>NW_023270469.1:11574947-11653185 GCF_011800145.1 Mirounga leonina
CCTGTCGGGTAACCGGCCGAATGGGCTCCACCCCGGCTCTAGAGCCTTCCGAGAAGGGGCTGCGGCTGTGGCGGGGTGAGTGCGAAGGCCAAAGCCTTTTCTCCCTGGCAGCCGACCTGCCTTAACTTTAGGAAGTGGGTTCTTAAACGCTTTTTGCAAGTGTTGCAACATGCGGTCTTGTGGGCAAAGAAATGCCTGTTTAACCGAGCTGTTGTTTCATATGAAGTTATGAACCTAAGAGTGGATTTGGAGATTTGGATTTTAGTGGACCTAGTTTAGCAAAACATTGATTCATTGCAGCTCCTGTGCACGCTCACCCAGACAACTACGTGAATGAGAGGATGGAATAGTTCTGGGCTGCATCATCTTAGGGAGTCAACGTTACTTCTGGCAGGTTCTGTCTTCCCTAGCTATTGTGGTTCATGGTATGTGCCTCTGGCTTGATTGCACGTTGATGCCTTGAAATGAGAAGGGAAAATCCCTTCCAAATAGAGGATTCTAGGATCTCCCATGCTTTTCTTTTGCCTGGAGAGATACATGGCCTCCTGATTCTGACTTTAAAGTCACAGTTTATGTCAGTTCCTGCCAGATTCTGGTTTTCCATCACTGTGGTCTGATTTACCATGACCATTTATTGCAGCAGCAGGCCTCCACATTAGAACTCTTAAGATTTTTTATTTATTTATTTGAGACAGAGAGAATGAAAGACAGAGAGCATGAGAGGGAGGAGGGTCAGAGGGAGAAGCAGACTCCCCGCCGAGCAGGGACCCCGATGCAGGACTCGATGTGGGACTCGATGCGGTGCGGGACTCGATGCGGGACTCGATCCCGGGACTCCAGGATCATGACCTGAGCAGAAGGCAGTCGCTTAACCGACTGAGCCACCCAGGCGCCCCACATTAGAACTCTTAAAAGATAAACTGAGGCATATTAAAAATTTTAAGTTTTGGGGGAGGGCAAAAACAAATTCCAGTTAGGCAGCACCAAACCAAAAGTGGTTAGGAACACTGCAGATCAGAGCTAGGGGAGAGACTTACAAAGAGTGTAGCAAGAAAGGAAATTACTTGGTTGCAAAAGTTTAAGCCTGGGTTGGCTGTTTGTGATTGGTTATCCTTAGTGTTTTGCTTTTTTTTTTTTTTTAAGATTTTATTTATTTATTTGACACAGCGCACAAGCAGGGGGAGTGGCAGGCAGAGGCAGAGGGAGAAGCAGGCTCGATCCCAGGACCCCGGGATCATGACCTGAGCTGAAGGCAGTTACTTAACCAACTGAGCCACCCAGGCGCCCCGTGTTTTGCTTTTTTAACTTAGAGGCATGTACAGACTTAGATCATGGTTTGCTTACATAGGCCACCATAACATTAGAGCCGCATCAATCTAATGGCCTTGTTTAATTTAACTCAATGCTGGGGGCTCATTGTAGAAATAGCAGTTTTCAGAAGCTGCATGCATTGGGACTCAGTAAAGCCTTTTTTAAAACAACAACAAAAAATGCTGAGCTGTATCCATCACCATATGATCTCATTCTGCTAAGAAGCTTTTCATACATTTGAGTCCAAGTGAAATCATTGAGTGAGCAGAGACAAGAATAGAAGAGTTTCCTAGCGAAGTAGCCTCTCAGGTCTGGTCTGCTTAATGGTTTTTTATTCATGGCTTTACATTGCCGTTGCAGCTCCCTTGCTTCCCAAGGAGCTCAAGACAATCAGGAACATGAAATGTTCCTTTTTTTGGAATATTAATCATGGTTGACAGTAACAGTGCTTAACGTTGTAGCAGTTGCTTTTTATGTATATTACTTAGTCCTCACAATAACCCATAGATTAAATACTACTGTTACCCTATTTTAACAGATAAAGAAACAGGAAGAGAGAGGTTAGGTAATCTACCCAATTGGTAGCAAAGTCAGGATTATAACGCAGAAAGGGTAACTCCAGCGCAAAATCCTGTGAGGAGAACGCTCGACTGATGAGAAAGCTCTGGGCTGTCACTTCTCCCACCTGCCTCATAAAACGTTATAGGAGAAATTAAAGCGTTTTCTTGATGGGGGTCATCAGTGGAGATTTATTAGAGGGAGATAAAGAGTCAGTCTTCTGGGATAAAGTCGGAGAAGAGAAAAATAAAAGGTCTGAAAAAGAGGATGGAAAAGAAGACCATCTGCCCAGAAAGACAAACCATATATGGTTAGAGTCTGCCCAAAGGCAGCTGAGGTCTGCAGTACCTGACGTGCTACTTCCAAATGAAAATTGGAGTAGCAAGGATATTTCCCTCTCATGCGCTTTTATTTTTGTAGTAGGTTCAGATTCATTAGATACATGTCAGATGTCCAACATTTAAAAAGAAACAGCTTTAAGAAATAGGGTGTCTTCTGGGGTTGGTGGAATCTGGGACTTAGTTGATCTTTCCTTAAAAATGAAAAGGGGAGGGGCGCTTGGGTGGCTCTGTGGGTTAAGCCTCCAACTCTTGATCTCAGCTCAGGTCTTGATCTCAGCGTCACAAGTTCAGGCCCCGCGTGGGGCTCCACGCTGGGTATGGAGCCTACTTTAAAAAAGGGGGGAGATGGGCACCTGGGTAGCTCAGTTGGTTAAGCGACTGCCTTCGGCTCAGGTCATGATCCTGGAGTCCCTGGATCGAGTCCCGCATCGGGCTCCCTGCTCGGCAGGGAGTCTGCTTCTCCCTCTCCCACTCCCCGTTTGTGTTCCCTCTCTCGCTGTGTCTTTCTCTGTCAAATAAATAAATAAAATCTTTAAAAAATAAAAAAATTAAAAATTAAAAAGGGGGGAGAGGGGACAGGGAAGTAGTAGAAGAAAATGACCATTACAATTCCAGGTAGAAAAACCTCTGTATGAATGCAGTCCGGCTACCCTGAAAGCTTGTTGAAGCACCTGGGCAAGAGTTGTAGCATCTTGCGTTGGTTCTCTTTTCTGTACTTCCAATGGCTGTGGTTTTTGATCAGGCTCAGCACTAACTCAGACCATGTGGACCGCAGATGAGATTGCCCAGCTGTGTTACGAGCACTATAGGACCAGGCTGCCCAAGCAGGGGAAGCCTGAGCCCAACCGTGAGTGGACATTACTAGCAGCCGTGGTGAAGATAAAACCTGCAGCTGACCAGGCCTGCGGCGGCACTAACAAACCAGCACAAGGTGAGGCCTTTTCACCTCCCAACGCTCCCTCTCCCTGTCAGAGATGGTAGGGGAACTGTTCATGGCCGGGCAGGGACAGTCCTGGCTGGTGTCAGCTGCAGTGGTGGGCAGTACTTGCAGTGGGAGCTGGCGGTGCTCGAACCACATTTGACATTTTATAAGAGCTCACCTAATGATTCATTCTTTTCCTCTCAGTGACAAAGGAAGTTGTCTCAATGGGAACAGGAACGAAATGCATAGGCCAGTCCAAAATGAGGAGGAGCGGTAAGCCTGGGTAGGGTTTAAACAACGCCTGTCTAGGGAGCTTTGGCAACCACCCTGCATTTTGTCCTTTCCTCTCTTCCTGTTAAAGGGGCCACATCAGGGGCGCCTGGGTGGCTCAGTCGGTTGGGCGTCTGCCTTCAGCTCAGGTCATGATCCCAGGGTCCTGGGATCGAGCCCCACATCGGGCTCCCTGCTCCGCGGGGGGCCTGCTTCTCCCTCTGCCCCTCCCCCTGCTTGTGTTCCCTCTCTTGCTGTGTCTCTCTCTGTCAAATAAATAAATAAAATATTTTTTAAAAAGGGGGGGCCACATCACTGAGGTGGCTGACCTTTCCATTCCCCCTGTCACTCCATTGGGAAGGACAGTACTCATTTTAAGAATCGGAATACACAATGGAGGCAAAGGCCACCAGGAACATGCTTTCTGCATAGATTGGAAGTTGGCCAGTATTTTCATGCGCAAAACAAAAGTTCCCTGGACTTAGCTGCTCCCCATTAGGTCCAGGGCCCCCCAAGAGCAATCTCGAATTACATGGAGATTTGGACACCAAAAAGACTGGAAATCCCTTAGAGATCTGGCATCTTCACCTCCTGCATCCAGTTAGCAGATTGCTTCCCAAGTTTGCTTTCCCCATTTTCCCAGCCTTGCCTTCTGTGTGCCAGGACCACTGTGGATTGAGTTTGATGGAATTGTATCACCCCATGCTCAAGTGTGATATCAGGGTACTAAAGACTTGGATCCCTTTCCTCCAGCTATTTTCCTATAAAGCAGTCGTTCCCAGCTATGGGGAGATTTTTGTCCCCCAGAGGACATTTGGCAGTGGCTGGAGACATTTTTGGTTGCCACAACTCAGGGGAGGGCGATACTATACTTCCTGCCTCTGGTGGTAGAGGCCAGGAATGCTACTAAACATCCTACCTTCCACAGGACAGAGCCTCACAACAAAGAATTTTCTAACCCAAAATGTCAGTAGTGCTGAGTTGAGGAACCCCTGCATTGCCATCAGCGATTGCAGTACTTCCTGACAGTCCTCCAGGAGCTACATGGCCGTCTTGGCCGCCGGGGGAAACCGCTGCGTTCTACTGCTAGGAAACAGGGCCTCTCCAGGTTCTGTATGTCTTCACTAGTGTCCTGTCTTTGCCATAGGAGACATCCTCAATGATAGCCATGCTGAGGTCATAGCCAGGAGGAGTTTCCAAAGGTAAAGGCACATCCCCAGAGAATGTGACTTAGCCTGCCATGGGGAGCCCCAGAATTTGCATTTCTAATAAACTCTCAAGTAACATTGATGATGTGGGTCTGTGAACTACACTTTGAATAGCCCTGGTCTAGACCGTGGTTCTCGTGCTTGATTTGCATCAGAATTATCTACATTTATGAAAAACCAGATTGCTGGGCCCTCCGCCGGAGATTCTGATTCAGCAGGTCGGGGGTGGGACCTGAGAAGTTGCGTTTCTAACAAATTTCAGATGATGCTGGTTCAAAGGCCACACTCCGAGAATCACTGGTCTAGATCATTCTCGTAATTCCAAATCACTGCCAGTCCCATCAGTCTCAGTAACTCTTTCTTAGAAAGTCATCAACCAGCCAGAGTGTTTCCCTTCACCGCAGAGATTGGCTGTTCATTCTGATAACACCTTGTGCCCCATTAGGTACCTTCTCCATCAGCTCCACTTGGCGGCCGCCCTGAAGGAGGATAGCATCTTTGTCCCCGGAACTCAGAGAGGGCTGTGGAAACTCAGACCAGACCTCTTGTTTGTGTTTTTCTCCAGCCATACGCCCTGTAAGTATAGTCAAGCCTTTGGATTAATGTTACGTTGTCTGTTTACTTATGTCCTCTTATCCATAGATACATTTCTCAAAAAAGCTCTTCTGGCTGCAGTGTAGCTGCAAACAGTGGACAGTGCCTTTTTCTGAACAGGCCATGGTGCCTGATCACTTCTCCATCAAGGAGCAACATTGCAGTTCTCGATTCCCAGTTAGGATTGGGAAGCTTCAAGCTGAAACCCCACAAGGTCTGAAACCATCAGTTGGGCTTAGAAGTCCAAAGCCTTGAGTTCTATAGCGATTTATCCTGAAACTCATTCTGTTCATTCATTCAACAGATATTTTCTACTACTTGTCAGTTACAGTATGACATTGGGTATATGGCAGTGAGTAAGACTGGTCCCTTGCGTAGCCTCATAGAATCCTTTCTGGAATGTGGATCTAGTCATGATCAGTTCAGTTAAATTTTGATGAGTTATAAGGGGATGTTCAGGTGCTGTGATTGCATCAGGCAGGAGGACCAGACATAGCCTAGGGGTGACCACTGTATATTTATTTGTCTTGAAAATGGAGAATAATTTCTACTCCTTTTAGATAGCAGCTTAGGAATGGTAGTAAAATTTCCTTACCCTAAAACCTTTGAAGTAAGGATATAATATTGTCCTGTAAGTATTAAACTTTAAAACTAATACATGCAATTAGAGCAGATATAGGTAATGGCTCCGAGGAGACAGAAGAGCTGTCAAGACTTGATCATAGTTCAAATCAGAAATATAATGCAGCTTAAGGAAGAATGAGTCTATCAGAAAAGAATTGGTTGAGTCAAAGGCCAGAAAAATTATATACAGAGATAGGCAGGACTCATCCGTGCTTTCTTATGAGCAGCGGATACCCTGGTCCAAAAAAGGATGTTTCCTAACTCGGTGCTTCTCAAACTATAATATGCCTATGAATCACCCACAGATCTTAATAAAATGTGGATTCAAATTCATTAGGTCTGGGATGAAGCCTAAGATTCTGCATTTCTTTTTTTTTTTTTTTTTTTTTTTAAGATTTTAGTTATTTATTTGACAGAGAGAGACAGCGAGAGAGGGAACACAAGCAGGGGGAGTGGGAGAGGGAGAAGCAGGAGAGGGAGAAGCAGGCCTCCCGCAGAGCAGGGAGCCCGACGCGGGGCTTGATCCCAGGACCCTGGGATCATGACCTGAGCCGAAGGCAGACGCCCAACGACTGAGCCACCCAGGCGCCCCAGATTCTGCATTTCTGACCAAGTCCCCATGATGTCAGTGGTGTTGGCCTGTGGACCACACTTTGAATAGCCAGGGCTTGGCTGATCCAATGGCGGGTGTAGCTTGTGGAGAGAGAGATCTGTGGATCACAGCTAGCCTGACCAACTAATTAGACCACATAAATCTGGTCTACAGGTTGGTCCATAGCCAAATGGGAAAAATCAGGACTATAGTGAGTTTTTCAAAAAGCTAATTTCTTTCCATGGAAAGGTTACGAGATTTTTATCTTTTTATTTTAAATAGTGGCAATTAGGAAAAAAAAATAGTGGTAATTAGGATTTTTAAAGATCTTGCTTGATGGAATACAAAATTGATCACCCCCTCTGTTGATCATAAAATCTGGAAATTTTACTGGTCTGTGAAATCAAAATCTAGAACTACTGACCTAACTGCCCTGGGCGAATGGGTCATCTTTTGAACTGTGATGCCCATGCATGGTTTGTCTGCAGGAGGAAAGGACATTACATGGAGAACGTGACTGTCCATCTCCCTTTGCCTTTAGTCCTCATTACTAATTGATAATTTGGTGCCTAGGTTAGCTGCTTCAGACTCTTACTTGTGAGTTTTATTAGCATGAGTCAGCATCTAGAGTTTAGGCATCTGTCTGGATCAAATCTCCGAGCCTTCAGAGTGGGAGGTGGGCCCCAGTCAGTTCTCCAAAGTCACTGTCACCTTGTGAGGTCTCTGGAACTCCACCAGCCAGCCTTTCTGGCAACAGTCCCACTTCTACATCTCTTGCCTTTCCCACTCTTAGGTTATAAAAGACTACAGATGTATTATTTACACACTTTAGAAAAGCAACACACTAGGTTAGTGTTTGAAGAAGTAGCTCCTTTCTCAAGGGGAAGCTATGCTTTTTACTAACCTCTGGTTTTCTGTTATTCTGTTTAAGCACAGAGTTAGGTCAGAATTCTCTGACCCAGCACAGGGAAACACCACTTGTATAATTCACTGCAGAGTCTTTACTGTGAAGATATGCACATAAATCTCCAAGATGGGGAAATTGGGAACATTTTTGCCAAAATATTTAACCATGAAATCAACCTCCCACTTTAGTTTTCCAAAGCATCTCACGGGATAACATTCCACATAATGCACTTGGGAAACTGTGCTCATCGTAAACCAAGGGTTCTCAACTCAGGACAGTTTTGCTTCTCGGGACATTTAGCAACATCTGGAGACTTTTTTTTTTTTTTTTAAGATTTTATTTATTTATTTGACAGAGAGAGACATACAGCGAGAGAGGGAACACAAGCAGGGGGAGAGGGAGAGGGAGAAGCAGGCCTCCCGCGGAGCAGGGAGCCTGATGCGGGGCTCGATCCCAGGACCCTGGGATCATGACTTGAGCCGAAGGCAGACGCTTAACAACTGAGCCACCCAGGCGCCCCTGGAGACATTTTTGATGGTCAGACTGGGAGGTGCTATTGGTACCTAGTAGGTAGAGACCAAGGAGCTGCTAACCATCCTTTGATGTAAAGGATAGCCCCCAAGCAAAGAATCATCTGGCCCAAAATGTCAGTACTAGGAACGTTGACAAACCCTGTTCTAAGCTAGTGTTTCCAAAAATTCCTGTGATGAGAACTACCTGGGATCTTTGTTAAAGTATTCTGCTTTCCAGATCCTCCCCACCGCAGAGTTTCTAACTCACTGGGTTTAGGTAGGATAGAGCCACAAAGGATTCTTACTCAGGAAATTTGGGCAAGTGTTCCTAATTCATCTCAGGTCAGCTAAGAAAATAGAATTAAACTTTGTTTCAGACAGTGGTTCCCCTGTCATCAGAATGACCTGGAGAGCTTATTAAAATACACACTGCTGCAGACCACCTCCAGAGTTCAGACTCAGCAGGTCCACTGTGAGTTCCAAGAATTTGCATTTCTAACAAGTTCCTGAGGGATGTTGATGTGGCTGATCCGGGGGCCTCACTTTAAGAACCACTGGTTTTTAAGGGGTTCCTTCTCCTGCAGGTGGGGATGCCTCCATCATTCCAATGCTTGAGTTTGAAGATCAGCCCTGCTGTCCTATCCATAGAGATTGGGCCAATAACCCATTAGTAGAAGCCAGTAGTGACCTGGAAGATCCTGAAGATAAAAAGAAATGTGAAGACTTGGGTAGTCCTGTGACCAAAAAGATGAGGCCTGAGCCTGGGATTCCTGACATTGTGGCCCACCATCAGAGTTTTGGCCATCAGGAAAGTGGCCCAGTCCCACCAAGTGTCAGTGGCTCTCATCTTACTGCAGAGGAACTGGCCACTGTCACCGGAATGGCCCCCAGTGGTGCCAAAGTAGTGGACGTTTATAGAACCGGAGCCAAATGTGTGCCGGGAGAAGCTGGAGACTCGGGGAAGCCTGGTGCTGCGTATCACCAGGTGGGGCTGCTCCGAGTGAAGCCCGGCCGGGGAGACCGGACTTGCTCCCTGTCCTGCAGTGACAAGCTGGCCCGGTGGAACGTCCTCGGATGCCAGGGGGCACTGTTGATGCACCTTCTAGAAGAGCCCGTCTACCTGTCAGCCGTGGTGATTGGGAGGTGCCCATACAGCCAGGAGGCCATGCAGAGAGCTCTGACCGGGAGGTGAGCAGGGAGGGAGGTCGAAGCAGTCTGAGAGGATGTCCAAAGAGCCTTTAAAACATCTATACGTTTTGATCCAGCGGTTCCATTGCTAGGAATTTGTCCTAAGGAAATAAGAAAGCGCTCAAATGTTTAGCTTTGTGTGTAGTCATGTTTAAGAAAGAAAAGAAAACTAGTGAAATGACCAGCAGTAGCTTAGGTGATTTTTGTTAAAACTAATATTGACGAATGTTTGACCTGGAAAGATGCTCATAATTTTTAAAGAGCAAGTTAAAAGATTATGATGAGTTCGTGTTGGTCTTAAAGTATATATGCACATAGAAAAAAAATTGTGGGAGGATATACACCAAGATATTGGTATGATTATCTCTGAGTTGTGATATTTTGGGTTTTTTTTCTTCTTTGTGGTTACTCTGTTTTTTAATTTTTGTGCAATGTACATATATATCACTACTGTAATTTTTAAAAACCATCAACGTCAGTGTCTTTGAAAGATTAAAGACAAAGGATGATCACTCAAATGTGGTCTTCCTAAGGAAGGGCAGCCAAGCCCAGTTAAGGCTATGGTAAATGAGGGCAGAGTGAGGCCATGGCCAGGGGAGGCCTCTCATGTCGGATGCACTGCTCCCAAGGCCGAGTCCGGGGAGCACACTCACTAATTCCACTCCAGGGGGGGTGTACCCAGGAGAAATGAAAACATGCATCCACATAAAAACTTGTACGTGAATGTTCATAGCAGTACCAGTCACAATAGCCACAAAGTGAAACAGTCCAAATGTGCATCAGCTGGTGAATGGATAAATGAAAGGTGATAGACTGTTACACTGGGTTATCAGCCCCAAAAAGGAGCAAAGGCTGGCTCAAGCTGCGACATGGATGAGCCTTGAAAGCTCTGTGCTAAGTGGCAGGAGCGGCATAGCGTATGATTTCACGGTGTGAAATGTCCAAAATGGGCAAATCCAGAAGTAGATTGGTGGGTGCTGGAGAAGGGCGTGGGGAGTGACTGCTGATAGGTGCAGGGTTTCTTATCAGGGGTGAAAGGTGATAAACTTAGATTGTGGGGACAGTGGCACAATTCTGTGAATATAGTAAAAAAAAAAAAAAAAGAACCCTTGAATTATACATTTAAAATGGATGAATTCTATGGTATCCACTATTTCCCAATAAGATGTTTTCAACGAAAGCACCCCTATGCCCAAGACATTTTCTGTGTTTTCCATGCTTTCCCTATTCTGAGGCTTTAGAGCTGCTGTCCACTTGGTTCCAGAGCAGTGTCAATGTTGGCCTCTAGATGGTATGAAAGACCCAAGAGGGAAAAACGAAGCTTTTATATTATAGGAGAGTTTTGGTTTCTGGTGTGTTTGGAGGATTCCTTAGGAAGCAGATGCCAACAAGTTAATATTTCTGTTTAAGGGTTTGAAATCTTTCAAAGCCAGTACCAGGACTGGAGTTTAGAGTCCCTGAAGTCACTGAGAGGTGGTGACTCAGCTCACCGTTTTCACTTCAGAGAGATAGGAAGGGATCTTCCTCCGGCTGTAAGGCTCACATGATCTCGATTCTCTTCTGTCACACCCTCTCACCGAGACTCAGCGGTGGTGAAGGGGTCCACGGGCCTAGACACTGTCTTCCTCGAGGAGCATGCCCAAACTGAGTGCATTTTCCCTCACATTTAGGTGTCGGAATGTCTCAGCGCTACCCAGAGGCTTTGGAGTTCAAGAAGTGAAAATAGAGCAGTCAGGTTTCCTGTTTGAACAGAGCCGCTGCGCAGTGCAGGCCAAAAGGGCTGACGGCCCGGGCCGACTTGTTCCTTGTGGTGCAGGTAAGGTATCCGCGCTCTGCTTGCCCTGGAGTAACTTTTCCCCAGACTGTGAAATGGCCTGGGAGGGGTTGCATCCAGCCCCAGGAAGGCAGCTTGTTCCCTGAGTCATCAGTAGTGTAGGCTTGACCACCCTGAGGCAGGTTCATGCTCGAGCAACTTTCTCATCCTGCCTTAGCCTGAGGTTCTTCGTCTTCAGATAAGAATATCATTTCTTGGGCGCCTGCGTGGCTCAGATGGTTGGGCGTCTGCCTTCGGCTCAGGTCATGATCTCAGGGTCCTGAGATCGAGTCCTGCATCGGGCTCCCTGCTCTTTGGGAGCCTGCTTCTCCCTCTGCCTCTCTCTCTCTGTCTCTAATGAATAAATAAATAAAATCTTTTAAAAAAAAAAAAAGAATATCATTTCTTAAACATTTAGTCCAATTAATAAAATGGGCAGAAGGCATGAACAGACATTTCCTCAAAGAAGACATCCAGATGGCCAACAGACACATGAGAAGATGATCAACATCACTCATCATTGGGGAAATGGAAATAAAAACTACAGTGAGATATCACCTCACACCTGTCACAGTGGCTAAAATCAACACAAGAAACAAGTGTTGGCAAGGATGTGGAGAAAAAGGAACCTCCTTGTACTGTTGTTGGTGGGAATGCAAACCGGTGCATCCACTGTGGAAAACAGTTTGGAGGTTCTTCAAAAAATTAAAACTGACCTATGCTAGTAATTGCACTACAGGGTATTTACCTTAAAAGTACAAAACACTAACTCAGAGGAATACTTGCACTCCTATGTTTATTGCAGCATTATTTACAATAGCCAAGCTATGAAAGCAGCCCAAGTTTGCATCGACTGATGAATGGATAAAGAAGATGTGGTGTATATACACAGTGGACTCTTGCTCAGCCATAGAAGAAAATGAAATCTTGCCATTTGGAACAATGTGGATGCAGCTAGAGTGTATTATGCTAAGCAAAATAAGTCAGAGAAAGACACACCATATTATCTCACTCATATGTAGAATTTAGTAAACAAAACAACTAGCAAAGGGGAAAAAGACACAAACCAAGAAACAGACTTTTTTTTTTTTTAGATTCATAAGACAGAGCATGCACAAGCAGGGGGAGGTGCAGAGGGAGAAGCAGACTCTCCACCAAGGAGGGAGCCCAATGTGGGACTCGATCCCAGGCCCCAGGGATCATGACCTGAGCCAAAGGCAGATGCTTAACTAAGTGAACCACCCAGGTGCCCCAAGAAACAGACCCTTTAACTCTAGAGAACAAACTGATGTTATCGGGTGGGAGGGGTGAAAGAGGAGATGAGGATTATAAGAGTATGCCTATGATGAAAAAAATATGTCATGTTCTTACCAGGATTGTTATGAGGATTAAATGAGAAATCCTGTTTCATGCATTGACTGTGTGCCCAGCATAGAATAGGGGCTTAGTGGTTATTAGGTCTTCTAATGAAGATGATGAGTGATGAACCTCTTTATATTACTAGATTCTGGAGGCCAAGCATCAGAGTGGCAGCCATTGACTCTGATCTGGAGGGAGAGGGAAATATTTTTGTGAAAACACTTCTGACGTTCACAGGAAACTGAACAGTTTTAACTCCAGAATCTTGTCTTTTCGTAGCCATCAGCTGGAGCGCAGTTCCTGAGCAGCCACTGGATGTCACTGCCAATGGTTTTCCGCAGGGAACAACGAAGAAAGCAATCAGGTGCCTTCAGGCCAGGTACAGCCATATTGGGGCAGAAGGAGATGGTGGTTGTGCAGGCACTGTTTACCACTATCTAATTCCAGAACATCTTCATGACCCCAGAAAGAAACCTTGAACCTGTTAGCAGTCATTCCCCAGGCCCTACTCCAGCCCCTGACATCCATGAATCGGCTTTCTGTCTCTGTGGATTTGTCCATTCTAGACATTTCACTACATGAAATCATATAGTATGTGGCTTATTTTACTTAGCATAAGGTTTTCTTTTTCTTTTCTTTTTTTTTTTTTAAAGATTTTATTTATTCATTTTGACAGAGACCGCGAGAGAGGGAACACAAGCAGGGGGAGTGGGAGAGGGAGAAGCAGGCTCCCCACTGAGCAGGGAGCCCAACGCGAGGCTTGATCCCAGGACCCTGGGATCATGACCGGAGCCAAAGGCAGACGCTTAACGACTAAGCCACCCAGGCGCCCCTTAGCATAAGGTTTTCAAGGCTCATCCCTGTTGTAACACGTATCAGTCCTTCATTCCTGTATACCATTGTGTGGATCTGACTACTGCTTTTTGTTTATCCATTCTTCCATCGATGGACATTTGGGTTATTTCACTTTCGTGCTATTAGAACTGGTGCTGCTGCGAATTTTTATATAATGAGCTTTTAGGTGGACATACGTTTTCAATTCTCTTGGGTATACCTTGGCGTGGAATTGCTGGGTCCTATGATAACCCTGGGGTTTTTTTCTTTTTTGAGGAATTGCCAAACTGTTTGCCACAGCACCTGCACCATTTTAAACTCCTACCAGCAATGTATGAGTCTCAATTATCCTACCTCCTTTACCACACTCATTATTGTCTGTCTTTTTTATTGTAGCCATCCTAGTGGGTGTGATGTGCTATCTCATTGTGATTTTGGTGTGCCTTTCCCTAATAAGTGTTCATGCTTCTTTTGATGTTGAGCGTTTTTTTCATATCCTTATTAGCCATTTGTATATCTTCTTCGGAGAAATATCTATTCTGATCCCTTTGCCCGTTTTTAAACTTGGTTTATTTATCTTTTTATTGTTGAATTAAAAAAATTTTTTTTTAAGATTTTATTTATTTATTTGAGAGAGAGAGAATGAGAGACAGAGAGCACGAGAGGGAAGAGGGCAGAGGGAGAAGCAGACCCCCTGCTGAGCAGGGAGCCCGATGTGGGACTCGATCCGGGGACTCCAGGATCATTACCTGAGCCGAAGGCAGTCGCTTAACCAACTGAGCCACCCAGGCGCCCGAATTGAAATATTTCTTTATATAATCTGGATGCTAGTCTTTTATCACAGACATATTTGAACATATTTTCTGCAGTTCTCTGGGTTGTCTTTTCACTTTTTGAAAGGGTCCTTTAAAGCACAGAAGTTTTAAATTTTGATGAAGTCAGTCCGTTTTATCTTTTTTCCTTTGATGGTTTGTGCTTTTAGTGTCACAGGTAAGAAACCATTGCCTGATTCAACGTCACAAAGATTTGCTCTATTTTCTTCTCATGGTTTTATAGTTTTAGCTCTTAGGTTTATGACTTTGACCCATTTTGAGTTAACTTTTCTTTAAGGTGTGAGGAAGGGGTCCAACTTCATTCTTTTGCACGGGGATATCCAGTTGTCCTGCTGCCATTTTTTTGGAAAGACTGTTCTTCCCCCTGGAAGATTTTGAAAAGAACACTTTCTTGGGCTTTACCACTAGGGATCCTGGTTTCATTAGGTGAAGCTTGGAACCCAAGAATCATTTGTGAAGCTCCACAGTGATTGGACTGGCAAAAAGGGCACCATGAAAGCAGGATTTTTTATCTTCAAATTGGCTTTTACTGAAATGTAGAGCATGAGGTCTGCTGGACATGGGACTCCCTTTGTATTTGAAATTCATGCATCCGCCTTACTGGTTTTTCTTTTTCTAAATGTTCAGATGATCCCACTCTGCTTTTCCCTCCCAGTAGTCTTTAATAGCCTGAGGGTGGGAGGGGCTGCAGGGGAATGGCCTCTCCACCAAAGGCATTTACATCTCGGGTCAGTGAGCTGCCCCTGAGTGACTTTTATAGGATCCCACCATTTACAGGTACAGTTAACCCTTGAACAGTGGAAGGTTTAGGGGCGCTGATACCCCTTGCGTTTGAAAATCCATGTATAACTTTTGATTTCTCAAAACCTTAACCACTAACAGCCTGTTCATGACTAGAAGCCTTACTGATAGCATAAACAGTTGATTAACATGTATTTCATATTCTGTATATATTGTATACCATTTTTTTTTTTTTGAGAGAGTGCACACATGTGCATGAGTTGCAGGGAGGGACAGAGGGAGAGGGAGAGAGCATCTTAAGCAGGCTCCACACCCAGCGTGGAGCCCATTGTGGGGCTCCATCGCACGACCCTGAGATCATGACCTGAGAAGAAATCAAGAGTCAGACACTTAATTGACTGAGCCACACAGACACCCCCTTATATACTATATTCTCACCATAAAGTAAACTAGAGAAAAGAAAGTGTTATTTAAAAAATTACAAGGAGGGTGTCTGGGTGGCTCAGTCGGTTAAGGGTCTGCCTTCGGCCCAGTTCATGATCCCAGAGTCCTGGCATCAAGCCCCCGCATCTGGTTCCCTACTCAGCAGGGAGTCTGCTTCTCCCTCTCCCTCTGCCCTCCCCCCTGCTTGTACTCTCTCTCTCAAATAAATAAAATCTTTAAAAAATTATAAGGAAAGTACACTTACAATACTGTATTTATTGGAAAAAATCCTGTGTAAGTGGACCCTGTGCAATTCAAAGCCATGTCATTCAA
Source organism: Mirounga leonina (assembly GCF_011800145.1). Taxonomy (NCBI): domain Eukaryota; kingdom Metazoa; phylum Chordata; class Mammalia; order Carnivora; family Phocidae; genus Mirounga; species Mirounga leonina. Next base: position 11,590,311 of record NW_023270469.1, read on the forward strand.
AGGTCAACTGTAGTTCTTTTCACTCTGAGTTGTTTTTCCATCTCTTTACTATTTCCTCATAAAAAGTTGTAATTAAAGTTTACAGGTGGATTTGTTTCTTTTTGATATGCTTATTTGCCGGCCCCAACACAGACAGCAGTAACAACTTACATCTCTTTAGACTTTTATTTTTTGTGTATTTTTTTATTATTATGTTATGTTAGTCACCATACAGTACATCATTAGTTTTTGATGTAGTGTTCCATGATTCTTTAGACTGTAAAAGAGAAAGTTTTGTTCTTCGCAGCCACTAACCAGGGTTGAAATGGCCTAGTCTGCAGAGTGAGTGACAGTGACAAAATTAGGGGTGGAGATTTTGGGTCAGTTTCTCCCCAAGCGTCTCCAGGCTTCGGGCCACTGTTTACATCTCTCAGGGGACTAGCTGTTAGCCACAGACCAGGGTGTGTGGGCAGGGCGGGTCGTACCTTCACAGGGACCACATTTCCTGCAGAGTTCCGGCTCTGTGCACAGGCCGGCAGCAGCCCCACCCACCCGGCTGTGGCTGCGGTTTGTGCTTTGCTCTTTGCTCGGGTACCAGTGCTCTTCCCTAGGAATCCACGCCCTCTTTTACCTTCAGAGCTCAGCTCATCTACCCCTGCCTTCTGGCTCACAATTACCATCCTCTTTTCAAATTCCTGTAGTGCTGTTCTCCCGGCTTGTCCCAATACGTTGGTGCTCTCTGTTGACTGGGAGCACCTCACGTTCCCACACTCGCTCTGTCTCCAGTTATCCACATGACTTTGGACGGCCCAGTTGCTCTCCAGGCCTCCGCGCACGCGTGCGTCTCTGTGAAATGAGGATGTTGGAGTAGATGATCTGAGGTCTCTGACAGGTTGTAGATGTCTCTCCGTTTAGAAGGCAGACTCCGTACAGGGAGGAAGTGGAGGGGGGAAAGAGCAGAAGCTTTACGGTTCAGGAGACATATTTAATTCCTAGTTCGCTTTCTCCCCAGGGTGTGACCTTGGGCACATTACCTCTCTGAGCCTCCGTTTCCCCACCTGTAGAGCAAGGGGAACTAAAAGTGTGTTTCACCCGTGAATGTGGTAGAAGTGCCGGCAAATGTGGTGCAGGCTTGCAGCAAACACCTTGTCAAGATTGAGTTCCCCTTCGCTTGTCCAGAGAAGCGTCATACTCTGTGTGGAAGAGTCAGTTTCTTCTGTTCTAAAGACTCACAGGGTTTCTCATTGCTCATTCCCTCGTGCTGGCATCCTGGGACCACCTTCTTTAGAACTGTGGGGAATATGAATGTGGACTGCAACATTAGAGACATTTAATATACTAATGCAATAGGAAAAGAAAATATTTCATTTAAGTCCTTGTGTTCTTTTACACACAATGCAATAATAACAGACACCAGGTAAAGGACCCTCATTTTCAAGAAGCTTCATTTTACTCTTTTCCCTTAAGTGTCAAATTCTCTTCCCATCCCAGAGCATCCCGGAGAGATCATTACATGCCTCATTGGATTATAAAAGAAAAGGATGAGGGATTAAAAAAAAAAAAAAAGACACCTAAGTGCATCTGAGTTTGTTAAAGATAGGAGATAGGGCCAGATTAAGAATACCAATTAGGGGAGCCTCTGTGACTCAGTCGGTTAAGCATCTGCCTTCCACTCAGGTCATGATCCCAGGGTACTGGGATCGAGCCCCGTGTTGGGCTCCCTGCTCAGCAGGGGTCTCCTTCTCCCTCTTAGTCTCCCTCTATGTCCTCTCCTCTCTCTCTCAAATAAATGAAATCTTGAAAAAAAAAAAAAAAAAACAATGTAAATGTGTAATCTCTAAGAGATTATACATGTGTGTATAGCTTTCCTGGCTCTTTGATGCACCAACCAGCAATGTTAACCAACTCACCAGGAAGAACCTAGTATCCAAGAGTGTAATCCTTGCTGCTGAAAGGAACCCGGGCTCCTTGGAGAGAGGCGGCTGCCAGGATGGCTGTGGATGATTGTTGTGCTCCATAGATGACCTGAGTGGTTACTAGTGAGTAGGTCTTGTTGATGGAGGAATTACTAGTATGGTCACTCTGTTCTGCTGTTGAATAAATCTTCAAAAAGGTCTTATCTCTCTGGAGGGAGCTCTTTTTGCCGCAGAGGAGAGGTTCCCAGCATCCCCCTTCTGTCTTTATAGGTATGATACCTTAGCATTACTCACAAGGCGATTGACTTAGGCTAAAAACATTGATAAGAGAAAGGGCTGTTTGTTCCTCCAGAGAGAAGAATGTTGGAACCATTTACAGAACTGGTCTCAAGAAGCTGTTAAGCTCACACTGATGGCTTCTTACAGTGACCCTGGAGGCCTTGACATTTCTCTACAATGTTGGTGGTAAATCGAATCCTTTAGGGCTCCTTCCAGTGCGGTTTAAGTGATGTGTTTCTTTAACAAACCTTGATGTGGAGCCATCTCCAGCTCCAGATGGGCACGGTTGATTGCTAAGGTTTCTTGTTTTGGTGGATGCTTCATTAATGCTCTGTAAAAATAAAGCCAGATGCATAGTTGCACATCAGTGGCCCCTGGGCTGTAGCAAAAGTTTCAGGGGTCACCTCTCAGTGTTTCAAGGGGAAGCGCGAGCATCTGGGCAAGACACTAGTTTATTTTTGCTGATTTATTTTGCTGATTCTGGGTGGGTGAGGTGGGCAATGGAAATGTTGAGTCTGTAAGACTGTCTAGGCTTCCTGAACAATAAGATGTGTGGTCCCGTCTCCTAAAATGATGAAACAGACTCAGAAATACGAGAACAAACTGGTGGTTGCCAGAGGGGAGGGAAGGGAGGGGATGGGTGAGAAAAGATGAAAAGGATTAAGAAGTACAGACTTCCAGGGGTACCTGGGTGGCTCGGTTGGTTAAGCTTCTGTCTTCGGCTCAGGTCATGATCTCAGGGTCCTGGGATCGAGCCCCACATCAGGCTCCCTGCTCCTCTGGGAGCCTGCTTCTCCCTCTGCCCCTCCCCCAACTTGTACTTTCTCTCTCTCTCTCAAATAAATAAATAAAATGTTAAAAAAAAAAAAAAAGGACAGACTTCCAGTTATAAAATAAATAAGTCATGGGGATGAAGAGTACAGCATGGGGGTACAGTCAATAATACTGTAATAACTTCGTGTGGTGACAGAAGGTAACTATGCTTACTGTGATGAGCATTTCCTAACATATGTAATTGTCAAATCACTACGTTATACACCTGAAATTAATATAATATTGTAAGTCAACTCTACGTCAATTTAAAAAAATTGCCATGGGGCACCTGGGTGGCTCAGTTGGTTGAGTAGCTGACTCGATTTCAGCTCAGGTCGTGGTCTCAGGGTCCTGGAATTGAGCCCTGTGTTGGGTTGTGTGTGTATGCACGTCCGTGCGTACTCTGTCCCCCTCTCTCTCAAATAAATAAATAGATCTTTAAAAAATAATCACCATCTTGGAGGTTAGCTACCACGATGCTATTTTAAGGAATTTCTTTTTACTTCATTTTCTGGTCACTGCTGTTACAGTTATTTGTTTTTCCCTGTTGCAGTTAATGTTTGTATCCAGCAACCTTGTTCACTCTTATTATTATCCTAATTTATCTGGAAATCCTTTTGCATTTTTTTTCAATGTAAACGATCTTTTGCAAATAGTATTTCCTTTCCAACCCTCCATTCCTTTAATTAATTTATTTTTTTCTTGACTTGCTATCCTGGCTAGAACTGACAATGTCACAAACATCAGCAAATAATGACTTACTCCTTTTATTTCTTGTCTTACTGGCCAGAACCTTCTGTGTAACATTGGATAAAAGCAGTGCCCTTATCTTATTCTTGATTTTAAGGACATGAATTTGCTGCAGGTTTTTATAGACACCCTTTTTGGACGTAAATACTGTCTTTCCTCGTCCTCATTTGCTAAAAGGTTTTATTTTTTTATTTTTTTATTTTTTTTTTTTTTAAAGATTTTATTTATTTATTTGAGACAGAGAGAATGAGAGAGAGAGAGCACATGAGAGGGGGGAGGGTCAGAGGGAGAAGCAGACTCCCTGCCGAGCAGGGAGCCCGATGCGGGACTCGATCCCGGGACTCCGGGATCATGACCTGAGCCGAAGGCAGTCGCTTAACCGACTGAGCCACCCAGGCGCCCTGCTAAAAGGTTTTAAATCATTCTGTGGATCTTGAACTCTAACAAATGCTTTTCTGAATGTTTTTTCTCACAATTTTTTTTTTTTTAAGATTTTATTTATTTATTTGACAGAGAGAATGAGAGAGAGCAAGCACATGAGAGGGGGGAGGGTCAGAGGGAGAAGCAGACTCCCTGCCGAGCAGGGAGCCCGATGCGGGACTCGATTCAGGGACTCCAGGATCATGACCTGAGCCGAAGGCAGTCGCTTAACCAACTGAGCCACCCAGACGCCCTCTGACAACTTTTTAAAAAGATTTTATTTATTCATTTATTTCAGAGAGAGAGAAGGAGAGCACGAGCAGGGGGAGGAACAGAGGGATAGGGACAAGCAGACTCCACACTGAGCATGAAGCCCGACGCGGGGCTTGATCTCCCAACCCTGAGACTATGACCTGAGCCGAAATCAGGAACCGGCGCTTAACCAACTGAACCACCCACGCGCCCCCCTTTTTTTATTTTTTAAGATTTTTTTTATTTATTTGAGAGGGAGAGGGAGTTTCTCACAATTATATTACATTTCTCCTTTAATCTGTTAACAAAATAAGTTTCATTAGTTTTTTGGCTCTGGGTTTTTTTGTTTGTTTGTTTGTTTTTTAATGTTAAAGGAACCACATATTGCCAGGCACCAATTGCCACTCGAGCTCAGTTAAGGCCCAGGGGGAGCAGCTTGTGAGGGCTCAGGGCCCCCTGCTAAGTAGCCTAGGTGCCAGCCAGGTGAGGGAGCTTTTTGACAGACCGGACACTTCCCTATTTCCCATATCCCCGTTTGGCCACAGTGTCCAAGCTGATGATACAGTCTGTGAGAACGGCAAAGGCTCTGCTGTGTAAAGAGGAGATTGCCCCTTCTTGGCACACATGCTTCCCTACTCTAAATCAGCTCATGAACTGTGAAAGGGAGGGAAAGGAGGCGTGGATGGCATGGAGGGGCAAAAGCAGGAAGGCCCCGGTGGGCTGGTGGCCAGGTGGGCTGGCCACATTCACTTCCCCTGATGTTCCAAACTATGGCCTGCATGAAGCTTCGTGGTAGAAGCAAAGGACTGGCCTCAAAGGCCCACAGTGCCCAGAGGAGAGTCAGTCCAGTGCTCGTCCAAGTGGAATTTAGGACCGCAGTTCGCACAGGGAGCAGCACTCGAATCTGAAACCGTTGCAGTGTCTTGAGCAGTATTACCCACAGGGCCAGCTCCCTGGAAAAGAGGTAGCCTGGTGTGGCTGGTAGGTGTCCTGGGGGGAGCTTAGTAAAGCCACTTCTGTCTTTACCCCACTTGAACCTGTCCCCTTGATGATTTCACCGCTGATGACACTTTTTTCTTTTTTAAGATTTTTATTTATTTATTTGACAGAGAGAGAGAGACAGTGAGAGGGAACACAAGCAGGGGGAGTGGGAGAGGGAGAAGCAAGCAGGCTTCCCACCAAGCAGGGAGCCCGATGCGGGCCTCGATCCCAGGACCCTGGGATTATGACCTGAGCCGAAGGCGGACGCTTAACGACTGGCCACGCAAGCTCCCCCTGATGACACTTTTTTTTTTTTAAGATTTTATTTATTTATTTAACACAGACAACGAGAGAGGGAACACAAGTAGGGGGAGTGGGAGAGGGAGAAGCAGGGAGCCAGATTCAGGGCTCGATCCCAGGACCCTGGGATCATGACCTGAGCTGAAAGCAAACACTTAACAACTGAGTCACCCAGGCGCACCCCCTGATGACACTTCTTAAGATGAGATTCCTTTTTTTCCCCTCACCCAAATCAGGTCTAGATGTTCTTCATGTGAAGAACAGGTGGAAATGGGGGCTCTGGCGCATTCAAACCTAAGAAAGCTCCGTGTGAAGCCTGGCATCTCTGATAGGGGCTGGTACATGTTAAACACTTCTAATAAACCCTCTTTGTCATCTGTTTCCAAACAGATCCCGGATCAGCAAAGTGGAACTCTTTAGATCATTTCAGAGACTGCTAAGCAGTATTTCAGAGGACAAGTGGCCAGACTCCCTCAGGTGATGCTGTAGACACCATGTTGTTTCGAAACTCTAGGAAGCTTGGGGTTAATTCTGGCTTACGAATGGCAGGAGTCCGTGGGCACTTAATTACCACCCGTGCACTCCTCTCTCCCTGGGGCTCTGATTGCAAACTCAGATGTGAGGTGTGCAGGGTGGGTTGCTTAGTCGTGCAGAGTTACAGAGGACTGGAGCGGGGGGACTTGGGGCTTGGCCCGTTCCAGGCTCTCCTTTCACCTTCCTCCAGAGGGAGAGCAAGGCAGATACATGAGTGTGTGGGGAGCAATAACGTCTGTTAGGAACATCACTCTCTTCTCTTTCTCTTTTGTTCACATCAGTGGTTGTGAGCTGCAGCTTCACGACTGAAATTGCTTCCAAGCAGGAGCATAGAGAACTCTAAAACTGCTCTGGGGGCAGGTGGGTGGGGGCAGTTCAGACACTAAATACCCAAGGTCATTGCCCTCACTTCCTACACAGACGCAAGCTGCTCACACTTCCGACCACTGCCTACAAACTCAGGGTTTCCCACTACCCCCTTAGGTTCATTTGTTCTCTGGAACAACTGATGAATTCAGGAAAGCATTATACTGAACAATTACTTTGTAATGTAAAGAATATGAATCAGGACCAGCTAAAAGAAGGGACACGTAGGGCAAGGTCTGAGAAGGTCCCAAACAACTCGTCTATGTCCTCAGGATGTGTCACCACCCCCCCCCAGCACATCACTCTGTATCTCCAGCCAGAAGGGGGACCCAAGTTTCGGTGTACAGAGGTTTTACTGTGGTTTCATTACGTCAGCCTGACTGAATAGTTTGCCACGTGATGTGACTGAACTCATTCACCATCTCCCCCTCAGGTCAGGAGGTCAGACTGATAGCACAGACCCCACTGGACTCTGTGGTTAGTCTTTCTGGCATGGCCAGCTCCATCCTGATCTGTCTCAGGCCCACCAGGAGTCGCCTCATTAAGTGTAAACTCAGGTGTGGTCAGAGGGGCCCACCATGAAGAACAAAGACATTCCTACCCCCGGGGAAATTGAGAGGGTGTGGTGGTTCCCTCGCAGCAACTGGCAACAAGACCTGCCAAATTCTTTATCGTACAGCCATGGGGAAGGTAAGGTATTGCTAGAAACTTCTCTATGAAGAAGTTGGCCCCTTGTTAACTACCGTGCATACTGCAGTCGGTAATGATGTCCTGCAGTCAGTTTGGTCAGTGGTCTGTTTGCTCATTTTTTGTCTGGAAAAATGAATCAAACTGACCAGGGGGTTCCAGACATTTTGTGTGTCAGTGAAAACAAATCTGAACTAAGATCAGGGGAGACTTTATTCAAAAGGATCATTGCAGTTAGAGAGGGGCTGTTAAAGCCACAGCAGGACTGATGCCAAAGCGAGGACACGGAGGTCGTATGGTTTGTAAGCGTCTAGGGCGGGCGGGAAGGAGTCTTCCTTTCTGGGGAGCAGTGAGCAAGGCTAGAAAGAACCGGGCAGGGAACATGGGATGCACAGTCAGTGTGAGGGGACAGGTGGATAGGAAATGTCTTTTCTTGAAATCAGTCTGTTCTCGGTGGGGTGGGGGGGTAGTTTGTTAAGAAGGGGTCACTACACATTCTGATGCGCACTCACGCTGAGGAGGGGTCAGAGTTCAGGGCCTGGGAGAAGGACAGAAGCATAACTAATGTTGGTCAAGGAAGCAAGAATTTTGTCCAGATTGGTGTGTGGGTAGTTCAGCTAGTCATTGAGACAGAATGGGAGTTTGGAGGGTCCGTCATAGGTAGACCTAAGGGGCATCCATGAGTCTTATAGGGAAGGGGACTTCTTTGCAGTAAGCCATTTCCCAGAACACTTTAAACCAAAAAGTAGTTATTCCTGTTTTATCTGATTCCACCAGGAGCAGACAAGACTAGCATTGTTTATTATCACTTGTTTCAATTCATGTTGCTTTCTGGTGAATTTCCTGCAATGGAGAGAGAGTTGCTATAGGAAAGCATACCAAAATCTTCCCGTTCCGAGGTCTGTTCCTAGGTCTCTGTTAGAAATCTGTCCGGCTGCTGGCTCAGTTGGCCACCATGCTGAGCTGATCCCTGAGAGCCTGTGTGCTTGCTGGTGTGTGCCTTAGGATGCGGAAGCTGGAGACGTACCACGAATACAAGGAGGCTGCATCTGCTTACCAGGAAGCCTGGACTGTGCTTCGAGAGCAGGCCTTCGGATCCTGGATCAGACACCCACCGGATTATGACCAGTTCAAATAAGAAGGGCAAACTGCAACACGCTTGTTGGCAGCAGAGTGTTTTCCAGCTCTTCATACTGGACTGCTGCTTCCTTTGTTTTCTTGCGGCCTTAGCGTTTCTTGCGGCCGCGTCAGGGAAAAAAGAAAAAGAAAAGGTCTGCTATCTACCAGAGCGACCTATCTCTTCGGACAGAATTCTGGATCACGGAACAATCTATCCTTGATTGAAGTAGCTCCCTCTGCTAACATGGCATCTGGCTGATGACCTTGGCATCTGTCCTAACTTGTGTGTTACTGCTTCTCTAAAATATGGAATAAGAATTTGGAATGTGATGCTTTAAAAGGATTCTGCAGTAGCTCCATTCTGTGTGTTCCTACATTGATTTGGCAGGTATTTATGGGGCTGAGATGATGCTCAAATCTCTGCAAGTTTTAGAGCTTCCTTTGGCGTAGTGGACATGTTTTGTGTACCCAGCCTTTCTTCCTTGGGGGAGCCACCCTATCCTGCTCTGCCCATGGAACTTGGTTGAAGCAAACCTTACTCCCTGGCTGTAGGAATGGGAGCCAGCCCTGGACAGTCCCGGAACTGTGTGAGAGCTAGCAAGAAAGAGTCTCTCTCCTCTTGTACCAGGAACTGTAAGGGCCACCACACAGAGATGCGGGCAGCTTGAGCATGAAGGCAAGAACGAAGGAAACCGAAATCGCTCCCGTGACCTTGTCCGGATGCCAGTGCCCACCGTGGACTCCAAGTATGTGAGATAAAATTGTATTGTTGTTTTCATTAAGCCTGGTTGAGTAGATTTTCTGTGGCTTTCAACTGAAAGAGTTCTGCCTAAAAGGCCAACAGTCAGTATAGCGGATCAGCAGCAGACCTAGCAACCCATCTGGTTTTAACCAACATCTGATATTTAACTCTCAACCTCTCCACACCCTAAATTACTGACAGAAAGGGAATTTCTCCCTGTTGGGATTATTCAAGATCCTTCTCAAAGTTCTTCAGCATTTTTGTATAGCTTTTTTTTTTTTAAGATTTTTTTTTTTTAACTCAGTTAACATATCCTGTATTATTAGTTTCAGAGGTAGATTTTAGCGATTCATCGGTAGCATAGAATACCCAGTGCTCATTACATCGGGTGCCCTCCTTAATGCCCAGCCCCCAGTTACCCCATCCCCCCACCTCCTTACGATTTTATTTTTAAGTAATCTCTGCACCCAATGTGGGGCTCAAACTCAAAACCCCGAGATCAAGAGTCATGCACTCCCATGACTGAGCCAGCCACGCGCCCCGTCATTTTTGTATAGCTTTGAATGTTTTTTTATTTTATTTTTTTAAAGATTTTATTTATTTATTTGACAGAGACATATAAATGTTGAAGGAACACAAGCAGGGGGAGTGGGAGAGGGAGAAGCAGGCTTCCCGCAGAGCAGGGAGCCCGATGCGGGGCTCGATCCCAGGACCCTGGGATCACGACCCGAGCCGAAGGCAGACGCTTAACAACTGAGCCACCCAGGCGCCCGCTTTGAATGTTTTTTTAATAACACCTTTATTGGAATATAATTTACATTCCATACAATTTACCCATTTAGAGTATACAATTTAGTGGCTTTTAGTATATCCACAGAGCTGTACAACCATCACCACAATCAATTTTGGAACATTTTTGTTACAAATTTGGGTGGAGGGGACACCCATCAACCCAGTAGGGTACCCATTTGCAGCCACTCCCCATTTTCCCTCAGCCCCACCCCCACCCCAGCCCTAGAGCAACCAGTGGTCTCCTTTCTGTCTCTAGGGATTTGCCTACTCTGAACATTCCATGTAACTGGAATCATAGAATATGTGGTCTTTTGTGACTGGCTTCTCCCACTGAACGTAATGTTTCCAAGATTCATGATGTGGTAGCCCGAATGAGTAGCACAAATTGGTCCTGTATTCCTTTCTACGGAATAAAAGTAACATCCAGTTGCATGGATGCATCACATCTTACTTATCCAGTCATCAGTTGATGGGCACTTGGGTGGTTTCCACTTTTTGGCTATTGTGAATAGTGCTGCTATGAACATTCTCGTACCAGTTTGTGTGTGAACATATGTTCTTAAAATTTTTTTTAATGACAGAAGTAATACATGTTTGTCCTAACAAATTATCCTTGAATTTTTTTCCATAAGAAATGTTTTATTTTTTTATTATTTTTTGAAGATTTTATTTATTTGAGAGAGAGTGAGTGAGAGGGAGAGAGAATTTGAAGCAGACTCCGCACTGAGCACAGAGCCCGACATGGGGCTTGATCCCACAGCCACGAGATCACAACCTGAGCTGAAACCAAGAGTCGGACGCTTAACCAACGGAGTCACCCAGGCACTCCAAGAAATCTTTGTAGATAGCAGGAAAGAAAGGCAAAAGCACCACTCCCTGAAGGCCAGGCTCTCCCATATGCTGCTTTAATTGGGGAGATTCTTTGCCTGACCGCAAATCCCATGTTTATGAAGGCAGTTAAGGTAACAATTAGCAGGAGCTGTTATCCACAGAAGATTATGCCTCTCTCTGTCTCTTGAGATACTATTTAAAGAATAAAGATTGCCTTCGGCTCAGGTCATGATCCTGGAGACCCGGGATTGAGTCCCGCATCAGGCTCCCTGCTCGGCAGGGAGTCTGCTTCTCCCTCTGACCCTCCCCCCTCTCATACTCTCTCTCTCATTCTCTCTCTCTCAAATAAATAAATAAAATCTTTAAAAAATAAAAAAATAAAGGATAAAGATTTATATGAGAATGTAAGGAGGGTAATGTCTTTTTATTCTGAAGTTTTATGGTAAATTTGTCAAATCAGTACCAAAAAAAACCCTAGACACAAAAACCACCCCTACATTTAGACTTCAGAGCAAAAACTGGGAAAACCCTGAAAGCTTCATACACAAGGCAGCTTCACCTTGGGCTCCACCTGTTTTCTCAAGACCTGAAAGGGGTGCTCAGACATCCAACTTCCTGCATTTTACTTTAATCTCTTAAAACCCTTATAACCTCACCTATGCCTTAAAATCACCTCTCTGAAATATTGGCAGGTTCTCAGATTTCATACATTTATTTATTTATTTATTTATTTTTAAAGATTTTATTTATTTATTTGAGAGAATGAGAGAGAGCACATGAGAGCGGGGAGGGTCGGAGGGAGAAGCAGACTCCCTGCAGAGCAGGGAGCCCGATGCGGGACTCGATCCAGGGACTCCAGGATCATGACCTGAGCCGAAGGCAGTCGCTTAACCAACTGAGCCACCCAGGCGCCCTCAGATTTCATACATTTAATTAGAACATGTAACTGGTTCTAATTTTTATTTTTTATTTAAATTCAATTAAATAGCATGTTAATTAAATTAATTAACATAATTAAATTATGTTAATTTATGTGTATTATTAGTTTTAGAGGTAGAGTTCAGTGATTGATCAGCCTTTTTTTAAAATATTTTATTTATTTAAAAGAGAGAGCAAGAACAGGGTGAGGGGCAGAGGGAGAAGCAGGCTCCCCCCTTAGCAGGGGACCCAGTGGGGGGCTTGATCCCAGTATTCCAGGATCATGACCTGAGCCCAACCAACTGAGCCACTCAGGTGCCCCTTATCAGTCTTATAAATACCCAGTGCTCATTACATCACATGCCCTCCTTAATGCCCATCACCCAGGTACCCCATCCCTCCCACCCGCCTCCCCTCCAGCAACCCTCAGTTTGTTTCCTATGATTAAGAGTCTCTTACGGTTTGTCTCCCTCTCTGATTTCGTTTGTTTTATTTTTCCCTCCCTTCCCCCATGATCCTCTGTTTTGTTTCTTAAATTCTACCTATGAGTGAAATCATATGATCGTTGTCTTTCTCTGATTGACTTATTTTGCTTAGCATAATACCCTCTAGTTCCATCCACGTTGTTACAAATGGTAAGATTTCGTTTTTTTGTTTTTGTTTTTTTTTAAGATTTATTTATTTGAGAGAGAGAGAGCGAGAGTAAGCACAAGCGGGGTGAGAGGCAGAGGGAGAAGCCGACTTCCCTCTGAGCAGGGAGCCTGATGTGGGACTCGATCCCGGGATTCCGGGATCATGACCTGAGCTGAAAGCAGATGCTTATCTGACTGAGCCACCCAGATGCCCCAGATTTCGTTTTCTTTTGGTAGCTGAGTAGTATTCCATTGGGTATATATACCACATCTTCTTTATCCATTCATCTGTCGATAGACATCTGGGCTCTTTCCATAGTTTGGCTATTGTGGACATTGCTGCTATAAACATTGGGGTGCAGGTGCCCCTTCAGATCACTACATTTGTATCTTTGGGGTGAATGCCTAGTAGTGCAATTGCTGGGTCATAGGGTAGCTCTATTTGCAACCATTTGAGGAACTTCCATACTGTTTTCCAGAGTGGCTGCACCAGCTTGCATTCCCCTGAACAGTGTAGGAGGGTTCCCCTTTCTCTGCATCCTCGCCAACATCTGTCGTTTCCTGACTTGTTAATTTTAGCCATTCTGATTGGTGTGAGGAGGTATCTCATTGTGGTTTTGATTTGCATTTCCCTGATGCTGAGTGATGTTGAGCATTTTTTCTGTTGTCCATTTGGATGTCTTCTTTGCAGAAATGTCTGTTCACGTCTTCTTCCCATTTCTTGATTGGATTTTTTGTTCTTTGGGTGTTGAGTTTGGTAAGTTCCTTATAGATTTTGGATAATAGTGCTTTATCTGATATTTGCAAATATCTTCTCCCATCCTGTTGGTTGTCTTTTTGTTTTGTCGACTATTTCCTTTGCTGTGCAAAAGCTTTTTATCTTGATGTCAAGTCCCAATAGTTCATTTTTGCTTTGTTTCCCTTGCCTTTGGAGACATGTCTAGCAAGAAGTTGCTGAGGCCAACGTCGCTGAGGTTGCTGCCTGTGTTCTCTAGGATTTTAGATGGATGCTTCTAATTTTTATTTTTTAATTTTTTTTAAAGACTTTTATTTATTCATTTGAAACAGAGAGATACAGAGAGAGACCATGAGCAGGGGGAGTGGCAGGGGGAGAGGGAGAAGCAGATTCCTGGCTGAGCCAGGGAGCCCAACGATGTGGGGCTCGATCCCAGGACCTGGAGATCATGACCTGAGCTGAAGGCAGACGCTTAACCATCTGAGCCACCCAGGTGCCCCAGATGCTTCTAATTTTAAAATTCACTTTTTTCTAATCCTTTAAAACGTGTTGTAGAGGGGCGCCTGGGTGGCTCAGTCGTTAAGCGTCTGCCTTCGGCTCAGGTCATGATCTCAGGGTCCTGGGATCGAGCCCCACATCGGGCTCCCTGCTCAGCGGGAAGCCTGCTTCTCCCTCTCTCACTCCTCTTGCTTGTGTTCCCTCTCTCGCTGTTTCTATCAAATAAATAAAATCTTAAAAAAAAAAAAAAACATGTTGTAGAAAACTTTAAATGGACACAAAAATAGAACAGTGCAGCGAACCCTCATGTACACATCCCCAGGACTTATCAACCACTGGCTTTATGCTGTTGTTACCTGATCTCTTCTCCCCTGCCCCCTCCAGTTGTTTTTCTTGGAGCTTTCTTTTTTTTTTTTAAGATTTTATTTATTTATTTGACAGAGTTAGCGAGAGCAGGAACACAAGCAGGGGCAGTGGGAGAGAGAGAAGCAGGCTTCCCACAGAGCAAGGAGCCTGACGCGGGTCTCGATCCCAGGACCCTGGGATCATGACCTGAGCCGAAGGCAGACGCTTAACGACTGAGCCACCCAGGCGCCCCTTTTTGGAGCTTTCTAAAGCAAATCCTAACCATCCTATTTCACCCAATAAAATTAACAGCAATTCCTTAATATCTAATTTGCACTCTGTGTTTGCTTTTCCCCTATTGTTTCAAAAATGTCTTTTGACTACTGATTGGTTCAACTTAGGATCCAAAAAAAATTCCACACAATGATTGATTTGTCTCTTGTCTCACTAAATATGTAACAGTTCACTTTCCTTCTTATGGTTAACAAATGAGTCATTTGTCCTGTGTAATAGCTCACTTGCAGATTTGGCTGCTTATTCCCTCCCAGTGTTGTTTAACAGTTTCCTCTTTCCCCATATTTCCTCCAAATTTGCGGTTACATGTAGAGGCTTGATCAGATTCAGGTTCAGCTGATTTGACATGAAAACTTCTTAGGTGGGGAATGCCTGGGTGGCTCAGTCAGTTAAGCATCTGCCTTTGGCTCAGGTCATGATCCCAGGGTCCTAGGCTCAAGTCCTGCATCGGGCTCCTTGCTCAACCAGGAGTCTGCTTCACCCTCTCCCTCTCCTTCTGCCCCTACCCCCAGCTCGTGCTGTCTCTCTCTCAGATAAATGAAACAACTCTTAAAAAGAAAAAAAAGAAACCTTATTAGGTGATTCTACATACTTCTGTTGCATAATCTAAAGAGGAACATCTGGTTGCCCCACACTCAGTGCCTGAGCTGTGGGTTCAGTGGTGTCAGCCTTATCTGTCCCACCATGAAGTTCCCTATCATCCTTTCACCTAATGGTTTTAGCAGCTGAGTCGGGGATCCCCAAGACCACCCTCAGGTTTGATGAATCACTGGACAGACTCACAGAATGCAGCAAAGCTGTTGTAGTTACTGTTTATTTCAGTGAAAGGGTACAGACTAAAGTTGGCATAGAGAAAAGGCACCCAGGCTCAGTCCAGGAGAAAACAGGTGCAAGAGTCCAGTTGTCCTCCCTGTATTAACCATGTGCGCCCGATGCATTGACATCTGGGGCCTCTCTTACCCTCAAGAGACCGCCCCTAGGAGTCTAGCCAACTCCCAGAGATAGTAAAAGATTCCGACCACGCACTGCAGAGCTCATAGCCCAGCCGCCTGCTGTGTGGCTCTCACACTCTGGGCCACTCTCCACCCCAGGCCCAGGTGCCAGAAAACCAGGGACAGCTGTTGTGCCTCAGACACCACTGAAATAAGTCCAACTAGCCAATCCCAAGTCTGTTTACCCTGCCCCATGCCGCCCTTCCCCCTTAAAATAACACGTCTGGCCCACATGGCCTCGCTCCCTCTGCCTCCTGACCAACTCCTGTGCTTCTCTGTCAGAAGGAAGGGCTTCTTGTGGCCCAGCATGTCCTCTCCTCCTCCATTTTCAAACTCTCTCCCAGTGGACTTGCACACACGGCACTTAATTCTCCCAGCGATGGCGGGTGACTGTACAGACAGAGTGCTGCCGGCCGGACCTTGGGTGCTGCTGACATGCAGCTTGCACAGCCCACACCCCGTAACACAAATGATCTGGCCCAAATGTCAGCAGTGCTGAGGTGGAGAAACCCTCATGGAGGGATTGTGTTTTAAAGTCACTTGGGGGGGGGGGCGCCGGGGTGGCTCAGTCTCAGTCGGTTAAGCGTCTGCCTTCGGCTCAGGTCATGATCCCGGGGTCCTGGGATCGAGCCTCATGTCAGGCTTCCTTCTCAGCAGGGAGTCTGCTTCTCCCTCTGCGTCTGCCCCTCCCCCTGCTCCTGCTCTCTCTCTCTCTCAAATAAATAAGTAAAATCTTTAAAAAGAAATAAAGTCACTTGAAATCGCTCCTCTTGTAGTTATTGCTCCAAATCTATACACAGTTAACGGTTTCATTTTGCTTTTCTTTTTTTTTTGCGGGGGGGTGGCTTTTCAAAAAATTACGTAAAATATTTAGATGATTCCAAAGTTAAAACCAGTAAAAACTCAGGGGAAAAACAAGGTACATTCAAAGAGGTCTCCCGTCCTCTCCCTCCCCTGTTTGTCCCTTGGCCTAGCACTGACCAGCCATTTTTATTAGTTGTTAGTGGACATTTCATTCTTTCTTTTTGAAATGCCCTGTGAATAGCCTCCATGCAGTATTTTGTATTTTTGCCAGGGTATCTTTTGGATGGATTCTTCTAAGTGGGATTTGCTGGGTCAACAGGTAAATGAACATGTAATTTTTCTTTACTGAAATCCATCTTCAAGGTTCTGTTTCTAAATATAGTGAGTGGGAAAAAAAAAAGAAAAAGCAAAATGCAGGACAGCATTAGTACATTCCATTTCAATAAAAAAGAAGGGTGAGAAGCTTACATCTGTGTTTTGCTTGTATATGCCAAACTGTCTCTGACTCGATACAAATACAGGGCCCATGGGGAGGGCCCAGGAGCGGCAGGGAGACTTCTCACCAAATACCCCTTATATTTTGTTATTTTAAAAATTTGAACCATGTTAATATTGTGCTTGTTTTAGAAATTTAAAAAATGGGAAAAAGTCTATTTTAAACAGTCAAAACCCCAGGAAATACCCAGAAGTGACATTATATAGGGAAGAGAGACTCTCCAACCTATTTTAGGCAGCTCTGCTTGTAATTCCACAGAATCATCTAAGAGACCTTCTTCTGAAGTTTGGCTCCTGAGGGGCGTGTACGTTTCCAGCGTTGCTTTTGTTCTGGGTTCACAAGTGGATTCTAATGTTATGTCTGTGGGCGCCTAGTTTTTATTCTTTTTCTTTAGAATTTTTAACATGTGGCTTGATTGAAATAATTGTGTGTGTATATATATATTCCATGCAGTCATTTCTGCCTGAAAGCATGGGGCTAACTGCCTCGTTTTATGGAGTTTGCTGGTGCCAAGCATTAGCTCACTGTCTAGGGAAAGGAAGCTACTACGGAGAAAATGACCCGCCCTGGCTGCTTGGAAGAGAAGCAGGCCCCGTCTGATTTGGTCGTGTCTGTGGCTGGTGGAAAGCCGCCTGTACCTGGACCTTGGCAACCTTTGTTTGCTTGGAGACAGTGTTCCGAGCAAGCCTTCGCGCAACTTTTCCAGTTTCTAAAACCCAGTTTCCTTTAAGGGGCTGAGGACACCGTTAGATTTTCAACTATGCCTGTCCTCTTGGAATGCTGAGTCGGAAAGCCAGATGAGCTGGGAAGAGGAGGCCCCGCACAGCAGGAAGGTGACGGGAGCTAGGAAGCTTCTCAGTCGAAAGATAGCGTACATGTGCTCGCTCGCAAGGGCTCGCGCAGTTCTTCCCATAGATGCAAAGGCAGCTATCCTGAAGGAGAGGTGGGACACAGAAAGAGCCAAGAAAGCAGATATGTTGAAGAAAACTTGATTTTCCAGAAAGAAGCGTTCTTTTTGTACCACCTGCTGAGGAATCATAGTTGGCCTTCAAGTCTTGTAAAACGTAAATCCCTTTAAACCTAAATGTGTCTGTACTGGGGTTAAGACTGACTTCCTGAAAGGCTGTCCAGATGGATCCAAAACAAATCTTAAGTGGTCCTTGTGGTCCAAAAAAGGGAGGAAAATCTGCAGAGACACGCTTCACGGCTGCAGGCAAGGTTGCATGCGTTCAATTTTTAGTTCTTAAAACCGGGGCCCCAAAACTGATCTAGGGGGATAGAAATCAAAGAGTAATTGTTGCCTGGTGGGGAATGGGGGTTGGGGGTTGAGTGCGAAAAGGCCTAAGGGGACTTCCAGGATTATGGAAATAGTCTTGTTTTGATGGAAGTGTTGATTACATGGGTGTAAACATTTGTCAAAATTTATTAAACTCTACACTGAAGATCTCTGCATTCTATTGTATGTCATTATACCTCAACTTAAAAATGTAAGAACAAACAAACCCTAGTCCTATTATTTGGTATTGTAGAATAAACTGATCAGGATATTCAAGTAATTATGTTCTAGTACCAACTCTGCCCCTACTTGATATGCAGATGTGGGGAAAGTAATCTGACTTCTAACCTGTCACCTGTTCTACCAAATGAGGTCCCAGCAATTAGGATGCTTGGTTTTTTAAACGGTGATGTAGGATTTCTCATAAAAATCCTTATTTGGGTCAATAATGCAAAGAGAAATTTTCTCCAGGAACCTGAGTCCATTGATGCTTTGAGATACATATGGCCTCAGTCATGTGGTGATAAGAGAGATCGAAATAATTCTTGTCGTAGCTAGTAACTTGGGTTCTGAATTTGGGTGTGGATTTTTTTGTCCCTTATACGAGTGAGCCAGCAGGGGGTAGAAACCAGCTTTTAGCACAAAGCATGTTCAGCACTGCGTTTCAATCTCCAAATTCAGCAAAGTATCTTAAGAGGAAAAAGGCAAAGACAGAGAGTCACTCCCAGTGGGGACCCAGGCTGCCAAATGTTGGTCTCAAGCACATGTTCCCTGAACTTGGGCTTGGCTCCAAGAGGAGAAGAGCTCACAATGGAAACAGTGATGGCTATTTGCTCAGGCAGCCAAGAGAATGAAAAGCGCATTGAAACCCAGCAATGTCTCCATGGGGAGAGGTATGGTGGGCCCCTTCATGATGAAACCAACCTGTCAACAGAGCAGGATAACAGAGCCCATTCCCAGCATCTTCCTTCAGTTCAACAACAAGACCTTTCTGTGCAACCTCAGGAGATCTCTGAGAAGTTCTGCTGTGGGCACCCCAAGCTTTGCTCAACAATAGGTGCATGCTCAATCCAGTTCACCCTGTCTTGGTTGAATTAGATTCTGTTAATTGAGACAAAAGAGCTCTTCTCGAGGTATGTTCCCTCATTGCCGCCAAGATTTCACCCAATTCCTTTTTTATTGCTGCGACCGTGGACTATTTTGACCTCCAGTGAGTACCTTTTCAGCTGGTATTTCCTTTTTCTTTTTTTTTTACATAATTTTTTAAAAATTTCAAATCTCTAAGACCAACACGGGACTCGAACTCACAACCCTGAGATCAAGAGTCCCATGCTCCACCGACTGAGCCAGCCAGGCGCCCCATAGCTGATATTTTCATGCCATACTTTTTGTTCTTCATTTATCCAGCGCCATTGTGAACACCCTTCTGTCAGCCCATCCATAACTGCCAGGTGGAGAGACCGGCTGGCAGCGGGAGAATCAAGGCTTCGGGGCGACAGAGTGGCAGCAGGGTCTCAACCAGCCTCCGGACGACAGCGCCCACTCACCTGCGCTGACACGGGCCGGCCAGACGGTGCCTCCCACCTCTTGGCGTCCTTCACGAAAGATGAAGGCCCACAGGGGTTAGTATGTTGCCTGCATGCGCTTTGGAGGAACTCTGTTCTAAAATAAAGGATGGTGCAGAAACTATGGCGCAGGGGTTGCAAACCCAAGTATTTCCAGGAGTAGAAAACTTAAGGAAAGTAGGTAGAGTGACCTGAGAAGTGTATTCCTTGTCCAGTGAGGAGCCATTACTTTGTTCCAACTGATTGTCGTCAGATCTTACCAACTTTTTCAGGAGAAGCAGGAAAGTTGGATTGTTACATACATGTCTGGGGGCCACGTAGAGACACAGGCCTTTGGTGCGTATCCTCTGGTCTAGCAGAACAAGGATGGATTTTGACCATCAGCCTGAGTCGGAACTGTGGCTCAGGATGTACTGATGGTGTGATCTCGGATAGGTCAGTACATTCGCAGAGTGTCCACGTCCTCACTTTTGAAATGAGGGCGCCACTCCCGCCGTCTGGAGGGTCGCAGGGAGAAGATGAGATCACGGATAACACGGGTGTGGGGAGGGCTGCCTGCCTGGCACACAGAGAATGCCAGCCTTGGTATTTCAGCTCATAAGTGACTCTTCAGTTTGCTGATCCTGATTCCCAGGGCGTTTGCTAATCAACACGGGAGACTGTCCCTAGGAGAAGCCTACTGGGCCAGTGTTTGTGGGGCCTCCTGCTGCATCCCAGGCATTGGCACGGTCGCTTGCCTGCGTCATTCCCACCTCTGGAAGCCGCAGCCCATCTTCAGCTGCACAGGGGGCGAGGAAGCAAAGCTGTTGATCACAGAGGCCTATGTAGATCCTCCCACCTAACTCCTGTGGCTTTGCCTCCCTGATGTCAACCACCAGGATTGGTGTTTTCCTCCCTAAGGAAATAAAGATGAAAAGGGGAACCAAATGCACTTTTTAAAGTGTTCTAACCTTTGGTCTAATGAAGAGCAAGTCTTTTGAGATTAAGAAAATTGATACAGCCTGGGCGCCTGGGCAGCTCAGTTGGTTAAGCGTCTGACTCTTGATTCTGGCTCAGGTCGTGATCTCAGGGTTGTGAGATGGAGCCCCGCGTCAGGGCTCCGCACTGGGTCTGGAGTCTGCCTAAGATTCTCCCTCTCCCTCTCCCCTCCGGTCACTCTCTAAAAAAAAAAAAAAAGAAAAGAAAATTGATACAGCTTCCTTCCAAATTCTCCTTGGAGATCCTCAGTCCACCTTTGGGACTGGTGCCTGGGTGCCCAGAACTGCCCCATGCCCTCCATGTAGCCACAGTGTGTTTCATTCAGCCACTGCAAACAGTTAGGATGCATTCCCGCTTAAGCAGGCTCTCAGCCCCAGGTCGACCAGTCACATGCCTTCTGAACACCATCGCTATGCCAGGCATTATGCTGTGCACCCGAGGTTCAGGGATAGGGGACAGTCCTCTCGTTGCTCCTTGTCTGATAGGGAAGACGGGCAAGTGCCTTCACAGTGGAACAGCACAGTGTGAGGGTGGCTCTGATCAAGGTCAAACACCCCACCTGGGACAGGGGCGCGGGAAGATCTCACAGACCCAGGTTCGCTTGAGCAAAGAGGCAAAAGCAGAAGGAAGGATTACGGGTTAGCGAGCAAAGAGAAATGGTGGTATGTGTGGAACAGTTTGAGAGGATATTTGGGCCCAAATCACCATATACACGGGCCAGAGTAGAGAGCAAGGCACAGCGAGCCTGGCAGAGTATGAGGGGCTAGAGAGGAACTTGGGCAAGTCAGGGAAGACTTTGTACATCCCAAGAAGGAGAACAGTTTTCTCCAGATGACTCCGCCATTCAGGGATTAAGAGAAAAGGGTGTTGGGCTGGAAAATGCATTTTAGCAGGATCGCTCTCCTCTGCAGCAGGGAGGCTGGAACGGCAGGGGCAGGGGTGGTGGCGGAGAGATCACAGTTGGGGGGTTACTGGAGTAATTCAAAGAGAAATGATGAGGCCCGGACAATGCTGGTGTTAGGAGCCATAGGAGGGGACTGGCGAGGCTGATGGGCTGGTTGCAGGTAGGGAATGAGGAGGAGGGAGTAATGAGGATGCTCCCAGGTCACTGCTGGGTGACAGGACGGAATGTGGCGCCATGTATCAGGAAAGGGGACAGTTTCAGAGTTTAGGATTTCTGTACTAGCTTGGGATAAGGACCGGGCAGGGGGGCGGTATTTGCAGGGGCTGATTTGGGGGTCAGGAGAGATGGGCTGCAGATAGAGATTGGGGGGAGGGGGCATCTATTTCCAGGAAGTCCTTGAGGACGTGAGTTAGGGTAAAATCATCCAGAGGGAATGTGGGTGGAATGAGAAGAGAAGGGGGGTGTGGATGGAGCCCTGGAGGCCCTGGAGAGCTTAGGAGCAAGTAGAGAAGCACAGGGAAAGAGTGTGGCTGGGAGGCCAGAGGGAAGACAGGAGCTTCAAGGGAGAATCTAAAGGGTAGACTATACTAGAAAAGAGAGACAAGGAAGGCAGGAACTAAGAACCTTGTTCCCTGCCTCCTCCCCCACTGGGGGGGACAAGGTTATTTTTGGCATCCTCAGCAAGTGCAGGGCCAGAGAAGTAGGAGCTGGCCTCTCCTGGGCGGAGGAAAGAAAGGGAAGCGAGAAACGGAAGTACTTGTATGTTCTTCTTTGGGAAGGACCCAGTCTCTGTTCTTGCAGATGTAACTTAGAAACAAAAAGTTAGGAAATATTTCACACAGAACAATAAAAGGAGTAACACCCACCATACAGTTAACAGTAAACATTTTGCTGCATTTGCTTCAAGCTTTTATTTTCTGGAGAAATAAAACAGGACTAGTTGTGTTTGAAACCCAACATTTACCACCACCACCCCCCTCCCCGGCCTCCCTGATACTATTCCCCTCCCTCTGTTAGTCACCATCCTCAATGACATAGTTTATACTTTTATTACATAAGTTTGCATCCTTAAGCAATACATACGATTATTTTGCATGTTTTTACATTTTTTAAAGATTTTTTTTTTTAAGTAAACTACACCCAACATGGGGCTCGAACTCACGATCATGAGATTGAGAGTCGCACACTCCACCAACTGAGCCAGCCAGGAGCCCCCCATGTTTTTAAATTTTAAATGATAACATGCTGAATATATTTCTGCATCTTGCTTTTTTCCTTCCTCAGCACCATTTTGGAGATTTATTTATGTTGCCATACCTACCCCTAGTGCATTCTTTTTAGCTGCTGTATAGTATTCCTTTGTAGGAATATACCACGTTACCCCTCCATTCTCCTGTTGGTGAACATTTAGCTGGTTTCCGATTTTTTGCTGAGGCAAACAAGGGTGCAGTGATCATTCTTGGATATGTCTCTTGTACATGGGTGGGGATATTTCTAGGATATATACCTAGACATGGAATTTACTAGGTCATGGGTTATCTGCATTTTTAATTTTACTGGATATTGTGAAATTGCTTTCCAATGTGATGGTACCGTTTATGAGAATTCCAGATATTTCACATCTTCCCTACCATTTTTTTTAAAGATTTTATTTATTTATTTATTAGAGAGAGAGACACAGTGAGAGAGGGAACACAAGCAGGGGGAGCAGGAGAGGGAGAAGCAGGCTTCCCGCTGAGCAGAGAGCCCGATGCGGGGCTCGATCCCAGGACCCTGGGATCATGACCTCAGCCGAAGGCAGACACTTAACTGAGTCACCCAGGCACCCCACTACCATTTTTTTTAAAGTAGGCTCCACAGCTGGTGTGGAGCCCATCATGGGGCTTGAACTCATGACCCCAAGATCAAGACCTGAGCTGAGATCAGGAGTCAAACACTTAACCAACTGAGCCACCCAGGTGCCCCTTCCCTACCATTTTTAAATGTTACAACTTAATTTGGCCAATTTGATGAATGTGAAATGGTATCCCATAGTTTACTTTCCTTTGCATTTTCACAGGTCCATCAACCATATAGTATAAGATTGTATCTTTTAGTGTAGAGCTTGTGCACTGAGCAAATCTAGGGGGCACTATTCACATTGTATGAAAAGCATACTCTGGAGTTGGTGCAATGGGCAACATATACAGTGGCCTTGAGTAATGTTAAGAATTTTCTGTTCTCCTTTGCCCATTGTTCTGTTGGGCTGTTATATCTTAATAACTGCAAGAGTTCTTTATTTATTCTGGATATGAATTCTTTAATTTATATCTGTTGTGGGTGCCTGGGTGGTTCAGTCAGTTAACCGTCTGCCTTCGGCATAGATCATGATCCCAGAGTCCCAGGATAGAGTTCACATCAGGTTCCCTGCTCAGCGGGGAGTCTGCTTCTCCCTCTGACCCTCCCCGCCCCCATGCTCGCTCTCTCTCTCTCAAATAAATAAAATCTTTTTAAAAAATGTGTATCGGGGCACCTGGGTGACTCAGTTGTTAAGCGTCTGCCTTCGGCCCAGGTCATGATCTCAGAGTCCTGGGATCGAGCCCCGCATCGGGCTCCCTGATCGGCGGGAGGCCTGCTTCTCCCTCTCCCACTCCCCCTGCTTGTGTCCCCTCTCTTGCTGTGTCTCTCTCTGTCAAATAAATAAATAAAATCTTTAAAAAAAAAATTAATCAATTTTTTTTCTTTTTGTATTTTTTTTAAGATTTTATTTATTTGAGAGAGAGAAAGCATGGGAGGTGGTGGGGGGAGGGGCAGAGAGGCAGAGGGAGAGGGAGCAGACTTCCCTCTGAGCAGGGAGCCCGAAGTGGGGCTCGATGCCAGGACCCTGGGATCATGACCTGAGCCAAAGACAGATGCTTAAAATGGACTGAGCCACCCAGGCACCCCTATTGTATTTTTGTATCTTGTCTAAGAACTCCCTACCTATTCCAAGGTCATATATACTCTAAATTTCTAGATTTTAAAGTTTTGCTTTTCCACATTTAGATCTTTATCTTGAAGTTATTTTATGCATGTTAAAATGTGGGGATCTATTTCTTTTTTAATATTCAGTAAATCTCCATACCCAACATGGAGCTTGAACGGACAACCCCAAGATTTAAGAGTCACACGCTCTTCCGACTGATCCAGCCAGATGCCCCAGGATCTATTTTTTCCATATATATAGCCAATTATAGAATCAGAGATTAACTAGTTCATCATTTCCCTTTTGATTTTCATGCTATCACTGTTATATTTTAAACATTGGTCTGTTTCTGGGTTTCTGTTGTGTTTCCTGGTTTATTTGTCTATCTCTATGCCATATGGTGCAGTCTTAATTAGTTAACTACTGCTAAGATAAGTCTCCCCAGCTTGTTTTTCTTAGCATTTCTTGGTTATTCTTGGCCTTTTGCTCTTCTAGCTGGATGTAGCATCAGTTGTTGGATTCCGCAAAACAAAACAAAATAAAACTGGTTGGGATTTTTATTGGAATTGCATTATAGATTAATCTGGGGCAATATACAGCTTTTTAATATTGGATGTTCTCATCCTCGAATATGGTATATTAGTGTATCTCTCCTTTTATTTAGGCCTTCTTTCATGTCCTTCAATAATGTTTCGTCATTTTCTCCATGAAGGTCTTGCATATTATCATATTAAATTTATTCCTATGCGCTTACAGATTTTTGCTCCTATTGAGAATATCTTTTTTCCTATTATATTCCTTAATTGGTTACAGCTGGTATGTAGAAACAACATCCATATTTGTAACTCCTCTGGTATCCAGCAACCGTGCTGAACTTTATTTGTTCTAAGTTTTACAGATTCTCTTGGATTTTTCTGTGTAGACTATCACTGTCTTTATATAAGAACAATTTAGTCTTCCTGTCTCATTTTTATGCCTCTCATTTACTCTTCCTCTCTTACTGTATTGGCTTTATGCCAGGACACTGTTGAGTAGAAGCAGTGATAGACTTTTTTTAACAGCTTTAATTGAAGATACTAAGATAGAGTTCACATACCACGAAGTTCACCCTTCCGACTTCACAGTACCGTTTATATGTGTTGACTGGTTCATTTTCCTACTGATTTGTCATGCCACCTATGATATATGTTTTATATACAGATCTGCTTCTGGGTTCTGTTCCATTAGTGTATTTGTCTATCCCAATATCAGCACCACACTGCCTTATTTATCATAGCTTTAAATAATATTTGCTCTAGATTTTTTAATGAATTCTCTTTATCAAGTTAAAGAAGTGCCCTTCTTAATTTGCTAAGAGGTTTTTAAAAAACTATGAGTGGGTTTTATTTCAGGTGTTTTTTCTTCATCTATGAGATAATCCTATAGTTTTTCTCCTTTAATTATTAATTTGGTATATTTTATTAGTAGACATAATGATGGACTATATGACCCATTCTTGAGCTAAGTTCTACCAGGTCATGATTGATTGATTTGAGAAGGAGTGGGTGACAGAGCACAAGACGGGTTAGGGTCTGGGACACCTGGGTGGCTCAATTGGTTAAGCGTCTGCCTTCAGCTGAGGTCATGATCCCAGGGTCCTGGGATCGAGTCCCACATCGGGCTCCCTGCTTGGCAAGAAGCCTGCTTCTCCCTCTCCCATTCCCCCTGCTTGTGTTCCTGCTCTCGCTATCTCTCTCTCTGACAAATAAATAAAATCTTTTAAAACAAAGGTTTAAAAAGAAAAAAAAAAAAGAGGGGGTAGGGTCAGAGAGAGCAGCAGACTCCCTGCTGAGCGGGGAGCCTGATGCAGGGCTCTATCCCACAACTCCAGGATCATGACCTGAGCCGAAGGCAGTCGCTCAACCAACTGAACCACCCAGACACCCTGGTCATGACTGTTTTAGTACACTGCTAAATTTTATTTACTGGTATTTTATTTAAGATTTTTCTGTGTTGATAAATAAGATTAGTCTGTCATTTTTCTCTTAGGAAGTTTTGGCATTGGGATTTTCAGTGTCAAAATGAATTTGTAATTATTCCTTTTCTAATCTCTGAAAGTTTAAAAAAGGTTAAGGATTCCTTACCTAGTTTGATAAAATTCATCTGTAAAATCTTGCTACTGTCTTTTAAGGACTAGAGTTGGGGGAAACTAGATGCTCTTTTTTTTTTTTTAACTTTTCAATCCTTCGTTCAGATGCTACATTTTAAGGGCAAGATTGACAAATCCATTTTTGTTGGAATTACAAATAAGGCTGCTTTCCTCAATGGTTTTTTTTTTTATAGATAACAGCTACTCCCTCTTCTTTTCCAAGAATAGTTTCTAATACCACTTTGTAATTATTTGCTTGTGTGCAGGTAAGCAAATAATACTGTAAGCATCTGGAGGACAGGGTAATGTTTTATTTCTGTTTGTGCCTCAGTGTCCAGCAGTGTGAAAACACTGTAAATAGAAAAAACAGACATCATAACATGATCTCACACCGCCAGCTGTCTTTCCTCTTCAATCTCACGTCTGGTGTCTCAGCCGTCACTTGGTAGCGATGAGCTATGAGAATTACACTGCCTGTATCTCATGGGTGTCTTTTGAAAACTAATCGTAATAATATATATAAATCATCTGACATCCAACGAGTGTTCGATAAAAACTATAAATTACTTTTTCAAATTTATTTTTTAATTAAAATTTTTTAAAGTAATCTCTATGCCCAGCATGGGGCTCAAACTCAGTGACCCAGAGATCAAGGGTTACATGCTCTACCAAATGAGCCAGCCAGACACCCCTATAAATTACTTTTAAAAGGAAAAAAAAAAAAAAACACAGCTGGCTTCAGTGACCCTTGCTTTTTTTTTCCTTCCCTCTACTATTTCTGTTTAGTTTCATTTGTGAGTTTGTGGTTGTAAACAGAAACAGATCAAAATGCCTTTGGAAAGCTATCCCTCCCCCATTTCTCTATAATCCTATCCTGTTTATACTGTTGAGAGTTTTAACCATTCCTTCCCAGCCAGTCCCTGCCTCAGGCAGGAAGGGTGAGGGGCTATCTGGTAATTCAAGTGAAGCCAGAGCCCTCCAGGGGACTTTTAACATTGTCCTCAGAATGCTCTTCCACTGGATTTGCTAAGCTGATGGGACCACTCTGCCATCACATGAGAGGAATCTGCCTGAGAATGGAGTCAACACAGAGGGAAACAAAACCAAGAGGAAAGAGTTTTGATGTTACCATTTGATCTCTGGTTCGAGCTGTCTGAAGCCAGTGAACTTTCCCTGTACAGTAACTCAAATAATAAATTGCCTCTTTAGAGCTTAAGCCAGTTTGAGTTGGGTGTACGTCACCACAAACGAGATTCCCTTCAACACAGAACTTGTTCCTTCCCTTTCCCGTGCTCACTCAGGGGTCAGCTTGTATCTGCTTATAGTCCAAAACCACCAGCAAAGAGACCGCTGACTCTGTTGGGTCAGGTTTGGGAAAGACCAACACAGTGCTTAATGACCAATGATTCCTCTGGTCCCAACTGGGAAGCTGACCTCAGTAGACAGCTTTGACGGGTTGCTTCTGTAATTTGGGGAAGACAAAGCTGAAGATCTTTGTTTCTTCCCCAGTAGACAGTTTAAGGCAGTCATTTTAACTACATGTTCCTAGATTGCGGGATGATACCTCATTTCTTTATCCTGATTATTTACGTAGGGCTCTAGCATCCAACACAGGCTATCCAAGGAAGATTTGGGAAAGTTAAGCTTTCCTCTTAGATGCATTTGTGTTCTGGCAAGCCTACATATTTATACTCATTTGTGAGGAATCATGAAACTCATGGGCATGGGAAAATCTAATTGTGATTTCTAGGGAGAGGGCTTGGAGAGCAGCCCCATGAAGAGTACAGGGGCATGTAAGAGGCCGTGTGTGTACAGTTACCATCCCAACACTGTATGTAGTGGTGAAAGGCTGCAAATAACCCAAATGCCATTAAAAGGGGCCTAGGAACTAGGTAAGTAATAACGACATTCACACGACGCAGTACCATTTAGCTGTAAAAAGGAACTAAAAGGCTCCCTATGAACTGATACAGAAAGGTCAGCAGGCTATACTGTTAAATGAAAAAACAACACACACAAATATATATAATGTTTTCTTTTGTAGAGAAAAAAAAGGAAATAAGGACATATATTTATATTTAATTATACTTCCAAAAATAAATACCAGAAAGAAACAAGATACTAGTTAAAGTAGTTTCCCATAGGCAGAAGGTTAGGGAGTCAGGAAACAGTAGTGGGAGGACCTCTCAAGGTCTCCCTTTTTAAAATCTTTTATCTGAACCATGTGGATATATTAACCATCAAAACAAAAGCCCGTCCCAGGCTGTGCAGCCAGGGGCCCCACAAACCCTCCTGCTGGCCTAGTAGACGCCGAACCACTGCTCTGACCTTTCTGCAAGCAAGTAAATAAAGGACATGGTCACACTGCAATGCCTTTATAAGAGGAAGTTTTATTGTTAATTATTTACTTTAATAGTTTCAGAAAGAGGAACAGATTAGCTCAGTCCAACATGATTGGCAGTTGGCAAAATCTAGTGAAGCAAGTGTCTGATTGCTAAGGACTTAATTTGGGTGCTTTTAATACTTAGCCATCTTTAACACTTCAAACATAATCCAGAAGAAATGCATCACCTCCCTCCCTTTCACTTTAATACCCCACCTACCTCACTTTAATACGGAAATATCTTCATTAAATAATGATCCTCAGAGAACAAGTTCCCTGGAGAGTACAGCCATGAGGACAGTGCACAAGAAGGAAAACTCAAAATAAAACTCTGTATGATAATTTACTAATCTAAGGAAACAAAACCTTCCAATATATTAAGAAATAAATCCAGTTACAAATGCACTAATTAGGTCTATGTGAAGAGGTCTGGGAACTGAAAACGGCCGGCTATTTACAAGATACACAAGCGGGAACGGTGCACCTAGCCCAGCGCTGGCCCTCAGAAGCCAAAAGTGTTCTCTCCACTGTAGGCCACATACAAGAATCCATCTTCATCTTTTTCCTTCTCGTAAAGCTGTCCCATAGTTAGGCTTGAAAGAAAAGAAAAAACAACACTGAGAATTGGGTTTGGTCACTGAGTCCAGGTGTTCGAAGAAAGCTGATCTGGGGATAAGGGACGTGACTGCTTGAACCAGCTAATCTGCCATTCTGTGGGTGGCAGATCATGAAAATGAAAGTAATTCCAATCTCCGCACTGCTGTGTGCCAACAATCCTGTGTTACAGAAGGGAAATGGAGCCATGAAAGATTAAGATTAAATTAGGCCTCTGGCAATCAGTAAATAAGACTAGAATCAAAGCTCCGTCGTCCTGCCCCGAGGGAAGGCCATTAGCCGCACCCTCACACCAAATTATTCAAATTATTCAAATTATTCCTTCAGAGGCCAGTGGGCTTGCCTGGGTAGTACCTCTTTCTTTCTGGAGGCCAAGGGCAAGAGGAAAAAACCTAAGCAAAATTAAGAGCCTAAGAGGCCCATCCCTGCGTGGGTGGAGGACCAAGGTAAAGAAGACTACATGGGGCTTGCTTCTCCTACAGGCTTAATGTGAAGGTTTATAATCTGTACCTAACAGGATAAATATAAGTGGGTTCAATCTTGTGGAAGCTCCCCCACCAAAAACCCTGTGCCCCAGCGATCGGTATCCGTGCCATCAAAGAAAAGTTATTTTCCTCACATGTAATGCAAAAAGCTCTCAGACTGTATCTGGGATCCAAAGAAACCCTGCCCAATGCTCCTAAGAACCCTCCAGAAATAGACAGTGCTCAAACTAAACGTGTGTGGGTGGGAAAGCTGCTTTTCCCTACGCCGTAAGGCAGACTGCAGCACAAGACCTAATCCAGTTCTCTGCCATGGATCTGAGCTGTACGGGGTCCAAAGGTAAGCCCAGTACCACGGGCACCCTGGGCGAGCTCTGGCCATGTGACTGTACGAGAGAGGGGCAGGAGGTACAGACATGGGCTAAACATCAGTGTGACCCCACGTGTGGGGTCAACGAGAGCCAGCCGAAGACAGCAGAGGTCACTAGCTGCCCAGGCCACAACCGGTGCTTCTATGCAGGACTCAGTACAACAAGGGCCACGGGGCGACAGAGGGGCCTGGGGCCTCACGCAGGTGCAACCGGGCCTGGCCCACTCTGCCAGCATTCTCCCAGCGTGCTGCGTGGGACCTCCATGTAACAGGGATATGGGCCACAAGTATAAAGGGGGCAAATATTTCCCTTTCCTCTTCTTCCTGCCCAGCTGCAGGCTTGGCCCGGTGGGCGGCCTGGGCCCATGAGAATTCTTAAGTAACAACATGGGGGTGGATGAGTACGAATACAAATGACCTGTCGTCAGCATCTGGTACGTAACACGGTGCTCCCGAGCTCTTAACCTGGAATGTGAAACGTAAGGACTCATGCTATTTCTGCTATGAGAGAAACGTCCTACAGTTTGTCCAGGACCGTAGCCGCTGGCTACAGGCAGCGCGTGAAATGAGGCTCATCTGAACTGGGATGTGTTTTAAGTGTGAAACACACACAAGATTTCAAGCCTGCTATGTAATAAAGGATGTAAAAACCTCAATTTCTATTACATATTGAAATGACATTTTGGATATACTGGATACATAAAATATATTACTAAAATTCACTTGACCTGTTTCCTTTTTAATGTACTAGAACATTTTAAATTACAAATGTGGCTCCAGTGCCACTTTTCAACAGCACTGCCCTGGAGCATGTGAGGACTTGAGGGACAGTGGGTAGAGGGAGGAACCCCCGCATGAGGCCCCCTAGAGCGGGGGTCTCAACCTCAGCTATACAACAGAATCACACGGGAGCTTTAAGACATCTCCAGGCTCAAGCCCCACCCCAGGCCAATTACATCAGAATCTCTGGAGGTAGGATCCAGGCATCAGTAGGTTTTAAAAATGCCCAGAATGATTCCAGGTGCAGCTAGGTGGAGAAACAGTCTCTCTGCCAGAGGGAGATAGGGGCTTGTCTTTTTAATGCATTTTCTTTTCTTTTGTTATTTTAAATAGGCAAAGTGAGGCTTGAACTCGGGACCCTGAGATCAAGATTTGCACGCTCTACTGACTAAGCCAGTTAGGCAACCCCATCTGTCTTGTTTGTTTGTTTGTTTGAGATGCTTATCTTTAAGAGCCCTGTGATTAGAAGTGGATGAGGAGTCAGCAACTAGCCAAAGGCCTGACACGGAGCTGCATCTCTCAAAAAGACCTTTACCCCCTTGGCTGGGAATGCCCCGAGGAATCGATTGCGCTTTTCTCAGAGATGCCTCGGGATGAGGCGGCAGGGAAAACAGCTACAGCTATTGCACAACTCTCCTAGCTCCACTTCGTCCACATGTCCAGGATGACCTTGATGAGGACCTGTCCTACCATCTCCCCACGACCATTACCAGAGGGATTTAGAGGCAGAAGTAAAAGGCACTGTGCAATTCAAAGGCAGCCACCCCTTGATTCCAATGTCAGGGCTGGTTGCATCTGATACACTAAATGCACTCCGTTCCTAACAGGTGAGAAGCCCCAGTGCTAATAGTCCAAATCCCACTGCTGAATTAGAAATACGTGAGGAGGGGCGCCTGAGTGGCTCAGTTGGTTGAGCGTCTGACTCTTGGTTTCAGCTCAGGCTGTGCTCGCACGATCATGGGATTGAGCCCCATGTCGGGCTCTGTGCTCACTGGGGAGTCTGCTTCAGATTCTCTCTCCCTCTCTCTCAAATAAATAAATAAAATCTTAAAAAAAAAAAAAAAGGAAAAGACATACTTGAGGAACTACATAAACACTGGTGGTCCCCCCCAGACTTGGCCTGCAGTGAACAACGGCCACTGGAGCCCCCACTGCCTAAGGCAGGTGAGACTGCGAGCGGAGGCCCATCATCATGTGGCTCTCAATCCTGTCTTTAGACTGCATCGTCTTTTCAGTAAAACCTAGGTTTATAAATTTGTTTAACCAGTGCCCCAGCAGCTAAAGAGGGTGATCATAAAACTCCTGATTATAATAGCACTTACGTGCCAAGCACTGTTCTAAGTGTGTTTATATTCATTCTTTTTATCCTCACGGCAGTCTTCTGAGGCAACATAACCTCACAAGGATCACAATCCACAGTTTATGGATAATAATAAAAGTGAGGCAATAATAGTGAGACACGGAGTAGTTAAATGATTCACTCCAGATCACAAAGCTAGGACACATGCTTAGCACTAAGCCTTGCCGCCTCCAAGTGGAATACTGTCCTACTGCCCTAACGTCAGGATCTCGTACCTTCCGCACAGATCTCCCCAAACAGTGCTTGTAGGGGCGCCTGGGTGGCTCAGTCGTTAAGCGTCTGCCTTCGGCTCAGGTCATGATCCCAGGGTCCTGGGATCGAGCCCCACATCGGGCTCCCTGCTCAGCGGGGAGCCTGCTTCTCCCTCTCCCACTCCCCCTGCTTGTGTTCCCTCTTTTGCTATGTCTCTGTCCAGATATATAAAAATCTTTTAAAAAATTCAAAAAATAATTTAAAAACTTAAAAACTGCTGGTCACTCACACACACGCATGCACACACATGCGCACACACACACGCACGCACATCCGAAATCACTTGCACGTCTGGTCCCAGTGCCTCTCTGGATTCAGGAGGTCAGAGTTGGGCCTGAGATTCTACATTTGTAAAAGATGCCCGAGGAAGGCTGCCACCAGGCTCCATGTCACAGGGCTCTTTCCTTCGCATCCTGTAATGTGACAACCGGCTGGGTGTGCTATGACTGGAAGCGTCCTCTCGCTGTTCTCCTTTTCTGTCACGCGGCCTCGTGTGGAAACCTGACTCAGTTGGCAGCAGCACTGGGTCCTTACACTGAGGCCAGCCCTTGGGCAGGAACTTGGAAAATGACAATACTCAAGGCTGGGAGCCGAACACTTTCATTCAGCAGCCTGTGACCGAAGGGGCAATTCTGAGTGTCACTGAGTGCCATGAAAGAAGACTGAGACATCTGTACAGTATGATTTCAAAATAGCTCTTA
The DNA here is from genome assembly GCF_011800145.1 of Mirounga leonina. Taxonomy (NCBI): domain Eukaryota; kingdom Metazoa; phylum Chordata; class Mammalia; order Carnivora; family Phocidae; genus Mirounga; species Mirounga leonina. The sequence goes on from NW_023270469.1 coordinate 11,623,525, forward strand.
CGGGATCAGGCCACACACAGACCAAGTCCGAAAAATTTGGTCTGGAGCCAAAAAGAGCTGGCCACAAACACGGTTTACACTAAGTCCCATTAAAGAGTTAAACGCAAATGCAGGGGGACAAAACGCAACCCTAGTCGGCGGGCTGGCCTGTCAGTTCAGGACAAGTTCCACAAGCCTCTGAGAAGAGGTCAGAGGCCCGAGCCACACAGCGCTGGGCAGGCGGCAGCTGGGATGCCCGAGGATCCTCACGCACACCGGCGCCTCTCCTGTCAGGCTAAGCGCCACAGGCCTGCTGGATGGCCTGACAACTTGCACGTCCGAGGCGTCCCGCCCAAGTTACTGGCTGAGGAAGACAGCCAGGGATGACCTCCAGACCCTGATACTAAAGCACACCGCTGTGGCATCAGCTAAGACATGCACTCATTCCCAGAAGCGTGCAAAGAAATGGGAAAAGTAATGGCAGATTCAAGCCACAGAGCCAATCCAAGGTGTGGTGGGACCCTGACGTACTGAATCTAGGGAACCTAAACTGACTGCTGAAACTCTGTCACTCACCCCTCCATTCAGTGTCACCCACATTCAGACAAACCAGCCAATAGTAACAGCACCTTTCAGAAGGGTCCACTTCCAGGAATGGCCGTGCTGCCGAGCGCGAACACTGGCTTTCAGCTACTCGAGAGCGCATGCACTGGGGGGAGGCCAACCCAGAACTGTGTGGGTGCCTAATCCCTGCAGAACCTTCCCGTGGTCCCCGACCAAGGTCAGGTCGTGAAGGCTGTGGGCTCCAGCCTGACTCATGAATTGGCTGGACTGACGGGCACACACCTGGTCTCCCATCTGCTTTGGAGCCCACGTGCTTCCACTGGACCTGGATTTCTCTCTTTCCCAGCAGGGAGGAGGAGGGGGTAAGGTGGGAGGACAATGGCCACTGCTGTGGGCCTTGGAAAGGCAACCACCTCAAAGTGAAAGGTATTGTAGCCATGAAGGCTCCCGACATTCTAAAAAATTAAAATTTACTGGCTATTCCTTTTGCCAGATTTTTCTGATATAAATAAATCCTATTCCATTACTGCTGGAATAAACCCTTGAAGAGGTATTCACCTAGAAATGATCAAAAGTGCTTAATTTAAGCACATTTCTAAATAAAGGATGGACTGTAAGATCTCACAACTTCCTTTTACTTAGTATCTCTTTAAAATCAAAGAAGCAACTAAGCACCACAATCTTAACACCGGTTTCCAAATGTAACATTCCCAAATTATCACATCTTAGAGATATTTTATTTATTAATATACTACTGTTTCTATTTTAAATGGGGATTAACAAGACTCGTCTGTGTTCTAAACAAAGACTAAAAGATAAGATACCACTGCCAGGTCTGGGCTCCCCTCTAATGCCAGGACTGGGAAGCTTGTACACTGATCTTCCTCGAGCTATGTCTGCACCAAGGCACAATTCTTTTGTTTTTGGCCTGATTCTGGATGCAGGAACCTAGGCAGAGAATTCAACTTTCCAACGCTAAATGGGAAAAGGAAGTTGAGATCCTACCCCCTCTGCCCTGCTTTAAAAAAAAAAATAGAACTCAAAGAACTTAGGAAGTAAAACTCTCAGGGACTTGCCTTGGTCTCTATTTCTAGAATCAGTATTTAATACTCACTACTCTAAACAATCACATTTTTACAAGATGATCGTTTGTGTTCCAGAACACTCTCCCAAAGGCAAGAATAACTGAAGTCACTTCTGCTCAGCCTCCCACCTCGCACGTGACCCTCTCGAAGCGCTGTTATGGGATGGGCGAGGGCTCCTGCAGGCCTGGGTTCACCCTTTCCCAACTCCAATCCCCCCAGCGACTCTCTGAAGGCTGCAAGCACTGGTGGAAGGTTAAGGGAGGCCCCACACTTCCCTAAGGGGGCTGGCAGGAGCTGAGGAAGAGGCTGCGGCTGAAGTGCCTTGGGGAGGAGATGGCAGGGCTGAGTCACACACCAGCTTTCACGGGAGACCCTGAGGCAATTCTGTGTGTGCTGCCATCAGGTGATCATCATTTGCATAAAGCCCAATGATGTCACACACAACTTTTGTTTTAGAAACAATTTTTCTTTTTTTTTTTTTAAGATTTTTTATTTATTTATTTGAGAGCGAGCACATGAGAGGGGGGAGGGTCAGAGGGAGAAGCAGACTCCCCGCTGAGCAGGGAGCCCGATGCGGAACTCGATCCCGGGACTCCAGGATCATGATCTGAGCCAAAGGCAGTCGCTTAACCAACTGAGCCACCCAGGCGCCTAGAAACAATTTTTCTTAATAAAACCAAACTGCTGCATTAAGTGTAGGACAGAAAGCCATTAACTGGGGCCAAAGGCCTGGGCAGAGGAAGCCTGGTTAGTGATTCTCGAAAATCCTGACTTGGGTCACTGGTGTCATCTGCTTTAGGGCAGATTCTTACCAGGTTGGAAAGGCAAATGGGAGTGGGGGAGAAAAGGAAGCAGCCTCTGCTGCCCTGAGAATCACTTTTCATTTCCAATTCTATTTATATCTCAGGGATAATGGAGGGAGGGGGCAGTTGCTAATCTACAGCCATTTTAATTGCTAGATTAACATGGAGCCACCAGAGTAACAATGTCTCCAGAAGCCTGCTCATTTCCTTTAAGAAATATCAGAGGCTAAGAACTGATAATAAATTCAATGTCACAGGTCCTAGTCGCCTACTTCTGCCACTAAGAAGCCACCTCCAGGAAGGAGGAAAGACAGGGTCATTGAGACTCTGCAGAAGCTGCAGGTGGAATGAGTGAAGATTTACCTCCCCACCACCTTCACCTTAAGAGAAGCTGAGTGTGACCACAGACGCCCAGGGCTTCCTACCGCAATGAAAAGTGCACCCAGCACCATGATGCCTAGAGGCCTGGGAAGGAAAGCTGGAAGAGCCCCAATAGGCAGCAAGACTGCCTCTGCCAACACCCCAGCTTCTCGAACTATAGCTGAAGGAGACCAACGGCACCCAGCAGCCAGGGCCAGGCCTATCTCCTCAGGCAGAACCTTTCATTTTCCCCCTAACCTGCTTCTCTGCCAAACACAGGTAACGGAGGTGATGGAGATTGGGAAAGCAAAAAAAATAGCCAGAGCGCTCTACCTTTCAGAGGAAAAGGACTGGAATTTGGCTTACACCTTTTCTGGAGCTTTCAAGGATTTTCAAAGGGAACGTATTTTGGCCACACTGGGCTAGTTCCCAGGATTTCTGAAAGCCTTAGGTTTTAGAAGTACTACTTTTGGGGGGTAACAAATGAGACTTAGTTTGGGTCTCCAAGATGAAAGGTAGCCAGGAACTCACACTCCGGGAGAGAGAGACTAGCATCTGGCTCAGAGGCTAGTACTCAACCAGTAATGGCAAAGGACTGACCAGGAATTTAGAAGGAGCCAGTTCATCTTCTTTTTTCCACAGGGGACTAAAGCTGGGCTATCAAATATACAGAAGAAGGGAATTGTTATGCCCCTGCCTTGAGATTCAGGCCCCAAGTTATCCCAAAGAATGCTTCCAGGCAGCACAACAGCTAGAGCAAGGGGGCAATTACTCTGACAGTCGGAGCAGGTGGTACCAGGGAGGAGTTAAGTCTGTGAAGGGACCTCAGAGCCTTTTGTTGGACGGCAGCCATTTCGGCATACCTGAGGATCAGGCAGCTACAGACTTGCACAGTGGCACAGAACTAAGTTTGGAGAGCAAGCAGCAGGGTGATTAACTGAACCTGAGCCTCAGCAGGGCCCACAAGCTCCCAGTAGAGAATGACAGGACTTATTTCATGGGTCATTTGAAGAAAACCTCATTTTAGGCTTCAGTTCTACTGATGGCTTAAGCCAAAGTAAATCCTCAGCTGTTTTAAAGGATTCATGAGGGTCTGAGGCTAGATTTCTTTTTTTTTTTTTTCTTAAGTCCAACCTTGTTCTATCTTCTTGATCCAAAGTACATTCCCATGTACTACAGCCCTTTCTTATTTTCCTTGAGCTCCTCATGTCAGGGAGCACAAAATCCAGATTTCCAGTCAGGACCTCTTAAGAGTTTTCTAACCTCCAAAATTTAGAGTTCTGTAAACAGCCGAGCAGATGGCCAATGCCAGTAAACACCTCTCACCTGGACTGTGGGACTGTCTTATCCACAAACAGGAAGATTGCCTTTTCAGAAGGAAGCTGGATCCTTTTCCTGATGATCCACATGAACTGAGCCACAGTGATGTCAGATGGAACCAGATACTTCCGTTTGTCAATGTCAACAATCTGAGAGCCTGAGACTTTTTCCACAATCACCTAGGAAAGCAAAGAGAGATCAAGACTGGATTTCTAACATGAGGCTCTGGCCTTGCATTGTTCTAGCCCTGCATTGTCAGGGAGCTGATGAATAGTATGTGGGCAAGGAGGTGGGTGGGAAACTGCACAACACTGGAAAATATGCCCCTGATTTAATAAACCACAAACTCTTAACTCTGGAGGTTAAGAACTAACATAAATGTATGATACAGAAACAAAGTACTTTTCTGTGGTCAGTTACGTTTATCATCCTGGATCTCAGCAAACGTAAGAGAAACACAGCGCCTCCTACAAAGCTTTTCAACATTTTGTCTGGGCAGGCCTGAGAATATCTGGTGAGGGTTTCATCTACAGCCAATTACTCCAGGACCCCAGAATGGATCTGCCTTCACACTACAGGGGAAGTGAGATCCCAAGGAACACAAGAAACAGGAAATGATGGACTAATAGGAATGAGTGGCACTCCCAGCCAGCCAAGAACCAAGCTCCTCATTTGGCCTGTTGCTTCTCCCTGAACTAGGTTTCAAATGTGTCCCTCTGACCCCTCCTCAAAGGAATTGTTCAAAGAGCTACAATGACAGGCATGGATGTCCTTTAAAAATCAGTAAGGATTATAGAAACTTTATGCCCTACCGTGGAAGAAATAATAAGATCATATTTATTACTGACTAAGGAGAAACCACGAGAGAAGGGGTTCTCAGAAGCTTCTCAGATTTTGCTGGTCATGAAAGAATGACAGGGTCAGGGTGAGGAAAGGGAGCTAGAAGTCAAGTAAAGATAGAGACTCAAAGTTAAAGATGAGTGTCCTGAGACTAAAGTACCACTTCTAAGACCAAAGTGACAGTCTCCCTCCACCGTTGTTCCCAAAAGTGGCAGTGACCTGTTGCCCTGTCCTAGAACATCTTTCCTTACATAATTGGCGAGGGAGCCCAGAGGCTGCAGACAGCTCGCTGGCCTAGATCCGGAGATTCAGCACTGAGGCACCCTGAACAGCACCGGCTCAAGCCCCTCACGCCACGGCCCCGGAAGGCCCCTAACGCAGTCTGGCCTGTGTGCTACTGTAACCTCAACTTGTCAACTGTTGAATGGCCCGGGGCCCTATCACAAGTCCTAGACGACGGGGTGACAGCGAGGTGAGGGGGCGGGGAGTGCACTCACCGGAACCCGGTCGGGATATTTCGCTCGGATCTTCGCGGATTCCACGCATCTGTGTTCTGTGGGAGACACAGACCCGGCTGACGGTCGTGCCTGCCCGGCCCCCGGTTCCGGGGACCCCAGCCCACCTCCCCCGGCGACCTGCGCACGCCCCGGGCCCTTGTTCCGGCGTCTCAGCGGCCTCGGCCCTCGGCCCCTGCCTTCCGGCAGAAGGGCGAAGGGCGGCACAGGGTCCGTGGGCAGCCGCCCGGGGCTCCGGGGCCTCAGCGACCCAAGGCCTGAGCGCGGCATCCGCCCCGCCCGGCCCAGCCCAGGGCGGCCCGGGTGGGGGAGGGGGCCCACCCGCCGCCCCGACCCCCACCACCGGGCCCCTGACGGAGCCCTTACCCAACGAGTGGTCCTCCTTGAACATCCACTTCATGGCGGCGGCGGGGAAGGGATGCAGCCGGCTCTCGGAGCCGCGGAGCTCAGCGAACCAACCACAACAACAACGACGGCAGCAGCGGCGGCGGCGGCGACCACACGGCAGGCGGGACTTCCGGCTGCCGGAGCCTAGCAACCGGCCGGGGGCGGGGCTTCCGGCGCCGCTCGCCGGGGGCGCCGCGCCAGGGGGCGGGGCAGGAGACGGCGCCGCGAGGGGCTAAGGAGGGGAAGTGGGGATGATGCCGTTCACTACAGGGCTGTCTTTGAGGGGTTTTGGTGACTGGGACGGGGATGCTGTCGGGAGCTGGTAACAGGAGTGGGGTCTCGGTGACGAGGGGAATTTTGGAGGTATGAATGACAGAAGAGGGGTCTCTGGTGGTTGGTAATGGCGGGGGGAATCTGTTTAGGGCATTGACAGTTTGGGGAGTATTGTTTGGGGCTGGTAACAGGTTGGGGGCGCAACACAGAGGGTGTGACTAGTTTGAGGGGACTGTGTGGGGAGAGGTGCCGATGACAAGCGGGGTTCAGTATTGGAGACAGCCATATAGGTTGCCTTGCACCTAGAAATTGAATTTAAACAAATTCTATTTCCCTTCCATTTTTCATGAATAGGTGTTTGACTAAACATATAAGAAAAGGTATCACAGATATGCATTTGAGGAGCGTAACATCGCACTGATCACAAAGAGACCCCTTAACCTTAACTGCAGAGGAGTTAGAGGTGATTGTCAGGCTGGGAGAATTCCCCCTGAGAGTTGGTCATAAGACAGGTTTCTTTGGCAGTCAGCATAGAGTTCAGCCATCACAGCCTAGGCTGTGTGTGCGCATATGTCACCTTGAGCATATGCCTTGAGGTTCTCCAGTGATGTCACGCCTTTCTTCCTAGCAGAGTCATCAGGACAGTCTGCTCTGGGTCAACAGCTGTTTATGAGCTGGTGAATACGTATCAAGAATATTCATTTAATTGGGCACATGATCCTTGCCATGTGCTTGTGATTCTGATGCATCTGAAAGGCTTGCATGTTTGAACATTGTCATTCATCATTTCCTACAGTTGTAATTCCTGATGGATGCTGTGGAATCTAGCTTCATTCTAGAAGTATTTTGGTTATTTTAAGATTGTCTGAGCAACCAAAATAGGTTTTTGTTTGCTTGCTTGTTTTTAATGAAGTGAAAAATCCTTTGAATTTCGTACCTGGAAATTATTACTGCTGCATACAGGAGCACTGTTCTAGGTATTGGGGAAAAGCAGTGAACAGAACAGACAACACACCTCTTCTGTCATGGGGTTTGCATTCTGGTGGGACAAGATGAAAAATAAATATGTCAGGTAATGGTAGGTGCTCTTTAGAAAACAAAGCAGGCTAGGTGAGAGTGATGGTGGAATAGAATGCTAATTAGATAAAGTGGTTGACATAGGGACAGGAAGGAACATGGAGACAGGAAGGAACCCCTTGTGGCTGGAGTTGAATAAACAAGGGGGAGTGTGTTAGAAGATGAGATCAAAGAGATGTATAACAAAACTATTGCGCTTTGAATTCCATGTGAAGAACTTTGGATCTTATTTAGAATGACATGAGAAGTTGGTGGAGGATTTTAAGCAGAGGTGTGACATGGTATGGCTTTCCTTTTGAAGTGAGCAGGCTAGATTTGTAGGCAGACTCTAAGGGGTTGAGAATGGAAGCCAGGGAACAGTTAAGAAACTGTTGTGATAATCTGGGTGGAAGATGATGTTGGCCTAGACCAGGATAGTGTCTCTGGGGGTGGTGGGAAGGAGTTGCATTCTAGATATATTTTGAAGGTAGAGCCAACAAAATTTGATGATAGACTGGATATGAAGTGTGAGGGACAAGTCAAAGTCAGGGTTTTTGGAAGGGTGGAATTGCCATTTACTGAAATAGGGTGGAGCCAGCTTGAGGGGGTGAGAATCAAGGTTTGGTTTTGGCTATATTGAGTCTGAGATGCCCAAGAGACGCATCCAAATAAAGATATGGAGTAAGTGAATAGATCTAGGAGCCTCAAATTCAAGAGAGAAGTATTTAAAGCTGTTGAACTGGATGAGATCAGCTAGAGAGTGAGTGAAAAAATTGAAAATACCTTTTTGCAAATAGAGTTAAACACTGAGGAATCAAGGTGGATGTTCACCATTGGACAGTGGATCAGTGGAAGAGTTTGAAACTGGACTGAAGACTCCTTCCTTTTACAGAACTGGTCATTGTATCCTACTCCAAGGCATGTGTACACCACCTTGCACCTGGAAGACCTTAGTATACTTCTCAGGGGAAAGATCCCATCAGTCACCCACTTACAAGCATGTAACCTGATGGTCTCAGTACGGTGCAGTGTCTTTCTGTCTTCTATCTTTACCTACTTTCTTGATGTCTTTTTCCAGTTCACCATTCTAATTGGCTTCTCTGATCTGTCCTGATGATATGCATCATCTTCTTTACCTGTGGGGTCATTAATAATATTTAGCTTATTGAAGGTTCTAAAGATGCCAAATGCCTTCCTTAAGGGGGTGGCTAGTTGAAAAGGTTATTCAGAAGAAAAAATAGGATAATGAAAGTATGCAATTACATATTAACAGACTTATAAAACATGCAGAATAAATTTCAAATGTTGGAGAGGTCTGTGAACATGAATGCTGAGGGATGGTTAGGGCAATGGGGGCTGACACCAAACCAAATGAGGTTTATCAGGAAAGACTTCACAGAGAATGTGAATCTTACATTTCAGAGAGAAGGGTACATTTTCCAAAGGATAAACTTTCCTTGATAGAAACAAAGGCTGGGGTTGGAAGAGGGAACTGGGAAGTAATAATAGATAAATGCTGGAAAGCCTTGATGCATACATTCAGGCATTCTAAACGGATTCAAGATAACCCTGAATGGGAGCTTCTAGAGAGGAGTAGAACATGATCAAAATGTGTAGTTTTAAGAGAACAACTCTCTTTGTCCTTAAAAGTAAATTGTATCAAGGGGTGCCTGGGTGGCTCAGTTGGTTAAGTGTCTCACTGCGTTTCAGCTCGTCATGATCTCAGCATCCTGGGGTCAGGCTCCACACTCAGCAGGTAGTCTGCCTGTCTCTCTTTCTCTGCCTGTCTCTCTCTGCCTCTCCCCATGCTCACAGGCTCTCTCTTTTTCTCTCTAAAATAAATAAATCTTGGGCGCCTGGGTGGCTCAGTTGGTTAAGCGACTGCCTTCGGCTCAGGTCATGATCCTGGAGTCCCAGGATCGAGTCCCGCATCGGGCTCCCTGCTCAGCAGGGAGTCTGCTTCTCCCTCTGACCCTCCCCCCTCTCATGCTCTATCTCATTCTCTCTCTCAAATAAATAAATAAAATCTTTAAAAAAAATAAAATAAAATAAAATAAAATAAATCTTTTTAAAAAGTAAATTGTATGAAACATGAGAAAATTATGGAAATGGAAACTGAGAAGTCAGTTCTGTTATGAATATATGAAAATGACACAATATACACAGATCTTTAGCATTTTTAAAAACTAATATTCCCTCTTAAAGAATCAAAGCCACAAAGACTAGCTTTTTCGAACCGTGGAAGCAAAGAGTAAATATTAGTATCCATTATTACTAAATACTTTTGCAAAGCTCATGGCATCTCAGGAGAAGCATTTCACACACCTAAATTCTTAGCAGTCACCACCCTGTGTCTCAGCAGTGACTAAGCTGATACTTGCTACAGTAGGTGTTTCCTTCTGCTGAAAGAAGGAACTTTGAAGGCAAACACCTCCTTCCTCAGTATAGAGCTACCCTCAGGAGGTGACACTAGAACCATCTATTCCAGAATCTTATTTTAATGGTTATTTGTTTATTTTTATTTCAGTGTAGTTAACAGTGTTATATTAGTTTCAGGTGTACAATACAGTGATTCATCACTTCCATATATTACTCAGTGCTCATCAAGAAAAGTGCACTCTTAATCCCCTTCACCTATTTCACCCATCACCCCACCCACCTGCCCTATCTCTTTGTTCTATATATGTTCTATATAGTAATATATAGTCTTTTTCTGGTTTGTCTCTTTTTTCCCTTTGTTCATTTGTTTTCTTAACTTCCATATGAGTGAAATCATATGGTTTTAATAGTTCTTCAATAAATGAAAGTCATTCACTTAAATCATACAGTATGTCAGAATCATAATATAGATTTAAGCCTAACAATTGCTGTGTTTAAGAGCTGTGTTGTCACCCAGAAAAGCTTTAAAGCAAGAATGAGTAGTACTGGACCTGATATAACAAAATCTTATGGCTGATATTAATTATCTTTTTTTTTAAGATTTTATTTATTTATTTGACAGAGAGAGAGGAAACACAAGCAGGGGGAGTGGGAGAGGGAGAAGCAGGCTTCCCACAGAGCAGGGAGCCTGATGCAGGGCTCCATGCGGGGCCTCGATCCCAGGACCCTGGGATCATGACCCCAGCCAAAGGCAGACTTAATGACTGAAGCACCCAGGCACCCTATTAATTGTTATCTTGAACTGTGGTAAGGACCCTGGATAATTTTCCCAAATGGTCAGGTCTTGACCCCTCAAGCGTCTGTGTTGTTAGTATCTCAGCTGTATTCTTCATCTAAAAGCCATTTCTAGGTGCCTTCAAAATAGAGGCATCTATTCCGCTCTGACCACAAACCTCACACTATCGTTTGGGACTGCAGTGTGATCCTTCCAGGCCTTCTGATAAAGTACCTGGCTGTTGACCATGGTTAAAAAAAAAAAATCCCTTCTGCCATGTTCAGAATACTGGTTGGAGGGGCGCCTGGGTGGCTCAGTCGTTAAGCGTCTGCCCTCGGCTCAGGTCATGATCCCCGGTCCTGGGATCCAGCCTCGCGCTGGGCTTCCTGCTCCCAGGGAAGCCTGCTTCTCCCTCTCCCACTCCCCCTGCTTATGTTCCCTCTCTCACTGTGTCTCTGTCAAATAAGTAAATAAAATCTTTAAAAAAAAAAAAAAACAGCAACAAAATACTGGTTGGAGGTGGTGGCGATGGTAGTGATGGAAGCTTTCGATTAAGTGATAAGCCACTGTCATCTTTGAGGGGGGCCACAGCCTCTAAAACCGGCAGCCAAGTTTGTACCCAGTATAAGGTGATGAAATATAGCAGAGAGAGCCATGTAGTAATTATCCTTTATTCCTCGAAGAGCTTGGGTATTTGTGCCCTGTTTCTTTGTCTGTCCTGCTATGGCAGATAGTGAAAGCATTAGGAAATTTGGAGGCAAAGGGACCCGGGTTTGGTCTTAGCCGGGGCAAAGTGCAGGGGCACAGCCACACTTACGTTTTGGGTTTTCCTGCAATGGAGGTTGGGCTGTGACTGTTGGATTTAAGTATGAACCACCTTGCGGATTAACAGATGACATAAGCAGGTAAGGACTTTAAGTCAATTTTAATGAAAATCTTATTTTACATAATTTTTTTTAAGGTTTTATTTGACAGAGACACAGCGAGAGAGGGAACACAAGCAGGGTAAGTGGGAGAGGGAGAAGCAAGCTTCCCGCTGAGCAGGGAGCCGATGGGGGGCTTGATCCCAGGACCCTGGGATCATGACCTGAGCGGAAGACAGACGCTTAACGACTGAGCCACCCAGGCGCCCCTTATTTTACGTTAACGTTAACAGAGGAAAAGTCTACGATTCTGGGCACGGAAACATCCTATTTCCATTCAGCCTTTGGAAAACTCACGTAAAGCGTAAAGCGAGGACGAACGCCCCCCAGCGGGCACCGCCCCCGCTTGGCCCCACCCCTGCCAAGGCCCCGCGTCCTTGCTATTGGTTCCTTTCCCTGCCCCGTTGGTTGCCGTGGAGACCAAGGCTATGGCAACCAGGAGAAGCCAAACTTGGTCCTGCCTCTCGAACCGCGTAGGGGTCCCGGGAAAGCGGCCGGAATCGGCGCGGCGTTCATGGCGCTTTACGAGCTCTTCTCTCACCCGGTGGAGCGCGGCTACCGCGCGGGGCTCTGCTCCAAGGCCGCTCTGTTCCTGCTGCTGGCCGCCGCGCTCACGTACATCCCGCCGCTGCTGGTGGCCTTCCGGAGCCACGGTGAGCCTGCTCGCAGCCGCTGCGCGCACAGCGCCCCAAGGCCCGCGGTGCCCGTGCTCGCCTTCCTGACTTCTTCCCCACCGCCCTCTCTACCTCAGGGTTTTGGCTGAAGCGGAGCAGTTACGAGGAGCAGCCGACCGTGCGCTTCCAGCACCAGGTGCTGCTCGTCGCCTTACTGGGACCGGAGCGCGGCGGGTTCCTGGCCTGGAGCACGTTCCCCGCCTTCAACCGGCTGCAGGGGGATCACCTGCGCGTCCCGCTGGTTTCGGTGCGTGGTTTCCGTCGGGGCCTAGAGGCCCACGGGGACGGGGCGGGGTGGCTGGGGGTGGCGGGGGGAGGGCGAGCGGCCCCGGCCGGGGTAAGCCCAGGTTGGGTCTTAAGGGTTCGTGAACCCACGAAGTTGTGTACACAGGCGCATTGGCCTGAGCATGTTTAATGTCCCGGGAAGTGACTCTTGTTTCGTTCGACTTCTCCAAGCAGTCCACAGCCCCAAGAACGTTAGCCACTGCTGTCAGCATGTCCTACAGAAGCGTGGGGAGGGCCTGTCTCTGGCTCCCCGTCATTTCCGTGGGCCTGGCCTGATGGTTGGGTGGTCACGAAACTTTGAGTCACGAAGGCCGGCCGAGCGCTTTTCTTAGGAATTATCCCAGCGTGTCGCTGCAGTTGCGCTTCGCAGCAGGGACCACCCGTCAGGACACGCATTTTTTATGCAGACCTGACACGTGGAAGCCGAGGCGCTGATTGGTTAAGCGACCTACCCAGGATGTGCTGGGGTCCCAGTCCCCCCTGCCTGGCTTGTAGGATTAGATGCTGCTCCATCTTGCAGTTGTCCAGGATGAAAAGGAAGCATTTTACTGTCTTTAATTCAGTATTTGGTTCAGGATGAGTGAGTGCTTCCTTTACAGTCATTCCCTTTCTGCTCATTCCCTGAAAACATTTTCCTTTAGAAGTATGAAAACTCTATTTTTTCTTCTTCCAAAGTCGAATCTCTTTACACATCTCAGAGATGATTGGCCTACAAGCCAACTTGTGTACCTGAAAAAAAAAATTCAGACTTTCTTCAAGCAACTAAATAAAATGAAAAAAATTTTTTTACATCTGATTGGTCATATGAATAACTACAAACAAAATATGATTATTACTTTTTTCTGATTGCTTTAAATTTTTTCTGATTATAAAAATGCATGCTCATTGTAAAACATTGAAGAGTTAAAGGTATACATAATGACATAAAATTAAAGGCTGGGTTTGGGACATGTACATTTGCTAATCAACCTTATTCTTTTTAAGATCTGCATAAAATTTTCATGATATGGAAAAACAAATGGATTTAACCAGTTCCCTGTTGGTGAATACTTGATGGGCTTTTACTTTTTCCCTATTAGAAAGAATACTGCAGTGAACAAGATTTTGAATAAATCTTACACTTTTAAACAGCAAATTGTGAGGAATTGCAATGCGTTTGTTGAAATGGTACCAGTAAATAGAAAACTTAGCAAGCAAATAATTATTAAATCCAGAGAATTAAAAAGTAAGGAAAACGGAGAAAGGAGTAGGATTTGCATAGTCATAAATATGTGAACACCGAATATTGATTGACTAACCAAAATGAGAGTTTAACTCGTTTGGGGGGCTGGAGGGAAGAAAACAACCTTCATCTCTTCTCCTGGGAAGTCAGTAGAGAATGCTTGAAACTGAGAAATCCAGAATTGCCAGTGCACAGGTTATTTAAAGACATGGAGGGAGTTCCTGGGTGGCTCAGTCAGTTAAGCGACTGCCTTCGGCTCAGGTCATGATCCCAGAGTCCTGGGATCGAGCCCCATATCGGGCTCCCTGCTCTGCGGGGAGTCGGCTTATCCCTCTCCCTCACCCTCTGTGTGTGTGCTCTCTCTCTCTCTAGCTCTCACTCTCTCTCAAATAAATAAAATCTTTAAAAAAAAAAAAAAAAGACACGGAGCTAGATTTCTAAATAATCAGGCAAATGAGATAAAAATATTTGCCATGGGGCTGGAAATCTGCTGGGTTTTGCAACAAACATTGTTGAACACTTTTTATTCTTAAACGATCAGGTCTTTCAAATTGATTTTAAAAAGTAGGACTGGAGTAGGAGACAAATTTCCGTCAATAACTCCTCACTAATCACGACATGTTGCCCAATTATTTTTTTTTTTAAGATTGTATTTATTTATTTGACAGAGAGAGAGCACAAACAGGGGGGAGCAGCAGGCAGAGGGAGAAGCAGGCTTCCTACTGAGTGGGGAGCCTGATTCAGGGCTTGATCCCAGGACCCTGGGATCATGACCTGAGATGAAGGCAGACGCTTAACTGATTGAGCCACCCAGGTGCCCCAGCCTGTTTTTATTCCTTTTTTTTTTTTTTAAGATTTTATTTATTTATTTGACAGAGAGAGACACAGCGAGAGAGGGAGCACAAGCAGGGAGAGTGGGAGAGGGAGAAGCAGGCTTCCCGCTGAGCAGGGAGCCCTATGCGGGGCTCGACCACAGGGTCCTGGGATCATGACCTGAGCCAAGGCAGACACTTAATGACTGAGCCACCCAGGCACCCCAGCCTGTTTTTATTCTTATTTGAGATGATAATGTATGTGGGGAAGGGTGACTGTGGATGAGAGGCCGTGTCAAGGTATGCTTACTTGTCACTCTATACCCACTGTATTTCTGGGGCTCTGCATGCATGTGTTTCCTTCTAAAAGTGGAAGCAAAATTTTTTTTATTCCAAACAAACAAAATATTAACTTGTTAGTTGTACTTTATTTATTTTTAGAGAGAGAGAGTGACGAGTCTGGGGTGGGGGAGTCGGTGTGTGGAGCAAAGGGAGAGAGAGAATCTTAAGTGGGTTCCATGCTGGGAGGAGGCAGCGCTCTCACGGCCCTGAGATTATGACCTGAGCAGAAATCAACAGTCTGATGCTCAACCGACTGAGCCACCCAGGAGCCCCTTCCTAGTTTTACTTTAGGTTAACATTACCTGTCTTTTAAGTTTTTGGTAGAAGTTTTTTGTTTTTGTTAGATTTGTGTATTCCTCTCTATCATACTCTCTGGTTACTTAAGTCTAAGAGATAATCATGAAAAGTTAAAGTAATCATGAAAGCAAGGAGATAGCATTAGGTTTCATTCATTTTTTATTTTCATTTGTTCATCCAACACAATGGATTGGCTCTCCAGTTGGACTGCTAGTTAGTTAGGCTCTAATCTAACTAACATACTAGTGTGTGTGTCAATTTTTGGTCCATGGAACCAAGACTGCCTCTTATTTTTATGGTGCTCCAGAATTATTAATCCTTTTTAATACTGGGTAATTTTACACTATAAAACACAAAACCAAAGCTCCTTTTTCCTAGTCTTTTTTCCCCCTCCATTCCAGGCCAGTGTTTATAAGTAATCGATGAACTATGTCATCTACGTTCTTTTTCAGGTGAATGATTTGCTTCCTTCCTAGCTGAGCTCTTGGTTTGAGAATAGTTTGAAATCATGAGATATAAATAAATGAGCTAGAAGATAGCGTGGAAGTACAGATCTCAACAGCAACCTCAAAAAATAAACTCATGAGGAGTAAACTTAACAAGAAATGTATACTTAAAAAAAAATTTTTTTAAAGTGGGGGCTCCTGGGTGGCTCAGTCAGTTAAGCATCCAACTCTTGATCTCAGCTCAGGTCTTCATCTCAGGGTCATGAGTTCAAGCCCAGCGTTGGGCTCCAGGCTGGGCATGAAATCTACTTTAAATAGATAGATGGATGGATAGATGGATAGATAGATAGATAGATAGATAGATAGATAGATAGATAGATAGGTAGGTAGAAAAACAAATGTGCAAGATCTATATGAGTGAAACTTTAAATAGACTAATGAATGACACAAAGGAGATAAAAAATGGCAATCTCTGTCATATTCTTGGGTAGGAAAATTCAACATCATAAAGATATCTCTTCTCCATTGATCTATAATTTTAATGCATTCTCGGTGAAAACATGACAATTTGGGGGTGGGGGGAGACAGCCATATGGAAAAAGAAGGAAAAATTCTAGGAGAAAGAAAAGGGTAAGAGGAGAATAGCTCTCCCAGATATTAAATTATACCTTAAAGCCATAATAAATAAAGCATTGTGGCTTGGGGGACTTGTATAAAAAGTATAGAAAAGGATTCAAATATGATGAAGGTGGCATTTTAAGTGAAAGATGACTTAAATGAAAGATGACTCTACAATAAAATGGTATAGGGACAACTGGGAAGCCATCTGGAAAAAGTTAAGATGGAGCCAGTGCTCAGATGATACACTAGGATTAATGTCCAGATAGATCAAGATTCAATTTAAGGGCGCCTGGGTGGCTCAGTTGGTTAAGCAACTGCCTTCGGCTCAGGTCATGATCCTGGAGTCCCTGGATCGAGTCCCGCATCGGGCTCCCTGCTCGGCAGGGAGTCTGCTTCTCCCTCTGACCCTCCCCCCTCTCATGTGCTCTCTCTCTCATTCTCTCTCAAATAAATAAATAAAATCTAAAAAAAAAAAAAAAAGATTCAATTTAAAATACGGAATAGGGGCACCTGGGTGGCTCAATCAGTTAAACATCTGATTTTGGCCCAGGTCGTGATCTCAGGGTCCTGGGATCGAGCCCTGTGTCAGGGTCCCTGCTCAGGGGGGAGTTGGCTTGTCTCTCTGCCCCTTCCCCCGCTTGTGCGTGTGTGTGCTCTCTCTCTCTCAAATAAATAAATAAAATCTTTAAAAAAATTATTGGCATGGTAAAACCGTAAGCACAATCAAAACAAATACAAGTAGGAAAAAAAGCTCTATCATTTGTATCACTTGTAAAAAGCTTATTTTCCTAACAGAAAGTGCCTATAGATCTATAAATAAAAGACTAACCACCTAATAGAAAAACGGGCAAGGACTGTAAACAGTTCAAAGAAGAAACACATGTGACAAACATACGAAGTCACACTCATGATTAGAGAAATGCAAAGAATATATCGAGATGCCAGTTTTTTTCAATCTATCAAATAGGCAAAAATTGAAGTTTGACCACACCATGATCAAGATGTAGGGAAACTTGAGAGCATTTGTGTATCTCACTGGTGGTGGTGTAGATTGATGCACCTCTTTGAAGGAATATTTGTCCATATTTTTTAAAGATTTTATTTATTTATTTGAGAGAGAGAGGGAGAGAGACCATAAGCAGGGGGAGTGGCAGGCAGAGGGAGAAGCAGACTCCCCGCTGAGCAGAGAGCCCAACGCAAGACTCCATCCCAGGACTCCAGGGTCACGACCTGAGCTGAAAGCAGACGCTTAACCAACTGAGCCACCCAGGTGCCCCAATGTTTGTCCATATTTATCAGAATTACAAATGCATATGCCTGCTTCCACTTCTAGTAATGTATCCTAAGGTTTGTGCACACACGTGAAATGACATACATGAAAAATTGCATATTGGGTGCAAATGTGCCCAAATATGTGCACAAACACGATACTGACTTGCTTTCGAACTTTTGATGCTGGCTTTTTGCAAAAAGATTTATCCTACCCACCAGTTTCTCCTTGAGGGGTTTGTTTTTTTTTTTAAAGTCTGGACATTTTAGTCCTGGAAAGAGGACCAGATTTAAAGTCAAAGACATGGTTTCAGGGCGCCTGGGTGGCTCAGTCGGTTGAGCGACTGCCTTCGGCTCAGGTCATGATCCTGGAGTTCCGGGATCGAGTCCCGCATCGGGCTCCCTGCTCGGGGGAGAGTCTGCTTCTCCCTCTGACCCTCCCCCCTCTCATGCTCTCTCTCTATCTCATTCTCTCTCAAATAAATAAATAAAATCTTTAAAAAAAAAACAAACATGGTTTCAAATCTTTACCATTACTAGGCCACACCCAATAAATCCCTCAATCTCCCTGAACCTCGATTTTCTCACCTGTGCAGTGGGGCTAATACTTGTTTTGCTAACCTCAGGCTTTATTGTAAAGATCGAATGAAAAAATGCATTTCTCTCCTTCCCACACTGTATTGGGGTCTGGATTCTTCTGGCAATTCCCTCCGGCCCCATCTTGTCTTGCAAGTTGAGACATTTGATCTTTGTCTTTCTGTCCAACCCTAAAGATCCACAAGGCATGGGTCCACTACAGAGAGTGAACCCGACTTTGTCTTGCAAGTCTTCCCAACTGAAGAAAATTCACAGAAAGACAAGGCAGCCTCTTTTCCGTCCTACTCGTAATTGCTAATACATAATTGCCTCAGTAACTTGATCGTCAGCCCTGGTAACAGATATCCCTCCCCTACACCTGTGAAGCTGATGGAACAGGACAGAGAAAACAGAATCCAACAGAAGAGAAAGGGTAGATTTCTCTATAACGAGGCCTAGGATAAGGACATTATTGTCTGAAGGAAAGACATGATTGAAAGGTCCTGAAAACTGAGCTAGCTCCATCTCAATCAACCTTAGGAGCCTGAAAAAGAACAAAGAATCTCTTCCTTGCATAATAATAACAGTGGAAAGCAAAATGAATCTGTTCATGGAGCATGCCAATGGGAATCTTGACATGCTTAGTAGACTCCTTCTGGGAACCTACAGGGAAAAAGGGTCAGTTGTAGCAACAAGATCCAGAGCTGTCCCAAGGAATCATGTCCCCAGTGATCATATTTCGTGCCATCTTTCCTGTATGAGGTCAGACTGGGCGGTGAGACTGGATTCTGGTGTTTTTTATGAGCTGTCATTTGTTTTTATCCCTCCTTAGATCTCTGTTTTCCCTACTTTCGTGTCCATAATTTATAAACTATCTGTGTAGTTTTAATGACTTGCTCATTTTATTTAGCTTCCTTTTTCACTGTACTGATTGGTACTAAAAGATGCTTGAGCCTTTCAAGCCCCGACGTCAGTGATGAGAATGAGTTCCAATGTCGATAGTCTGAAGCAAAGACACCTGTGGTAGAGGAAAATATTTTAGAGTTTGGTGTTTTTCTCCTGAGTCTGTTTGGAGAATGAATGTATAATGATTAGGATCTGTTCCTTTTCTACTTAAAAAAAATTGAGGGGCACCTGGGTGGCTCAGTTGTTGGGCGTCTGCCCTCAGCTCAGGTCATGATCCTGGGGTCCTGGGATTGAGCCTTGCATCGGGCTCCCTGCTCCTCGGGAAGCCTGCTTCTCCCTCTCCCACTCCCCCTGCTTGTGTTCCTTCTCTCATACGTCTCTCTCTGTCAAATAAATAAATAAAATGTTTTAAAAAATATTTGCCTCCTGGAGAAGTAGAAGTCAATACTAGCGTGCTATTTAAATATTCCGTACAAACTCAGATGTGTTTCTAAAGAAAAAAAAAGAAAACACCAGCAACAAAACAAAAAAGATCAAAGGAGACAACTAAAAAAAAAAAACAAAAAACTGCCATCTAGGTGTTGTTCTTGCCACTTCGAGTTCCTGTTCAGTGTGGCCCTTGAATATTTGAAAAGCACGAATGTGAAGGTCCAGGGCCAGACATCGGGTCTCTTTCCCCGCTATTGATCCCCTTGTACCTATTTATCCTTCCTTTTTCCTTCCAGTGAGGGAGCTAAATCCCATGTATAGCAGAACAGTGGGTCACTGTGTTATGGCAGGGATACGGATTCTTCCCAGACTTATTAAGGACCAGGGCCACTGGCTGTCTTTGGGTTTCCTAGACTCGAGAAGAAGACAGGAACCAGGATGGGAAAATGGACTTGTTACATTTTAAACTGGAACTTCCCCTGCAGTCCACGGAGCACGTTCTCGGTGTGCAGCTCATCTTGACTTTCTCCTACCAATTGCACGTGAGTCAGTTCCTTAGGGAAGCCCATCCCCTCCTTTTTATCCTTTCATAGAATTGAGCCCTCTGTCCGGTTTCCAGGAAAACCCACGCGGCAGAAGGCTCTCCTCTGAGGGGTAGTTTGGGATTTAATTGAGGCAAATCACACGTTTCTCATTGGGGCCGCAGTAATGTATGCGAGCTATTGGAGCTCAGGGGGTTCCGGGCAGAGAGCTTCCTTCATGGCCTCACCAGCTGTTTGAGGGACTAGGAGGCGGCCACCACAGACGGGGATGCCGAGGATCCAGAGCCTTCAGATGGACCTGAAATTGTCTCTCCTAATGATTTCAGAGGATGTCCACATTCGTGATGCAGAGCATGGCGTTTCTCCAGTCCTCCTTTGCTGTTCCAGGGTCCCAGCTGTATGTGAACGGGGACCTGAGGCTGCAGCAGAAGCAGCCCCTAAGCTGCGGTGGCCTCGATGTCCGATACAATGTAAGAAGGCTCCTCAGTGTCCGTCTCTTTTCTTTCTCTATGTGACTGTTTATCAGGTTCTTTAAAGAGGGAGACATGAGAGTTAGAAAAGGCATTTCTCTGTGGGTGGCATAGACGAGGATTTCTGAGGAATTCTCACCAGGAATTCTTTCAAAATATAGAGACAGATACACCTGTCTTTGCATCTAAAAAGAGAACAAAAGCCTGTCTTTACGAACTAAATTATTTCTTGTTTGCGGGCGTGCATGTGTGCATACACGTGGCTGATTCCAAGTGGCCTTTTCCAGTTCGTGTAAATCACTGGGGAAGTCCTACTAACCGCCATTCGCTAAGCATATAACGTATGCCAGCCCCGGGTGAAGAGGTCGGACTTTGTCATCTCGTTCAGCAGTCACAGCCACCTCACAAGATGCCTGCCCCTGTCATTTCCCAGCTCTCCAGCCGCCCATCCTGTCATGGCCCCCCGTGCTCCTTTCTAGCCAAACCTGCCCTTTTGCTGTGCCTCAAACCCACAAAGCAGCTCCTGCCCCCGTTTTTGCCCTTGGCCTTTCACTCTGCCACATATCCGCATAGCTTGCTCTCCCACTCCATTCGGGCCCCTGTCCAAATGTCCCTGAGCACAGTCCTTCCATGACACCGCTTTCTTTTTTTTTTTTTAAAGATTTTTTTCATTTATTTATTTATTTGACAGAGAGAGACAGCGAGAGCAGGAACACAAGCAGGGGGAGTGGGAGAGGGAGAAGCAGGCTTCCCGCGGAGCAGGAAGCCCGATGTGGGACTCGATCCCAGGACCCTGGGATCATGACCTGAGCCGAAGGCAGACGCTTAACGACTGAGCCACCCAGGCGCCCCCATGACACCGCTTTCTTTCTTTCTTTTTTTTTTTTAAAGATTTTATTTATTTATTTATTTGAGAGAGAATGAGAGAGAGCACATGAGAGGGGGGAGGGTCAGAGGGAGAAGCAGACTCCCTGCTGAGCAGGGAGCCCGATGCGGGACTCAATCCAGGGACTCCAGGATCATGACCTGAGCCGAAGGCAGTCGCTTAACCAACTGAGCCACCCAGACGCCCATGACACTGCTTTCTAAAGAGCATTCTCTCCCCTGCCCATCATCCCTCACCCAGACTAATTTTCTTTATTCCACTGGAAATAGTAAAGATAAGCTTTTGGCGTGTTCGCTTACTGTCTCCCCCATTGCTAACAGCACTCACATCTCCACTATCACCCCTAAAACAGGGCCTGGCGCATTGTAAGCACTCAGATTTGTTGAAAGCATGAACTCTCGATTTACACATCAGGAAACTGAGGCAGACAGAGGTTAATTAATTTTCCCAGAGTCCTGCCACTTGAAAGTAACAGAGCCATAAATCATCTGTCCAGGGCTGGAACTCATGCTTATGGTCACTCATGACTAATCCTTTATCACAAGGGAGCCCCTGTAAGTTGGGCCAGGCTACTTTTGCAAATGAAAGAGTGATCTTATCAGTTATTACAGGCATAAACCAGGACTGCCCCAGATAGACGGATTTATGGTCCCTCTACCTATAGTCAATATAAGGTTGTTTTTTTTCTTAAGATTTTATTTATTTGACACAGAGAGAGAGAGTGAGAGCAGGAACACAAGCAGGGGGAATGGGAGATGGAGAAGCAGGCTTCCTGCCGAGCAGGGAGCCCGATGCGGAGCTCAATCCCAGGACCCCAGGATCATGACCTGAGCCGAAGGCAGACGCTTAACCAGCTGAGCCACCCAGGCGCCCCTCAGTATAAGTTTAAATAAAAAGGAGGGGGACTATAAGATAAAAACTTTTTACTTCAAGATTTATATATTGATTATATCAACAGGAATGTAATATTACAAGGCAGGAGATTGTTTCCTTCTTCAAAGGATTATATACTTATTATTTGCACTTTATCCTATTTTCACCTCTAGATTAAAAAGAGATAAATTACAGGGGTGCCTGCCTGGCTCAGCCAGTTAAGCGTCTGCCTTCTGCTCAGGTCATGGACCCGGGGTCCTGGGATCGAGCCCTGCATCCAGCTCCCTGCTCAGTGGGGAGCCTGCTTCTCTCTCTCCCTGTGCTTCTCCCCCGCCACTCGTGCTCTCTCTCTCTCTCTCTGCATTCTCTCTCTCAAATAAATAAACAAAATCTTAAAAAAAAGAGAACTAAATTGCAGAGTGTCCAAGAAAGAGCAAGAAAAAGACAAAGGAGTTGAAAATATGGTCTCCTTAAAAAAAAATTAAAGGAATTATTGCTCCCCTTGGAATAGAGAGGGGTGTTTTGTAAGTAACTAAAACCTGTTAAAGGTGGATATTGACCCCTTTGCCATCCCTATAAAATGGGAGACTCGGGTGCCTGGGTGGCGCAGCCGGTTGAGCATCCAACTCTTGGTTTTGGCTCAGGTCATGATCTCAGGGTCATGAGATCGAGCCCCATGTTGGACTCCACACTCAGCTCAGAGTCTGCTTGAGGTTCTCTGTCCCTCTCCCTCTGCCCCTCTCATGCTCGCTCACTTTTGCTCTCTGTCACTCTAAAGTAAATAAATCTTTTTTTTTTCAAAGGGAAGACTGAATGTAGATGATTTAAATTGCAAGGCGGGCAGGGGGCAGGGGTGGTCACCAGCCATCCATCCTTGAAAAACGGATTACTGATGCTGGAGTAGGTCACCAAGCACAAGAGGGTGGTCCCTGAGATCAGCTTGGTAGGCAAAAGGGTGGAAAGACGAGTGGAGAAGTGGCTGGGGGCTTACTCCACATCCTCCTGCCATTTCCCAGGTGTCTGTAATCAATGGGACCAGCCCTTTTGCCTATGACTACGACCTCACCCATGTTGTTGCTGCTTACCAGGAAAGGAATGGTGAGTGATAGGTACCGTTCATTCAGGCGCTTCTCAAGGACCTTCCAGGTTAGTGGGAACATTGGACAAAAACAGAATTGGAGCCCTTGGGACGGCTGGGTGGCTCAGTCGGTTAAGTGTCTGCCTTCGGCTCAGGTCCTGATCCTGGGGTCCTTGGATTGAGTCCCACATCGGGCTCCCTGCTCAGTGGGGAGCCTGCTTTCCCCCTGCTTGTGCTCTCTCTCTCTCGCTTTCTGACAACTAATTAAATAAAATCTTAAAAAAATAAAAAAAGAATCGGAGCCCTTGTCATGATGAAAATGTCGGTACCAGTGAATACTCAGTGATGGGAGGGGAACAAGCCGCCCCGATTTGTCCTTTTACTCCTGATCTAAAGACCCACACCCTGCTCCCCACCACCTTACCACTAGTCTTGTAGTCCAGCAGGTGAGTGGTGATTTATGCACCGTATTTATTTATTAAGTGCCATATTTATCCCACCACTAGCTTGATAGATTTCCTTTTTTTATATAAATGCCTAATTGAGTTGGTCCCCACTACCACACTTACAAAAGAAGCCAAAGACAAATTGCTATCCCTAGTTTTCAGATAGAACTAAGGAATGTGAGTGACTTTTACCCCATATAAGCAGTTGAGGTAGAACAGAGGGCCCAAGGTTCTGGCTAGAAGGCAGAGTGTGTCCATCCCTTAGCGAGGAATAGCTGTCAAACCAGCCCAATGGACTGGACTTAGCACATTTGGCTGGTTGGTGGCCTGAGGTTTTCTCTAACGGCATCTGAAGCATTACTTGGCAGCCAGACATCATGGATACTATTCACACATATTTATCCAATAGGGGGACTGCAATTCCAGTATTTCTTCCTGATTTTTTATAACACACTGGTGGCATTATTCCAAAGCTAAAGGTCTTTTAAGACAAAAGCACTCATCTACAATTTTTCTTTCTTTATTCCTTCTAGTCTTTGTCCATAGCAGATTTTTTTTATATGGCTCTTATCATGGTTTAGAAACATTTTAGGATCCAAATTTTTTGTACTTTTTTTTTTTTTAAGATTTTATTTCTTTATTTGAGAGAGAGCGTGAGCATAAGCATGGGGAGCAGCAGAGGGAGAGGGAGAAGCAGGCCCCCTGGCGAGCAGAGAGCCTGACACAGAGCTCAATCCCAGGACCCTGAGATCATGACCTGAGCCGAAGGCAGATGCTTTTTTTTTTATTTTAAAAGATTTTATTTATTTATTTGAGAGAGAGAGACAGAGATAGTGACAGACACAGCGAGAGAGAGCATGAGCAGGGAGGAGAGGGAGAAGCAGACTCCGCACTGAGCAGGGAGCCTGATGCGGGGCTCGATCCCAGGACCCTGAGACCATGACCTGAGCCGAAGGCAGACGCTTAACTGACTGAGCCACCCAGGTGCCCCCCGAAGGCAGATGCTTAACGGATTGAGCCACCCAGGCGCCCCTGTACTTCGTAATACAAATATTTCCCACACTGCTACAAAGTTTTAATTGGTATTATTTTTAGTGGTAGCATAGTATTCCTTCACTTAGCCATTTAACAATTGTAGAACATATAGACCATTCCAAGGTTTGTTTTGTTTGTTTTTTGTTTTTTTAAGATTTTATTTATTAGAGACATCAAGAGAGGAAACACAAGTGGGGGAGTGGGAAAGGGAGAAACAGGCTTCCCACTGAGCAGGGAGCTCGATGTGTGGGGCTCGATCTCAGGACCCTGGGATCATGACCCAAGCCAAAGGCAGACACTTAATGACTGAGCCATCCAGGCACCCCAAGTTTTGTTTTTTCTTAAAGATTCATCTATTTATTAGAGCACGCATGTGGGTGGAGGGGCAGAGGAAGAGAAATCCTTAAGCAGACTCCCTGCTGAATGCAGAGTCCACACAGGGATCCATCCCATGACCCTGAGATCATGACCCAGTAAGTTGGTGCTTACTGCTTAACCAACTGAGCCACCCAGGAGCCCTAACTGTTCCAAGTTTTTAACATAGATTTTTTTTAAAGTAGGCTCTACACCCAGAGTGGAGCCCAACACGCAGCGCCTGAATTCACAACCCTGAGATCAAGGCCTGAGCTGAGATCAAGAGTCAGACGGTCAACTGACTGAGCCACTCAGGCACCTCTTAAACATAAATATTTTGACAAGTATTTTAACGAATAATTTGTGAGCAACTTTACACGTTCAATTCTCCTTCCTTTTGAATCATCTCTTTGGAATAAGTTCTGACATGCAGAATTTGCCTGAGAGGTTAAAGAGTACTTTTATAGCCCTCATTACTTTATTGAGAGAGCATTCATGGATTAACTCCTGCGTGTATTACAGTAACCACCGTTCTGATGGACCCCCACCCCATCTGGCTGGTGGGAAGGGCAGCCGAAGCCCCATTTGTGATTAACGCTGTCATCCGATACCCGGTGGAAGTCATTTCATATCCTTTCTGTTAAAGAGCCATTGTAGCTCAGTTTTGAAGAAGGAGGGTTCCTCAGTCGTCCCAAGAAGGAACAGATGCAGGAGGCCTTCGACTGGGAATGGCTGAGTGTTGTGGCCCCACTCAGATGACCTAGTCTGCTGTTCCTACAGGAAAAAAAAAAAACTCATTTCCTCTTCATATTTCTTTCTGGGCAATTCTTCCAGGTCAAAATCATCCATATTTATGCCTTAAAATCTTTTATCATCCCTTTTATCTTAAGAGTATTTGAAACATTTTTGCCATTTCCCTTCTAAGCTAAACCTTTAACTTGCCCTTAGAAAATACCATCTGTGACTCCTTAACTCTCTATACATATCTCCCAGGATTCTGGGAAATGATAAAGTTTGCCTGGATCCAGTATGTCAGTATCCTGCTTATCTTCCTGTGGGTGTTTGAAAGAATCAAAAGATTTGTGTTTCAAAATCAGGTGGTGACCACGATCCCTGTCACAGTCATGCCCCAGGGAGAAGTGTATAAGGAGCACTCATCATAAGAAGACCATTTCTGAGAACTAAGCAGGATCCTGGCTACCTCATTGTTGTCTTCTGAGAACTGCCATCTTAAGTTTTTGCCAAGAGCCTGTGGACATATGCCGGTGTGTGTACTTTTCCTACCAGAGACAAAGGACAATCCTTTCTCATTTTTCTCTACACAAATCCGTATCTTCTAAGCACCTACAGACTCATCAGGGACTAGTTTGTGGAAACATCCAAGGGTTCCGGAAGGCTATAATTTGCTTTTTTTTTTTTTTTTTTTTTGCCTTAGGCTTGAATTTCAGGAGAAAACTACAATCAGTTCAGACCTCTTGGAAAGAGTCCCATCTCTGGTCAAGCAAAGACTTTTCCTCTCTTGAACTGAGAAACACGCTCTGCATTTCTTCCCACTATTGTAAACCACATTTTACTCTTTTCAGGGCTCTCTTGTGAGAGATACGCAAATCAGTAGCACTTTCCACTCCTGAGCATCTAAATTTCCCATTCAGAACTTTGGTTTCCAGCACTGAGAGGCCTTGAAGGGGCGAATGGGAGCGAGAGAAGGGGAGCGCTCGAGAGCACATGCACGCACACGTGTGCGGGTGGGCGACTCCAGGACATGAGCACCATCCACCTGCCCCTGGTCTAACAGACAGTCGTCTGTCATCAGCTCAGCTGAGCGGCCCTTATTCCCTGCCCTGCTGTGGCTGGCTTGTTGCCCTGCCTTTCGCCCTGTCTGTGGCCCCTGGAACAGCAGGCTTCAGCCACCGTGCTGTTTCGTTCACAATCCCCTCAGCAACAGTGGGGGAAGTAAGGATTGTAACCACAGTCTCTTTCTCTCTGGCCCTCCTCCAACAGCCGGGACACTTGCCACTCCTCGTTCTTGACAGCCCTCCCCCTTCTCGAAAAGGACGAGGGTGACAGAGGAGCTCTTGTTGGTATTCGCTGCCAACGCCAACAAGGACAGAGTTTATTTGGAGGGCCAGCGGGAAACCCAGCTACTTGTATTTCCCTTGATGGAGGAACAGGGTGCCGATCAGAGTGAGCGGCTTTGGGGAGGACACACAAGGTGCGGTGAGGGGATAAAGGGGATGCTCGCCTAGGCCACCTAATCTGGCCTGGCCATTAGCAGAATGACACGCAGTCCAGAAGGTTTATCCTCTTGCTTAAGTGAGCGTCTGCAGGATGGGACGGCTGAAATGGGCCTCTGTTGCACATGGAAGACTAGTTCTCCATTCTTGGCCTGAGCAGATGAGCTGTCCTCAAAGGACAAATGGATCTACTTTATGATCCCAAGATATCATTGGCACTGGAGACATGCCTGCTCTGATTCATGCATCATGCCCACGCACAAACACACTCCTCACTATATGCCTCAGTTTACCTTGGAGATGCCGTTCTCATTTCCAAAGCACCTTTTCTTTCAGGCTGACCAAAATAACAGCTCTTTTGAAGTAGTCAAGCACAAAAATAGCTTACCACTGGCCCCTCTGCCTTTTCTTTTAACATCTAGGGCTGTTTATATACCTAAACATTTTTTCTTGAGCTATAAATGAAAAAAAAACAAAACAGTCTCTGGTTTGAATCACGAGAAGGTAATGAGCTATGGAAAGATAGCTAAAGATGTGACTAAACACTGCTTTGCGTTTTGTTAAATTATTTTAATGCAAAATTTGTATAAAGAACCGTGATGTTTTGTACCTTTCTAATTAAAATATTCAAAATGGAAGGCTGCATGTGGATTTATCAAGGAGAAGAGTTTGGAAAAGGGGTGGGGAGGGCAGAGGTTGCGCCCACTTCCCCGGGTTACTCACCAGCTGCCTTACCTTGCCAGGGCTCTGCCTTGGAGCTTTTGTTAGCTCTTTGGCAAAGTCCCCTGCTCCAGCCCCAAGTACATGTCTGTTTTCGGTGGAATCCACATGGCATGTGGAAACCACAGGCTGGAAAATTACAACTGTGTCTGGCAAATATCAAATTATTTACAGATCAGATGTTGGTAGCTTCTGAACCTGAATGGCACAGTATAGTGGCAAGAGGGAAAAGGGTGAGAAATGCACAGGATTTTATCAACTGAGCTGTAAGCTCATAGCTAAGTCAGGGTTTGAGACAATTATGCAATATTTGGGATGGGGGAGATCTCTAATTCTGTGAAATGATTATCCAGTTTCTGTGTGAATCAGGGCCCCTAAGACCCTGCTTAGGTCCCATCAACTAAAAAGCAATTCTCTGTCTTCTTTCTTTCTCCTCATATTCATGCTTTTTAGGGTTTTTTTTAAAGATTTTTTATTTATTCATTTGAGAGAGCACAGAGGGAGGGAAGGGTCAGAGGGAGAGGGAGAAGTAGACTCCCCACTGAGCAGGGAGCCCACCCCAGGGCTCTACCCCAGGACCCCAGGATCATGACCTGAGCTGAAGGCAGACACTCAACTGATTGAACCACCTAGGCGCCCCATCATGTTCATGCTCTTTAAGATGTCTTGTTCTTTCTGACCAGATAAATTCTAAATGCCTATTGGGGAAAATATATAAATACTGTAACCTAAAGAAAATAAGTTGTCCTTAAATGTCCTATTGGCATTCTGGTACAAGTCTTTCTTAGTCTTTTGTACTGTTTCTATTTTTTTCACTATCATAAACAACACTTTTATGAACTTTGTGTATAAATCCTTATTGCTGGAGCACCTGGGTGGCTCAGTCGTTAAGCATCTGCCTTCGGCTGAGGTCATGATCCCAGAGTCCTGGGATGGAGCCCCGCATGGTGCTCCCTGCTCAGCGGGAAGCCTGCTTCTCCCTCTCCCACTCCCCCTGCTTGTGTTCCCTCTCTCGCTGTGTCCCTCTGTCAAATAAATAAATAAAATATTTTAAAAAAACAAATCCTTGGGCGCCTGGGTGGCTCAGTTGGTTGAGCGACTGCCTTCGGCTCAGGTCATGATCCTGGAGTCCCTGGATCGAGTCCCACATCGGGCTCCCTGCTCGGCGGAGAGTCTGCTTCTCCCTCTGACCCTCCCCCCTCTCATGCTCTCTCTATTTCATTCTCTCTTTCAGATAAATAAAATCTTAAAAAAAAAAATCCTTATTGCCAGTTATTTCCTTAAGATACATCCTAGAGGGGCGCCTGGGTGGCTCACTCAGTTAAGCATCTGACTCTTGATCTCAACTCAGGTCTTGATCTCAGGGTCTTGATCTCCCGGTGGTAAGTTCAAGACCCGTGTTCGACTCCATGCTGGGTGTGGAGCCTACTTAAAATCAATCAATCAATCAACCAGTCAATCAATCAATCCTAGAAAGGAATTGCTAATTCAAAAAGCTTATGGCTGGGGCGCCTGGGTGGCTTAGTTGGTTGAGCGACTGCCTTCGGCTCATGTCATGATGCTGGACTCTAGGGATCGAGTCCCATATCGGGCTACCTGCTCGGTGGGGAGTCTGCTTCTCCCTCTCCCGCTCCTCCCTCTTGTGTTCTCTCTCTCTCTCACTCTCTCTCTCTCTCAAATAAATAAATAAAATCTTAAAAAAAAAAAAAAGCTTATGGCTGTTCCTTTTTTTTTTTTTTAATATTTTATTTATTTATCTGACAAGAAGGAGAGAGAGAGAGCACACAAGCAGAGGCAGAGGGAGAGGGAGAGGCAGACTCCCCACCGAGCAGGGAGCCCGATGCGGGACTCGATGCGGGACTCGATGCGGGACTCGATGCGGGAC
>NW_023270469.1:11653195-11741769 GCF_011800145.1 Mirounga leonina
CGATGCGGGACTCGATGCGGGACTCGATGCGGGACTCGATGCGGGACTCGATGCGGGACTCGATGCGGGACTCGATCCCAGGACCCTGGGACCATGACCTGAGCCGAAGGCAGCCGCTTAACGACTGAGCCACCCAGGCGCCCAGCTTATGGCTGTTCTTAAGGATTTAAATTCATCTTGCCAAACCGCATCCTGGAAAGAATGCACTAATTTATACTCCCAGAAGCAGAGACTTCTTTTAGATCCCACCACGGATTACAAGAGATCAGAATTCTCTTTTTTTCAGATACCTGCACTCTGTTGTTATCTGGGTGGGGGAGGGGGGCGGGCTGCTTTACTTACTGAAACATACCCTGCATTTATCCGGACCTGCTATCAAGCCTGGGCCTCTGGATTGAGGCTAGAACAGGGAGGGGGACAGCCTGCTCTGGGCCCAGCCCCTGAGTGTTTGGGCTCCTGGTGTCTCGCGCCCCCCTCCCCGCGCCCAGCTCGGCTACTGCTTGGGGAGGCCGCGCCGTGTGTCCGCCTGGCATCAACATGCCTTGCATTCGGCTTGGGTCTGAGGCTGGGGGCTTGGCAAGCGGCTTGGATTCCAAGTCACTCCGCTGTGAGGATGCCACCGAGAGCGAGGAGGGGCAATGTTAAGATTCGATTTCCCTCGCAAGGGCCCTTAGTGCTCCCGGGAGGCTTCCTTCTCTGGGAACCGAGCGGGAGGCAGCTTTTTTGGTGAATTAGTCGGAGGAGAGGGGAGTGCGAGCGCCCTCCGACAGCCTCCCGCGGCCCCCGGGCCCAAGTGGGCCCGCCCCCACCCGGTCCTCCCGTGCCCGCCCCTGGGCGGCCGCCCCTCCCCCGAGGTGGGGAGGGTAGCGAGAGCCGGGGGCCAAGCGGCTCCTTCCTTCCGTCCTTCCCGCCCCGGCCCCCGCCCGCCGGCTCCGGGACGGCAGCCACGTCTGAAAGCGCCTCATTGTGTGCGCTCTTCCCCGGCCCGCGGCGCGCGGAGCAGCGGCTCGGGCAGCGCAGGGCTCGCGCGCTCGGGCGCAGGGGCGCGGGGGCGCGGGGGCGCGGGGCGCGGCGCCCGGCCGGGTGAGGCTGCGGGGCAGGAGTGCCCGAGTCTGTGTCTGGCCGCTGCCCCACGACTGCGCCCCGCACACAATCATCCCGTTCTCAAGACGCCTCTCCTTTTCCAGGACACTCCTGCCCCGTTTCCAGGTTCCCTCCGCCTTAGGTCTCCAGGTGCCTCCAACTACCTTGGGATCTGCGGGTCCGCGCGTGCCTCTCAGAGCCTTCTCCCCGGTGTCACGGGGTGCCCCTTACTAGCCTTGGGAGCCTACGGAGCACGTCAGCCCCTGCGGACTCTCCCAGCGGAGACACGGCCGGCTGCGGACGGGAACTTGGACTGGACACGTCGAGGAGCCTCCGCTGAGCCGCGGGAGAGTGGTGTCCGCCTCCGCGCCGCGCCAGCTCGGGCAGGGGCGCCGGCTTCGGGGTACGTTCGTTGGTCCTCTCTCCGCACAGGATGCCCCCAGTCAGGGGCATGGAGCTTGTGGCCGGGGAGTCGGGTCTGGGGAGAAGGGCTGAGGGTGGTGGTTCTACCAGCCCAGGGAAAGGACCTTGTAGCCCCAGGCGCGGGTTCGAAAGTGTCTTCGTGCGGCTTCAGCTCACGCGGGGTCACTGCTGGGGATCCCTAAACCCTTGACACGTGAGCTTCCAGGGCATGGTATTAATCTAGAAAGCTTCCCGCCGCGGAACTCTTGAGGAAAGGCAGCTTGGTGAGTGAATTTAGAAGCCTGTGCCGCCGAAGGGGAGTCTGGCGGCCCCTGTTTCGGCTGCTGGATCTTGGGCAATAATAAAGACCTCCCTTGGCCTCAGCATAGGTGCCCCGGTACAAATTAACCCTCTTTTCTGCCCCCCTCTTGCACCGGAGGCATGAGGGTGGGAAAACTGAGGCCTAAAGAGCAGAAAGGACTTGGCTGCCCTGGGGCCGCGAGGGAGTGAGTGTGCCAAGTGCCCGAGCTAAGGGGAGGAGTGTGTGTGGCTCCTTGCGCGTTGGCTGTGCTAGGGGTTATATGGTCCAGGGTGCTCCTCTCGAGCCCGTGTGGGAGGCGCTGTGATTGCCTCCTTTACAAAGCAGCCAGCTGAAGCCCCAAGACGTTAGGGGCGCCTTGCGCACACTCACGCACCTCACTGGGGTCCGGGCAGAATTTGAACCCAGGCCGGCCTCAGAAGCCAGTCTTCCAGGCATGTTTCGCGGCTGCTTTGCCTGACCGTGTTCTGCCCCGGCCCGGACTTGCCACATTCCATTGCTAGGGTGCAAGGTCACCTGAACCGGTCGCCTCTGTTGTGCTTGAGTGTTCCTTATGAAGAGGCTTTCGCTTGGATCCATAGAATATAGTTGTAACCCAGGAGTTGGGGGATTTCTGAACGCGTGCAAATGTGCTAAATGACATTGTTCTAAGTGCTTTAGCAATAGTAACTCATTGAATCTTCAAATCAGCCCTGACTTGCGTTATATTACTTCCCCTGTTTTATTTTTATTTTTATTGTTTTATTTATTTATTTTTAAAAGATTTTATTTATATATTTGACACAGAGAGAGAGACAGCGAGAGAGGGAACACAAGCAGGGGGGAGTGGGAGAGGGAGAAGCAGGCTCCCCGGTGAGCGGGGAGCCCACTGCGGGGCTCGATCCCAGGACCCTGGGATCATGACCTGAGCCGAAGGCAGACGCTTAACGACTGAGCCACCCAGGTGCCCCTTATTTTCATTTTTTTAAGGTAAGCTCAGGCCCACCGTGGGGCTTGCTGAGATCAAGAGTCGCATGTTCCAAGGGCGGAGCCAGCCAGGCGAATTTCCCCCATTTTATAGATTAAACAACAATAGGCACAGAGAGGTTAAATAACTTGCCCAAGATCACACAGTAAATGATCAAATGGGGTTTATTAGCCACTGTGCCATCCCTACTCCCTGTCATGAGACAGAATCCTCCTTCTAGGAGCGTCTGGGTGGCTCAGTTGGTTAATTGGCTGCCTTTGGCTGGGGTCATGATCCCAGGGTCCTGGGATTGAGCCCCACATTGGGCTCCTTGTTCAGCAGGGACCCTGCTCCTGCTCCCTCTGCTGTTTCCCCCACTTGTGCTTGCTGGCTCGCTCTCTCTCTCTCTCTGTCAAATAAATAAATAAATAAAATCTTTTTAAAAAAATCCTGCTTCTAGTCTAATAAGGGGAGATAGGTACAGAAATGCATGAAAAAGAGTATTCCCCATGGTGATAGTCAATATCACCTAATGCCCATTCCATGTTGAAATTTCTGATTGCCTCAAAGATATCTTCTTGCACTTGGTTTGTTTGAATCAGAATCCAAACAACATCTATACGCTGTATCTGTCACATGTTTTGAGTCGTTTTCTTCTAAAACACCCCCTTTTTTAAATGTCACTGAATTCTAAGAATGATTTACTTTTCAAAAATAATAAATTAATCTAGGGGCTCCTGGGTGGCTCAGCCGTTAAGTGTCTGCTCTTGGCTCAGGTCATGATCCCAGGGTCCTGGGATGGAGCCCCGCATCGGGCTCCCTGCTCTGCAGGAAGCCTGCTTCTCCCTCTCCCACTCCCCCCGCTTGTGTTCCCTCTCTCACTGTGTCTCTCTCTCTGTTGAATAAATAAATAAAATCTTAAAAAATAATAATAAATTAATCAAAATAAAAGGTTAAAAAAATAAACCAGAGAACATTCCAGATTATCCCTATAATAAGAGTGCTCAATCGAACACCTGGGGGAACACGGGGTACATGCTAAATGTGCTCTCCCTTCCCCCATTCCCTGCATGTGTTACTTCAGAAAAGAGGTGGGAGCCCCCAGACTTCAGGTCTTACTAGCTGTAAGGTTCTATGATCGGGTCCTGTGCAAAGTGCTTTTTGAGGATCCCCGAAGTTCAGAGCGAGGGAAAGGTGTTCTGTGTTATCTGGTCATTTGCTTTGAAATGCCCCCAGGGTAGCTCTGAGCCAAGGAGACTTGAGCAGTTTGATTTCATTTCCCAATAGATTCCTGCAGGCCAGAAGCATCTGGGCTGTGTGACCCCAGCTTCCCTGCCTCTGGCAGATGCCATGAAGCTGCTCATTAGGACTGGCAGAGAGATAGCAGATGTGGCCAGGGCTTGGGGCTGGGAATGTCTTCTGCCACAGCTTGGCCCAGCCCACAGCCCTGAGGCTAAAGGTGGGCTTGGGGATCTTGACATCTTCCAGTGCATAGGAGGTAATTCTCCAGCCAATGCCCCTGTCCTGTTCTGGCCAAGTGGTATTCAGGTCAGCTGGGAGATGGGTTTGCAGGCACTTCTCTTCCCGCAATGAAAGCTGGAGCAGGCAAATTCCACCTGTGCCTCCTGTCCCCATTTTATGATTACCAAAGTAATGCGAGTCTATCGTAGACTACCTGGAAAATGCAGCAAAGCACTAACAAGAAAAAAAATTACCTGTAACATGGCCATAGAAAGATAACCTCTAATATTCAGGGGGCACATGGGTGGTTCAGCTGGTTAAGCATCTGCCTTCGGCTCAGGTCATGATCCTGGGATCCTGGATCCAGCCCAGAGTCAGACTCCCTGCCCAGCAGGAAGTCTGCTTCTCCCTCTGCCCCTCCTGCCTGCCACTCCCCCTGCTTGTGCTTTCTCTCTCAAATAAATAAATAAAATCTTTTTTTTTAAGATAACTAATAATCAGTATGCATCCTTCCAGATTTCTTCTATATGTTTTTGTGGGTTTTTTTTTTTTTTAAGATTTTATTTATTTGAGAGAGACAGGGCAAGTGAGAGAGAGCATGAATCGGGGCAGAGGGAGAGGGAGAAGCAGACTCCCCACTGAGCAGGGAGCCCGATGTGGGACTCGTTCCAAAGACCCTGAGATCATGACCTGAGCTGAAGGCAGATGCTTAACTGACTGAGCCACCCAGGCGCCCCTGTGTATTATTTTTATAACAGCTTTATTGAGATACAATTCACAAACCTTAAGGTGCACCCTTTTAAAGTGTACAATTCACTAATTTACAGTGTAGTCAAAGTAGTGTGTTAATCACCTCAGGGGTCATCCATGTTATAGCACATATCAATACTTCATTCCTTTTTATTGCCAGATAATATTGAATTCGAGTTGATCCTTGAACAACATGGGTTTAAACTGTGTGGGTCCAGCTATATGCAAATTTTTTCAATAAATACAGTACATCACTGTAAGTGTATTTTCTCTTCCTTATGATTTTCTTTTCTCTAGCTTACTTTAATACCCCATAATATACAAAATACGTGTTAATTGACGGTTAATGTCAAGGTCAGTGGTAGGTTATTAGTAGCTAGATTTTCCAGGAGTCAAAAGTTATACGTGGATTTTTGACCGTGTGAAGGTCGATTCCCCAACTTCCGCATTGCTCAAGGGTCAACTGTATACGGATATACCACATTTTGTTTATCCATTCATCAATTGATAGACATTTGGGATATTTCCACTCTGAGGCCGTTATGAATAATGCTGCTATGAAAGTTTATGAACAAGTCTTTTGGTGGACATGTGTTTTCAGTCTTCTTAGGTATGTCTTTATTCTACTTTTTTAAAGATTTTATTTATTCGAGACAGTGAGTACAGGTGTACAGACATGTGAGGGAGGAGTGGCAGAGGGAGAGGGAGAAGCGGGCTCCCTGCTCAGCCCCAGGAGCCTGAGATCATGACCTGAGCAGAAGGCAGACGCTTAACCGACTGAGCCACCAGACGCCCCCTGGATATGTATTTTAGATGGCATTGCTGCAACCCTGTGTTTAACCTTTTGAGGAACTACCTGTTTTCTGCAGCAGCAGCACCACTTTCCATCCCCCCAGCAGTGTACGAGGGTTCTGATTTCCCCACCTTCTCATTAATACTGGCTATTATCTACCTTTTTGATTATAACCATCCTAGTTGATGGGACGTCCTCTCTCATTCTAGTTTTGATGGGCATTTCCCTAATGACTAAAATTGGCAAGCATCGTTCCATGCACGTATAGGCAATTTGTATATCTTTGGGAGAATGTCTACTCAAAGCTTTTGCCCATTTTTAACTTGGGTTGTTTGTCTTCTATTACTGAATTGTAAGAGCTCTTTATATATTCTGGGTCCCTTGCTATACATATGATTTGCAAGTATTTTCTCCCACCTGGGGGTGTCCTTTCACCTTCTTGATGATGTCCTTTGATATTTGTGTGTTGTTGTTTTTTTTATATTTGGGCTTTTTTTTTTTTTTTTTTTTTATTCATGAGAGAGAAAGGCAGAGGGAGAAGCAGGCTCCCAAGGAGCAGGGAGCCCGATGCGGGACTTGATCCCAGGACCCTGAGATCATGACCCGAGCCGAAGGCAGACGCTTAACCATCTGAGCCACCCAGGCGCTCGGGCTTTTGTTTTTTTAAAAGATTTTATTTATTTATTTGACAGAGAGAGACACAGCGAGAGAGGGAATACAAGCAGGGGGAGTGGGAGAGGGAGAAGCAGGCTTCCCGCTGAGCAGGGAGCCCAATGCGGGGCTCGATCCCAGGACCTGGAATCATGACCTGAGCCGAAGGCAGACGCTTAACGACTGAGCCATCCAGGCGCCCCTATATTTGGGCATTTTTAACACCACTGTGTTTTAGTACTTGCGGTTTTTCCACTAGACACTATGTAGTTAAGAGCTCTAAAGTTAGAAGGCTGGGACTTAATTCTGACTCAGCTGCTATGTAGGTCCTTTAGGCAAGTTTCTTAATCTTTTTAAACCTTAGTTTCCTTATCTGTAGAATAGGGAGGAGTGTCAGATCCATGTCATAGGGTTGTTGTAAGGATTAAATCAGAAAATGGGGGGAAAAGTCTTGGCATATAGGAAGCCCTCAACAGATGGTATTTACTGTGTTCCATGTTTCCAGGCTACCATAAACATTCATCTTCCTCCTCCTCTCTCTCCTTTCCTCTCTCTCTCTCTCTTCTCTTTCCTTCCTTTTTATTTTTTATTTATTTATTTTTTAAGATCTTATTTATTTATTTGACAGAGAGACACACAGCGAGAGAGGGAACACAAGCAGGGGGAGTGGGAAAGGGAGAAGCAGGTCTCCCACTGAGTGGGGAGCCCAATGCGGGGCTCGACCCCAGGACCCTGGAATCATGACCTGAGCCGAAGGCAGACGCTTAACGACTGAGTCACCCAGGCGCCCCTTTCCTTCCTTTTTAACCTTCTCCCTAACAGATGCCCTGGGCTCCATTAGAGCTGGTTTGCCCCCAGGGGTGGCCCTTGATGCCAAAAGTCTACTGATCCCTCATCTGGAATTTGTTTTCTCTAATCTTTGGGATTCCTGAACAGGATGGCCTCCAGCCGATGCCAAATTGAGAGAAATCTGAGCCATGAATTTGTACCTAGTATTACATTTCACTTCCTTAGGTACCCTGCCAGGGCTAAAAGAGGCTGCTCAGTGAGGGGCATGCAGAGCTGGGGTACTGGTGAGGGTTTCCCAGAGAGCTGGGTTCCTGGGTTCAGGCTCACCCCCCTCCTACAGTGAACCATCCTGCCCTGAAGCTCAGATTTCCCATCTGCCAGTCAGATAGAACAATAGTTCCTTCCTATGTCTCTCAGGCCAACAAAACAGTCAGGGATATTTAGAAGATACTGTCATTTTAAAATGCTCAGGGGGCGCCAGGGTGGCTCAGTCGGTGAAGCATCAGACTCAGGATCACAGCTCAGGTCTTGACCTCAGGGTTGTGGGTTTGAGCCCTGTGTTGGGCTCCACGTGGAGCCTACTTAAAAAAATAAATAAAAATAAAGTAAAATGCTTAGCAGGAAGAAATGTGGGATACGTGGGGAATTCCTCCCTTTGGATCTAGATCACAGAGTATCTGACTTCAATTAGGCAAATATTTATTAATATCATCTACTCGTTCAGTCTTTGGGACATTCCTGGACATGACACTTACTGTCTGTCTTATTCAGTCAGGATTCTTGACTCTTTTTTTTTTTTTTAAGATTTTATTTATTTATTTATTTGTCAGAGAGAGAGAGAGAGAGCACAAGCAGGGGGAGCGGCAGAGGGAGAAGCAGGCTCCCTCCTGAGCAAGGAGCCCAATGTGGGACTCAATCCCAGGACCCTGGGATCATGACCCAAGCCGAAGGCAGACGCTTAACCGACTGAGCCACCCAGCCGCCCCGGGATTCTTGACTCTTTATTGAAATACAACATACATACAGAAAAGAGCACAAGTCATAAAAATACAGCTTGATGACACACCCATGTATTTAGCACCTCATCAAGAAACAGCATGACCAGCCCCCAGAAGCTCCGGCTTTGCTCCTGACAGTTCTGCCCTCACCCCATTCCCCCAAGGGGACCCACTCTCTAATCAAACACTTGGTTGTAAATGGCAGAAACTGAAGTCACGCTGGCTTCACGAAAAATGGAGCATTTTCCCCAACTGGGCAGTCCATGAGTGAATCTTGTCCAGCTGGATCCAGATGCTACCAGCTGCTCACGGGTTCTCAGACTTTCCTTCCCTGTTCAATAATTGTCTTCTGTGTTGGCTTTACACCCAGGCAGTTTCCCTCTTCCCTGCAGAGCTACAAAAATCCTGGGATTGGACTTGGGGCAGATGTCCATTGCTAAGCCCATCGCTTGGTCGGGGGATAGTGTATGGAATATAGAGATGAACCAGGCTTGAGATAGCTGACTCCCTAAGAACCACACAGTGGGCGGTCAGCCCCATGCAAACCACATGCACTTTGTGTGAGTGAGGGTGGTTCCTCAAAGAAAAATCTAGAGGCCGTTAGCAGAATAAGGAGGAACAAGAACCGAGTGGACCCAAGCAAACCCTGTCTAGTGCAGCAACCTGTTGCAGGACTGCACCCCACACTGGGTGCCTGGGAACAGACACACTCATTTGCAAAACTGCCACAGTCTTGACCCTCAGGTTGCTCACAGGCAAGAAGGGGAGGCAAAGTGTCACTCAGGGCAGAGTGATACATGCCTTGAAAGAGGCACAGGTGAGGTGTCTTAGGAGGAAGCTGAGATGACTCCCCGGGGGGAGTCAGGGCTGGACACTTACAGCAGAGCAGAGGGGAACATGAATGATTCCAGATGATCTGACACACAGGGTGCCGGGCGGGGGGGGCAGATTATGGGAAGTGAGGTTGGAAAGCGGAAGGTTGCTGAGTAGGAGAATGACAGGATCAGATACAGGGTAGGCAGCTCTGGTGGCTCTATGCAATATGAAATGCAGGGAGACTGGCTGGGGGATTTTTCCAGAATCCAGGAGAGAAATATGCATGCCAGGACTAGCATGACCCTCCTGGCACCTGGATAGTTGGGCCACTCCTCAGACCACCATCTGCTCCCTTGGCCACTTCGTGGGTGGGTCTTTGAGGTTCCTAGCTAGATTGTGAGCCCTGCTAGGATAACAGCGTTGGATGTTGGACTTTCGACCTCCCGGATTGATCCTCTTGATTTCTTTTATCTGTTTTCCATCTTTTATCCATCACTGATCTTTTTGTTCTACCTTCTCTACTTCTTCAGTTTTATCTTTCAACCCTACAATTTTAATCTCTAGGGCAATTTAACTCCAGGGAAAACAAAGGGTTATACAACAAAGGAAGTGTGCTCCTAGCGCACTGTGTGCTTTAGCTCTTTTTTTTTTTTTTTTTTTAAGATTTTACTTATTTATTTGAGAGAGAGAGAATGAGAGAGAGAGCACATGAGAGGGGGGAGGGTCAGAGGGAGAAGCGGGCTCCCTGCTCACGGGACTCGATCCCGGGACTCCAGGATCATGACCTGAGCTGAAGGCAGTCGCTTAACCAACTGAGCCACCCAGGCGCCCTGCTTCAGCTCTTTTACGAATGAGCCGCACTCGTTCTCGAGTTCCGGGAATAGGATCAGACGTCAGTTCCGTATTTGTGAGTCACCTAAGAAAACCTCTGGTTTCTCCGGAGGGCAGGTAGCACACATTGGTGGCCTACGGTCAAGATCCTCCCGAGCCAGGAAAGGGCTGGGCTGGCCATGGCAGCTGTGTTTGGGCCAAACACCAGGGTCGAGTGCTCTGCAGGAATGGGAGTGCTCCCAGGAATGGGAGAGACTTGCTGACTGTAATTGGAATGTGCCAGGAACTTAGAGATGGAAGACCTGGGTTGGGGGTCCCACTTCCCCTGTCCTCCACCCACTCTGGCAGCCTCTGGATAAGTGGGATCTGCTCATGATTTCGACCTGGCTTCTCCTGGTGGTGACATGAGCAGGGGAGGGGGCTTCGAGGGGAGCAAAGGCCGTGAAAGCAAGGAGGAAACTTTCAGGCCCCTACCTTCCAAAGCAGCTCTTCCTTGAGATCGTGGCAAGAGCAAGCAACAGGTGCAAGGAGGGAAAAACTCTGGGACCTCAGGGTGCGTGAGCTTGGCTCCGTGTCCCTTTCAGTCTGCCGGACAGGTGTGATATTCTTAAGATCTAGTAAAGGACCCGGGGGTGGACTCAGGAGATGCTGGGATTGCAGATGTAGGTGACCTCAGGGTTTCTCATCCAGGTGGAGACCTTCCCTGGTGCCTCCTCTCCCAACACAGCACCCCCAGCAGGAGCACGGGGTGGATGTATGGCACTAGCAAGCCCTCCCTCATCTGTGTTGGTAGCAGCTTCTTCGTGACAAGCCCGAGGCTAAATGTTACCATGCTCATTTTACAGAGGAGGAAACTGAGTCTTGGAGAAGTCAAGTCATTTGCCCCAGGTTTCAGAGCTCCTAAGTGGCATCAGAGGGCTCACCGCAGTCCAGTCTCCACCCAGCAGGGTACACCATCAGTTCACATCCACTTGGAAAAATGTGCTCAGGGGCTGGGCGGCTCTGTTCCCACCTGCAGGGAACTTTCTGTCCGTCTGGGAATGCAAAGCCCTCCCACTGTGTCGGGCTATCTCCTCCTGTGAGCCTCTGACCCAGCCTCCCTCCTGCTCTCTCAGGCCCTGAAAAACCTGCAGGCATCTTCCATGGATTGTGATTGAGGTGGGCAGCTCTCCCAGCAGCCCTGGGCTACAGTGAGTAACCTCGGCATGGAAAAGGGCAAATGGTGGCCCGGAGCTTGACTGCCGTCACCTCTCCCTTTACTGCTTTCTTCTGCACATTCCCACAGTTCCAGAAGGGTACCCTCCCTCTGCAGTTCATGCATCCTGTAGCACTCTACTCCCTGTAGATAGCAACAGTTGGTGTGCTTTGTCTATGTCATTTATTTACTTTTTAATAATGCAAGCTGAATCTGCTTGTTTAAAAGAAGTCAGACAACACAGAAGTACAAGGGCAAGTTACCAGTTACCGGAGTTACGACATGCCCCGCCCCCCAGGCTCATTCCATTACTCCGGTACCAGTATTAATCCCCCTTTTACAGATGGATAAACTGAGTTACAGACAGATTAATCGTTTGGTCCAGGATCACAGGCTAGGAAGCGGCTGAGCCTGGTGAGGGAGTCAAATCACCCACCAAACTCGAGCTAAACAACCTAAACTTGTCTCCCTGAAAGGAATTCTGAAACAAAAGGTGGGAATTCTGTTTTAAAAATATTTCCCTCTCCAGAAAAAAAAAAAAGAGAGAGAAAGTGGGGGAGGGGGGAAGAGAGAGGGAGGCGGTAAGGACGAACATGTATTTCCACCGCATTCTGCAGCTGGCCTTTTGCTCTGCATAGACTAGATCTTGGCTGATGTCTTAAAGTCATATGCCCGGGAGAGTGCCCAACTGAGACGGCCATAGTCCGGGGAGGCCCCCACAGGTCGGGTGGTCGAGTCCGGGGTGGGGGTGGGGGGCTGCTCTCTGCAAGCACGGGGGGGGGGGCGTTGGGGCGTGGCAGGGCGAGGGGGCCCGCGGTCCCTAACGACTGCGCTCTCCTCCTCCCGCAGGCCCCCATCCGGAGGCATGTGGCTGCCGCGCATCTCCAGCACGGCGGTGACCGTGCTCCTGCTGGCGCAGACTGGCATCCTGCTTTTCCTGGTCTCCTGGCCCAGGCCGCCGTCCCCAGCGGTCGGCAAAGAGCGGGTGCACGTGCTGGTGCTGTCCTCGTGGCGCTCGGGCTCGTCCTTCGTGGGCCAGCTCTTCAGCCAGCACCCCGACGTCTTCTACCTGATGGAGCCCGGCTGGCACGTGTGGACCACCCTGTCGCAGGCGAGCGCGCCGGCGCTGCACATGGCCGTGCGCGACGTGGTGCGCTCCGTCTTCCTGTGCGACCTGGACGTGTTCGACGCCTACCTGCCGTGGCGCCGCAACCTGTCGGACCTCTTCCAGTACGCGGTGAGCCGCGCGCTGTGCTCGCCGCCCGCCTGCGGCGCCTTCCCGCGCGGCGCCATCAGCAGCGAGGCGGTGTGCAAGCCGCTGTGCGCGCGGCAGCCCTTCAGCCTGGCGCAGGAGGCCTGCCGCGCCTACAGCCACGTGGTGCTCAAGGAGGTGCGCTTCTTCAACCTGCAGGTGCTCTACCAGCTGCTCAACGACCCCGCGCTCAACCTGCGCATCGTGCACCTGGTGCGCGACCCGCGGGCCGTGCTGCGCTCGCGCGAGCAGACGGCCAAGGCGCTGGCGCGCGACAACGGGATCGTACTGGGCACCAACGGCACGTGGGTGGAGGCCGACCCCGGCCTGCGCGTGGTGCGCGAGGTGTGCCGCAGCCACGTGCGCATCGCCGAGGCCGCCACGCAGAAGCCGCCGCCCTTCCTGCAAGGCCGCTACCGCCTGGTGCGTTTCGAGGATCTGGCGCGGGCGCCGCTGCCCGAGATCCGCGCGCTCTACGCCTTCGCCGGCCTGAGCCTCACGCCGCAGCTCGAGGCCTGGATCCACAACATCACGCACGGGGCCGGGCCGGGCGCGCGCCGCGAGGCCTTCAAGACCTCGTCCAGGGACGCGGTCAATGTCTCCCAGGCCTGGCGCCACGCGCTGCCCTTCGCCAAGATCCGCCGCGTGCAGGAGCTGTGTGCTGGCGCGCTGCAGCTGCTGGGCTACCGGCCCGTCGCCTCCGAGAGCGAGCAGCGCGACCTCGCCCTGGACCTGGTGCTGCCGCGCGGCCCTAGCAGCTTCAGCTGGGCGTCATCCACTGCGGCACACCCCTAACCTTAGCGGAGGCCCCCACTTGTGGCGCTGGGGAGGGAGCCGGGCACACGGGGCGCAGGCCGCTTTGGGAGGGGCCAGGAGTTTGGGAGTCCTCCTCTGTAGTATGAATGGACTGAGTCCCCAGAGCTCCATGTTTCTTCCTGCTTCTGGATTTTCTTTTGAGTCCTCCTTAGCAGCTGGGTT
This sequence comes from Mirounga leonina, assembly GCF_011800145.1. Taxonomy (NCBI): domain Eukaryota; kingdom Metazoa; phylum Chordata; class Mammalia; order Carnivora; family Phocidae; genus Mirounga; species Mirounga leonina. Next base: position 11,666,460 of record NW_023270469.1, read on the forward strand.
CCCATCAGGCGCACACTTCATCGAAAGCAAAGCTGTGTCCACACTTCCTCTGGGCACGGGGAGTAAGTTCAGACCGCTTGGCTGCTCCTCGAGTCCTTTCTTCCTCGGTCTCTTTTCCTTTTGGATGCATCATCCAGCCCCTGAGAAGGGGGTCCCAGCCCTGCCTGGGAGCAGAGAAGAGGCACTGCGGTGAGCTGGCCCCTGAAGTCTGTATACCTCCCCACCCCCCATGTCCCACCACCACACTCTATCGAAGATGTTGGCGTTTATATTCACTCGTTTCTTTCAGAAAGAAATCAGACAAGATGCCTCTTCTCTTGTGGTCTCCCTGTAGCCTCTCTGCCCCATCTCCTGGGAGCCCACATACCCGCATCACCTGCCCAGCTAACTGGGGTGAACGTTTGATTTGTCTTGACAGTAACGATCCTACCTACAGAAATAGGCATAATAATCTTGTGATACTAGACTTTATAGTCTGTATGGTTTGACGAGCAAAACACAAAACTGAAGGGGCTTGTCCAAGGTCACACAATAGGACGAAGGGAGGGGAGGGGGTTTTGCTCTGAGACTACAGTTGCAAGGAGAGGGTGGATCAGGCTGGCGACCTGTCTCCCTCATGAAGGAAGGTCAGATTTTTCCCATCTGTTTGCTTGAGGGAGGAGCAAGCCGCCATGGCCACAGCTGCAGGATACAGGTGGTGATGAGATATCTGGGCCCAGAGTGCAGAACCTTAGAGAACCTCCCAGATAAGCCTGGAGGGAGGCAATGAGGGGGAAAGGCAGAGGTAGAGGGAGAAAGGAAGAGGGGGGGGGGAGCTCCCAGAACCTCTGGGAAGAACAGGGACACAGAATTGAGCACACACAAACTTTGGGGCACGGACTTGGTGCCGGGACTGACAGTTGTCAGCTGAGTGTGCCCATTACCTCTGGAAACTAGTGGGCTGCCTCTCTCTGGCCATCAGTTGCTAGAAGGGATATTCTGGAGGTTGCTAGCTTCTTTTTCTCAGCCCAAGTGTGGCCTTGGATTGGTGGGACCTCAATTGTGGACCCCCATCCTTGCTGCAAAGCAGGAGCTCACCTTCTCCCTTTGCTCCTTCCCCTGGTCCTGCTCAAGCTCTCTCTCAAATAAATAAATAAAATCTTTTTTTTTAAAGATTATTTATTTATTTGACACAGAGAGAGAGAGAGCACAAGCAGGGGGAGCAGCAGGCAGGGGAGAAGCAGGCTCCCCGCTGAACAAGGAGCCCGATGCGGGGCTTGGTTCCAGGACTCTGGGGTCATGCCCTGAGCTGAAGGCAGCCGCTTAACTGACTGAACCACCCAGGCGCCCCAAATAAAGTCTTTAATAAAACAAAAACAAAAAAAAAAAACACCTGAATTTATCAATGGGGACTGCAACTTAGGCTCAGGTTACATAGCTTCATATATGGGATAGACCTCAAACTCCCATCTCTGACTTCAGTGCATACAGTTCTAACTGAACTGGGGATGAAGTAAAGGATCCCACTACAGGCTTGGAAAGCCAGATCACTTCCCCCGGTAGTGACAGGGATGTCGAGGTGTGAGGGAGTGAGCCATCCTGGCATTTGGCTGCAAACATCTCAAGGACCAGAATGTTGAAGGGTATGGTATGTGGTAGGCTGGGGCATCGGGGCCCCTACTGTTGACCCCTTTTCTCTCTGCCTGCAGCTCCCTGTGCTGTCCCCTGGGGATAAAAGTAGCCTGCTGGCCTCCCTGGAAGGAGTGCAATGTCAAGTGGAGGAGTCAGCCTAGGAATGGTGCTGGACAATGTGGTATGTTCAGGCAAAGAGGATCAAGCAAGAGGTTCATGGTGCCAGAGGCCAAGAATAGGGAGACACTGATCCCTTGTGGGGTCCAGGAAGGCTTAGCCTGATAGTGGCATCACACAAGTTTCATTTGCCCCTGCTCCAGTCACAGATTATGTTGATGGCAACAATTAATGGTCTTTGCTGTGTGATTCATCCATTCTGGCTGGACCTCCCAGCTCCCAGAAAGCTCCCAGAAAGGGGATAACAGGCTCCCAGACTTTGCTCCCTGCATATAATGGACTCTGGGCAAGCCTCTGGGTGAGTTCCCTGGCATATCTGCTTCAAAGCAAGCCTGGGGGTGAACCCAGATCAGGTTTCAGGACAAGGACAGGCAGTATCCAATTGAGTGCTTCAATGAGTCAGGCCAGTTCAGACCCTGGGGACATACTGGGGGACAGAGCAGTCACAGACCTTGCTCTTGTGGGGAGGGCAGACCGAAAATAAATAGTCCCACAGATAAACATGCAAACACAAAAATGTCAATTATGCTCTAAAGAGGAAATCAGAATGGGGAGAGGATGACCTACTTTAGTATGGGGAGTCAGGAGGACCTCTTTGGAGAGGAACATTGATTTGAATACATGAATGATGGACAGGAGCTCATCAAGCACAGGGTGAAGAAAAGGAGCCAGAGAAAGAGGGATTGGTCTCCTTGGAATCAAATTTCCTTGACAAAATTAAAAACTCACACCTGGGAATTTAGGCTCATGAGATGAGAGAAGCCCTCAAGAGGTGACCAAGTTTGTGTGACTCTAGTAAAGATTGCTAGAAGTAGAAATGCTGGATCAAAGAGCATGTCTTTAAATGTGAAACTGCGAAATTAAAGACAGAGTAACAACTTATACCCTCCAGGGTGGGGTCAAGAATGCCCTTCCCATCCCTCTCCGACTAACCACCCCCACCCCACCACCATCACCTATACAGGGCAAATCAGTCCTTTCATTTTTACTTACCTGATGGAATATTATTCCGTGCTAAAAAGAAATAGCTATCAAGCCATGAAAAGACATGGAGGAAACTGAAATGTCTATTACTGAGTGGGGAAAAAAAAAAGCCAATGTGAAGAAGTTACATCCTGTACAATTCCAACTATATGACATTCTGGAAAAGGCAAAACCATGGAGACAGTAAAAAGATTAGTGGTGGGGCGCCTGGGTGGCTCAGTCGGTTGGGCGTCTGCCTTCGGCTCAGGTCATGATCCCAGGGTCCTGGGATCGGGCCCCGCGTCGGGCTCCCTGCTCCACGGGAGGCCTGCTTCTCCCTCTCCCACTCCCCCTGCTTGTGTTCCCTCTCTCGCTGTCAAATAAAATCTTTAAAATAAAAATAAAAAGACTAGTGGTTGCCAGGGAATGGGGAGGGGAGGGATGAATAGATGGAACACAGGGTTTTGGGGGCAATGAAAATACTCTCTACGATACTATAGTGATGGGGATATGTCATTAACTATTTGTCCAAAACCATAGAATGTACAACACCAAAAGCAAACTCTAAGGTACACTAGGGACTGGGTGATTATGATGTGTGCATGTAGACTTTAAATTTTTGGCTATTGGGTGGTTGGTAAATGATCTCATTGTGATTTAATTTTGTGTTTAGCTGATTAATAATGAGGTTAAGCTGGGGCGCCTGGGTGGCTCAGTTGGTTAAGCATCTGCCTTCGGCTCAGGTCATGATCCCAGCATCAGGTCATGATCCCAGCGTCCTGGTGTCAAGCCCTGCACTGGGCTCTGTGCTCAGCAGGGAGCCTTGTTCTCCCTTTCCTTCTGCCTGCCTGTCTGCCTACTTGTGATCTCTCTCTCTCTGTGTCAAATAAATAAAATCTAAATAAATAAAAATAAAAAAAAAAAAAATGGACCCAGCATAAAATTTATTTAAAAAAAAAATAATGAGGTTAAGCATCTTTTCCTATTTTTGTTGGCAATTTGTATTCTCTCTTTGATGAAGTACCTATTCAGGCCTTTTGTCTCTCTGTCATTTTCTTATTGAGTTTTAGTAGTGTTTTATAGATTCTGGATACTACTCCTTTGCCGGTTACACGTATTGCAAACATCTTTTCCCAGTTTGTGGCTTGTCTTTTTGCTGTTTTTATAATAACACTTGAATAACACAAGTTCTTAAAGTAGTTAAATTTATCAAGCCTTTCCTTTATAATCTTCACTTTTTCTATCTAGTTGAAAAGCTCCTTCACTATTATGAGGTTTATAATGATATTCAACATTGTCTTCTAAAAGTTTTATAGTTCTGCATCTCACTATAAGTGAAACAAGTGAGACAGGTGGTGGAGTTTTAATAAGCAAACAAAAAACCTAGTTGCCTCATAATTTTCTTGCAGGCTTGTGTTTTTCCTGGACTTCATATTGCCTTTCAGCTTTTTCCCATTAAGAGGAAAAACAGGTACCTTCTTCTATCATTAAAAATTTGAGCTGCTTCTTTTTTTTTAGGATTTTTATTTTTTATTTCACAGAGAGAGAGAGTATAAGCGGGGGGGGGGGGGGGGGGGGGGGGGGGGGGGGGCGGGGAGGGGGCGGCCAGCAGAGGGAGAGGGAGATGTGGGACTCAATCCCAGGACCCTGAGATCACAACCTGAGCCGAAGGCAGATGCTCAACCGTCTGAGCCACCCAGGCACCCCCAAAATTTGAGCTTAACCATTTTGTCCATAGCTTGAAATCAATTTCACTATTTTTCCTCAGGACACTCTTTCTGTTCTAATCTGGTGAGGCAGCTGCTGGGACCTGTGCACAGAAGTCAGGCTAACACTCCTGGTTAAATCCATCATTTCTTGTATTGCATATCTTTCTCTTTCTTGGTTATCACTCCTTAACTTTACTGGAGGACATACTCAACTTCCTTAGAAAGAGCATATAAAACATGCATTTTCTGAGTTCTGCAAATATAAATGTCTTTTTAAAAAAATATATTTTACTTATTTATTTGACAGAGAGGGAGAGAGAGAGAGCACAATCAGGGGGAGCGGCATAGGGAGAGGGAGAAGCAGGCTCCCCACTGAGCAGGGAGCCCGATGTGGGGCTCAATCCCAGGACCCGAGGACCTGAGCAGAGAGCAGAAGCTTAACCGACTGAGCCATCCTGGCGCCCTGTCTTTTTTTTTTAACCTCTCAATGCAGAATTTGAGGATAGAATTGTAAATTCAAAATAATGTTTCCTAATGTGACACACAATTGATTGTTATACAACCCCAAAATAATTGGTTTCTCCCACTTCTTACATAGTCTGGTAGTCTGGGAAATGTACCAAAAGATAGTATTATTAAATATTTCATGACTTTTTTTGTGCTTACTATTGCTATTTTAGTCACGTTTCTTAGTTTATGCAAAATCGCAGTTGCAGTGTTGAATGTGGGCATTAGCTCTCAAAACAAAGTCTTCAAGAAGGAACTCTATAAATCTTGCTAATGTTCTTGAATTAATATTACATAAAATACTACAAATTTTGCACGCAATTCTTAATATACGTAAAATACGATAAATTTTGCACACAATGTTCAATTTAAAGTAAGTTAAGCTTCCAAAAAAAATCACTTTCCCTCCAAATGTTGAAGGTATTGCTGCACTGTCTTCCAGCCTCCTTCACATGGTTCTCATTGCTAGATCCCTTTTAAATCTACACGTCAGGTCTGTGGTGTGTATGCAATTCCCCTACTTTCTTATAGGTGGCGCTGCAGAGAGGGGCAGAGCAGAGCGCATCCTCCTGGACAGGAGAGACTTGCCCAGTAGGGGGCGTAGCCAGTGGGTGACAGATCTCGGAGAGCCGTACGCAACGTCAGGGGCGGGAGCAACTCTCGCCCCGCCCCTGCCATCTGCAGCGCCCTGTGATTGGAGGAAGGGCCCATCACTTGGCCGCGCCGTTGGGGTGGGAGGAAGAGGGCCCCATCCGAGAGTGACGCTGAGGCGGCGGAGGTTCGCTGAGCGCTTCGGTCCGTGAGTGCGAGCGAGCCGCGGCAGCACTTCGGACGCTCTCCCCATCTCTCAGCGGTGAATGGCGGCGGGATGGAGCACGAGGGGAGCGGCGGCAGCGGGGGGTCGGCCGGGCTCCTACAGCAGATCCTCAGCCTGAAGCTCGTCCCGCGGGTGGGCAACGGGACCCTGTGCCCCAACTCCACTTCTCTCTGCTCCTTCCCAGGTATCGGCCCCGCCCCGTGCCGCGCTTGCGCACTGCGTGTGTTGGCGCTGCCGCCGGGCAGGGGGGCGCCGCTTCTCCGGCGGGCGGGCCGGCAGGCTGACTGGGGGCTTCTGCGCGCGGCGGTCCCGTCCTCCCTGGGCTGTTTTCCTCCTGGAAGGAGGTTCCCGCTCCCCCGGCGGGGACTTGGGGGATATAGCGCTTTCCCCGTCGCTTCCTCGCCGGCACCTCGGGCCAGGTACTGCGACCCCGCCCTGGGGGCCAGGGCGAAGGGAGCGGCCGCGAGTGGACGGGTCAGTGGAGGGAGCTCGGCCACCGCTCGGACTGATTTTGCTTTTGGAGTTTCCAGACGCCCCAGGGTCAGACTGGGGCCCGAAGGAGCCCCGGAAGCGGTCGCCCCTCCTCGTTTGGGTGCGATGCGCCTGGCCCCTGAGGTCCGCGCGGCTGAACCGTCCGGGCCGGACTGAGGGACCGAACGCAGCGATCGCGCTCCCCTGGGGTCTAGTCTTGCCTCAGCGCCCCCAGGTTGTCTACCGTTCGCTCTCACCTCGTCCAGATGCACCCAGTCCGCCCGCTTCTTTCTAGGAATCACTTTCTGAGACCTGTTGCCGAGTTCCCCACTCATGCGTTCGAGATCTTTGAAACAGATTCCTTTTCACTCTTTTTTTTTTTTTTTAAGATTTTATTTATTTATTTGAGAGAGAGAATGAGAGAGAGAGAGAGCATGAGAGGGGGGAGGGTCAGAGGGAGAAGCAGACTCCCCGCCGAGCAGGGAGCCCGATGCGGGACTCGATGCGGGACTCGATGCGGGACTCGATGCGGGACTCGATCCCGGGACTCCAGGATCATGACCTGAGCCGAAGGCAGTCGCTTAACCAACTGAGCCACCCAGGCGCCCTCCTTTTCACTCTTCTTAACGCCCACTGGAGCTTCTGCTGGGCCTGGTGTAAGGGTTTTTAAAAATTACAACGCAAGGTAGAAAGCTCTGCGTGCTCAGAGGGCTGGGAGGAGGAGAAATTACTTGGGAAGCTAATAAAGGCTTTGAGAGGAGGGCACAGTTCAGTGTTGGATCTGATAAGGCAAGAAGACACAACAGTGGCGATTGAAGGGTGAGGTTGGGCTGTCCCGGAAAAGCTGACCGGTATGTTGACTTGGTAAACAGTTCGAGAACTGGGCCTGAGACCGGCAAAGGAGGGACGATTGGATTACTGACTGCAGTCATAAACAAGGCACCTGTGATTTCTCATCCACTGGGAAGCGACTGCCAGGTGCCATTCAGTGGACACCCGAGACTTGCTGGGTATTACCTGCCTAGTATTTTCCCCGGACAGCTGATAATAACCATGTTGGGGCAGATGCAGATGTTACTTTCGAACTATACCTAAAATAATAATCTGGCAACTCACTTTGTTTCAAAAGGTACTAAGATCACATTTGACAGTGACAACAGAAATATATGGCATTCTGTAGACACTGTTTAAAAGGTGAAATGTTGGGGCGCCTGGGTAGCTCAGTCGTTAAGCGTCTGCCTTCGGCTCAGGTCATGATCCCAGGGCCCTGGGATCGAGCCCGCATGGGGCTCCCTGCTGGGCAGGAGGCCTGCTTCTCCCTCTCCCACTCCCCCTGCTTGTGTTCCCTCTCTCGCTCCCCCTGCTTGTGTTCCCTCTCTCGCTCCCCCTGCTTGTGTTCCCTCTCTCGCTGTGTCTCTCTCTGTCATATAAATAAATAAAATCTTAAAAAAAAAAAAAGATGAAATGTTCATGCAGCCCAGAGGTACTACTGGGCCAGATTAGTCTGTTTTGTTTCCTTATTTCTCCCCCGACTCATTATTTTGAAATTTTCAAACATACTGAAAAATTGAAGTACTAGTATAATGAACATATATCCTTTATCTAGACTCATTAATATTTTTACTTTCGCATCTCTGTGCGTATATATGTATATTGTGTGTGTATTATGTATGTACATATATATACATAACATTTTTACTTTATGCAGAGACATTTGAAAGGCAATTATTGAAGTGATGGTACCGGACACCTAATACTTAAGCATGTATCTTTTTTTTTTTTTTTAAAGATTTTTAAAATTTATTTGACAGCAAGAGACACAGCGAGAGAGGGAACACAAGCAGGGGGAGTGGGAGAGGGAGAAGCAGGCTTCCCGCGGAGCAGGGAGCCCGATATGGGGCTCGATCCCAGGACCCTGGGACCATGACCTGAGCCGAAGGCAGTCGCTTAACCAACTGAGCCACCCAGGCGCCCCAGCATGTATCTTTTAAAATGAGTCCACTTTCTGTCATAGCCAAAAAACCCTTATCACACCCAAGAAATTTAACAATAGAATAATGGTGTCTAGAGGCACCTGGCTGGCTCAGTTGGTAGAGCACGCAACTCAGTCTCAGGGTTGTGAGTTCAAGCCCCATGTTGGTTGTGGAGCCTACTTAAAATTAACAACAACAAAAAAATAATGCTGTCTAATGTACAGGCTTTATTTAAATTTTCCAATTGTCTGAATAATGTCTTTTATAGCTTTTTTTCTTTAAGAAAAAACCCCAGATCTAATCAAGGGTCACACATTGCATTTTTTTTTTTTAAGATTTTATTTATGTATTTGACAGAAAGAGAGCAGAAGCAGGGGGAGCTGCAGGCAGAGGGAGAGGGAGAGGCAGGCTCCTCGAGGCTTCCCAAAGAGCAGGGAACCTGATATGGGGCTGGATCCCAGGACCCCAGGATCATGACCTGAGCTGAAGGCAGACGCTTAATGACTGAGCCACCCAGGCGCCCCCACACGTTGCATTTAATTATCATGTCTCTTTAGTCTCCTTGAATCTAGAACAGTTACTCCATCTGTTTCTTGAGCTTGATGTTTTTGAAGAGTCCTTGCTGATTTCCTAGACTGTCCCATAATCTAAGTTTATCTGATTGCTTTTTCACGATTACATTCAGATTAAACATTTTGGTTTAGAGTACTACCTACGGGGGGGGGGGGGGGGGGCCTGAGTGGCTCAGCCAGTTAAGCCTGTGACTGTTTTTGGCTCAGGTCAGTCTTGGGGCCCTGAGATCGAGCCCCCTGCTGGCTCTGTGCTCAGTGGGGAGTCTGCTTGAGATGGTCTTTCTCCCTCACCCTCTGCCCCTCCCCCCATAAAATAAATAAATAAATAAATCTAAAAAACCACAAAGAATCCTAGCTATATAGGTGATGTCCACTTCCCAGTGCACTACCTCAGGAGACACTCAACAGCAGTGTGTGCCTTTATTGGTAATGCTGTATATCATTTGGTGAAGGCGGTGCTTGTCAGATCTCCACTGAAAGGGTACCTTAAGCCTTTTGTGATAAGTCATATGCCAGGTGATACTTTGAATGTTCTCTTCAGTCTGTCTGGCTTTTAGTTGCCTTTTTAAGACTGAGATAAGTGAACTTGGGACAGTAGTTTTTGTTGTTTTTTTTTTTTAAAGGTTTTATTTGTGGGCGCCTGGGTGGCTCAGATGGTTGAGCGTCTGCCTTCGGCTCAGGTCATGATCCCAGGGTTCTGGGATCGAGTCCCGCATCGGGCTCTCTGCTCCTTGGGAGCCTGCTTCTCCCTCTGCCTCTCTCTCTCTCTGTCTCTCATGAATAAATAAATAAAAATCTTAAAAAAAAAAAAAGATTTTATTTGTTTGACAGACACAGCGAGAGAGGGAACACAAGCAGGGGGAGTGGGAGAGGGAGAAGCAGGCCTCCCGCAGAGCAGGGAGCCCGATGTGGGGCTCGATCCCAGGACCCTGGGGTCATGACCTGAGCCGAAGGCAGACACTTAATGACTGAGCCACCCAGGCGCCCTGGGACAGTAGTTTTAACATTATGTCATAGTAGCTATGACAATGAGAATTGTTTTGCTTTCAGAAATTATTCTGAAAATAAACTGCCGTATGTACATGAGTTTATGGGTGCTTCATTGGATATATAATTTGGGGGCGTTGATCACTAGGAATTATTCATTCAGCGAGTATACATTTGGCCCAGTGCAGACTCTCGGGTAGGGGGTATAAACATGCATGAGTTAGAGCCCTTGACCCCAAGTTGATCAGAATGTGATGGGTAAACACACAGTCTCCCTGCTGTGTCTCATCTTTAACTGCACTAATGGATGTTATAGGCACATGGGGTTTCATCCTTTTTGAGGCACCAAAGCCTGCTTACAGTGAGTTCTGTTCATTGACCTGAATCTGCAGTAGTTCCTATTTTGGCCTCACAGGAAAGGTCACTTGCACTTTATGCTAAGTCAGTATGGCAAAATCACTGCTCTAAAATACTCTGTGGTTTGTCACTATCAGGAAGCTTAGAATTGATTTTTTTTTTTTTTACCTGCATTTGCAATTTAGCCATTTAGATTTCTGCCCAACCCTCCTTATTCCAAGATGTTCAGATTTCTTTTGTTGTTGTCATCATTTTTTAGCAAATCTAAATGCCAAGAAAGGCAGATCTTTTCTTTTATCAGGAATGGTATTAACTCTCTGAAGGTATGAATTTTATTAATATCAATGTTAAAGTATGTGTGTAATAGTTAAACCTACTTATGTTTCGGTTGTGCTATTGCTAGAGTCAAGAATGGGTAAACAGTTAAAAAAAAAAGGAATGGGTTGCAATTGGACCAGTTATTTATTCATTCATTCAACAAATATTTGCTCTATGTCTGTTGCCTGCCTTTTGTGTTCTAGGTACCAAGTAAAGATGTGGTAGGGAACAAAATAAAGGAGCTTTCGTTCTGATGGGGATAGAGAGAAAATAAAAAGTATGGAAAGGAACAGTTTAGTGGTGTGTAAGACGGTAGGGCGGGTAAGCGGTGGGTCTTGTGTGTCAGGGTGGAATGCTGTTTTACTTAAGGTCACAAGGAAGCTCTTTACAATGATGCCACTGGAGCTGAAATCTAGAGTACGAGAGGAACGAGACACACAGCTATTGGGAGAAGAACATTCTGGGCAAAGGCACAGCAGGTTCAGAGCTCTGGAATAGGAGCTTGCTTAGGAAACATTAAGAAGGCCAGCAAGGAGGATGGGGCAGTGTAGGTGAGGTCAGATCCCAGAGGGTAGTATTGGAGGGTTTTGAGCAGAGAAGGGATGATCTGATGGACTTTTAAGTGTACAATTCAAAGATTTTCTTTAGCATCTGCAGAGTTTGCAGCCATCACCACAAGCAACTTCAGAATATTTTATCACCAGCAAGAAACCTCATACTCGTTGGCGCTAACTTGCTGGCTTTGTGTGGAGAAGGGAAGATCAGGACAGACAAGATCTAGCCAGGCTGGGGGCCGAGAGACCCCTGGGGGGAGGCAGGCTGGACGGGCACACTCAGAAGCCAGGGATGAGCAAACAGGCAGGCAGGCGTGTCAGGAGAGAGGTGGCAGCCCACAGTGGGTGGTCCCGGTGGGCAGGTCATTGTTAGGAAGGAGTGGAAGGGTCTCTAGGAAATAAACTCTGCTTTCCTTTAAGTCTCACACAATTCCCGAATTCACAGTATTCTGACAGCAGTTATATGGGTTTTCTACATTGAGCTGTTCTGTGACACCATTGGGGTGCCCTGCAGTTCGGTTAGTTCCTACACTGTCTCCCTGGAGTTAGCACCAGATCCCACAGGTTAAGGGCTCAGTTTCCCCACTTCAGATGCCAATCAGAAGTCCTGATGGTCCTGTGTGCTTCTGACCTGCTGGCTCTAAGTTGGCGATTGCTACGACCCCCTTCCTTGGTTCAGTTAATTTTAGAACAGCTCACAGAACTCAGGAAAACAGTTTACCTACTAGATCACCGGTTTATTACACAGGATATTAAAGGGTGCAAATGAACACCAGATAAAGAGATACGATGGGTGAGGTTCAGAAGGGATTCTGAACAAAGGAGCTTCTGTCCCTGAGGAGTTGGGGGAGTGCCACCCTCTCAGCGCATAGGTGTAGTCACCAAACCTGGAAGCTCTCTGAACCCCATGCTTTCTGGGTTTTTTGGAGGCTTCATCACGTACGCCTGATTGATTATTAACTACTTCCAGCCCTTATCCCCTCTGCAGAGAATGGGGGGTGGGCTTATTTCCGTGCTTATAATCATGGCTTTCTGGTGACCAGCCCCCATCCTGGAGCCCACCAAGAGTTGCCTCATGAGAACAAAAGAGGTGCCTGGAAATTCCAAGGGATTTAGGACTTCTGTATCGGAAACTAGGGTCAAAGACTAAATATTAGAACAAACGATTTTCCTGAAGATTTAGTGAGAGAGAGCACATGTGCGAGTGAGGAGAGGGGCAGGAGAGAATCTTAAGCAGACTCCCTGCTGACCATGGAGCCTGGCGTAGGGCTCGATCCCCCAACCTTGAAATCATGACCTGATGCTTAACTGGCTGAGCTGTCCAGGTGCCCCCCATCACCACTATTTTAAGGGTTTTAGGAGCTTTGTGTCAGGAACCAGGGGCAGAAACCTATATATACATACATATATATAATTATTATTATTTCAAGTGGTCCCGGTGGGCAGGTCATTATTAGGAATGACCTTCAGATGAACAGATGGACCCCCTGGTAGGTAGGTGGGGTTCAGTAAGGGAGGGATCTCACAGTGGGCAGTGTGGAGAGATGGAGGCTGATGGGCAGTATGAAGGCATTTCAGCATTGAGTTGCAGGTAGGACTCCAGTTCCCAGGAGGGCTGATGTGGTCTACTTAGAACCCTGGCTTCAGAGGAGCTGACTGTGTTCATAAGGTTGTTTGACCTGGAGCAGAAGGTGGAGTGGGGCCAGCTAAAGGGATATCTAAATGCTGAGCCTCACCCTGCCCCCTTGGCTTAGGCTTCTTCCACTCCTGCTAATTGGGGCCAGGTTGGTCTTGAGGCCTTGCTTGGAAATTGGATAACTCAGTTGTGGAAGTTAGAGGGCCAGGGAGCCAGCCATTACTAACCCCGTTTGCTAATACAGAATGTACCTAGAGGAATCTGCAGTCTATGTGGCTTCTCTCTCTAACTGAAATGTCTGTCTGAAAAACAGATTCTTAAAGGTAATAAGCTCCTTTTGGGCAGCATCTTGTGTCTTGTCTTGTTTCGTCTTGTTTCACTGACCTATGCAAAGAGCTCAGCAAATACTGGATTGTTGAGTGAATGAACTCTTAGTGCTTGTAGTAGTTTGTTCTTGCCACGGTAACAACTTAGCACAGTATAGTGGCTTAAAACAACACAGATTTATCATCTTAGAGTTCTGGAGGTCAGAAATCCAAAATAAGTCAGCAATGCTGCCTTCCTTCTGAAGGGTCTAGGAAGAATTGCTTTTCTTCCCTTTTCCAGCTTCTGGAAGTTGCCTGCTTTCCTTGGCTCGTGGCCCCTCCCCTCATCTCTAAAGCCCACAGCATAGCATCTTCAACTCTCTCTGACCCTCCTGCCTCCCTCCTACAAGCACCTTGTGATTACATTAGGCCCACTTGGAGAAGCCAGGCCACTCGCCTGTCCCAGGACCCCTAATCTAATCACACTGCAAACTGCCTTTACCACCTGTTCACAGGTTCTGGGGATAAGTGTGTGGACATCTTTGGGGCCCATTCTGTCACCAGTGCTTAATCTGATTTCCCCTTAGAATTTTTTTTTTAATTTTTTTAAAAAAGATTTTATTTATTTATTTGACAGAGAGAGACACAGCGAGAGAGGGAATACAAGCAGGGGGAGTGGGAGAGGGAGAAGTAGACTCCCCGCTGAGCAGGGAGCCCGATGTGGGGCTCGATCCCAGGACCCTGGGATAATGACCTGAGCCGAAGGCAGACGCTTAACGACTGAGCCACCCAGGCGCCCCTCAAGTCAGTGTTTTACTTGGTAAAATGTCTGAGACCATGCATCCCTGGCTGCTAAGCACCATGGCGGACAAGGCTAGAAAGGTAACAGCTTTATTTTGAACAGGGGGCAAAGACAAGGCAGCACTTTACAGCTACATTCCCCTTAGAATTTTTTTGTTACAGATAAATTATCTGATTTATACTTCGACAACAGGAAGGATGTGACTTTAGCTGTCAGAGTAAGCAAAGTTGAAGATAATGCACTTGATTTGAAACAGTGAACAAAGAAACGCTGTAAGATATGGAGACACAGATTTTTGACAGCGTATTGAACCAGAGAAATGAAAAGTATGATGATCAATAAATAGCTATTAAATAGATAGCAAATTAAGGTGCAGTAGGTTAAAGGGAAATCACTTAGTTTTAAGTGTTTTATTGATCGGGGTTTGCCTTGCTATTAAGAGTGCTCGAATGATCTCATCCATCTGAAAAGTGTCTTATAAAGTACACTACTCATCTAACATAATAAAGCCTTTTTTTGCTACTTAATGTGACTTAAGAGATGCTATATAAAATATGTAGGCACTGAGGTAGCTAACGGATGCAGCTCAAGGTTGTAGGAGGGTGCAGTGTGCATCCCTTTCTGAGAAACTCAAGGAAGTGCTGACTTGCTGTGCCAACCCTTGTTTACAAATAGGCCTTTCAGCTTTTAGGAAAAGGAATCCTCCTGGGGCAGGAGCTGTGCTCCAGGGGAATTGGGAGTGAGTGTTGGTGTCTTAGTCTGCTTCGGCTGCTATAACTAAATGCCCTAGGTTGAGTGGTTTAAATAATAGAACCTTATTTTCTCACAGTTCCGGAGCCTGCAAGGCCAAGACCAGGTGCTAGCATGGCCGTGTTGTAGTGAGGGCCCTCTTGGGTCGCCTTCTCACTGTGTCCTCACATGGCAGGGGGAGAGAGAGAGAGAGATACCTCTCTTCCTCTTCTTATAAGGCCTCAGGCCTATCAGACCCACCTTCATGGAGGTTATCAAGTTGGTGTGTCTCACCTCCCAGTTCGCTACCCAGTTCACCTCTAAAGCTTGGGGAGCTCCAGCAGGGCCCACGAGTGGTATCAGGTCATCAGCAGGATGGCCACTGCTCTGAGTTCTCAGAGGCAGATTTGCATCCCATTGTCCCCTCCTGGGACAGTGGTGTTCCTGGTGTCACATAGCATTTTGCCGACGAGGTGGTGGGATGGAGGGCAGAGTCTGCGTGTGACCCGGGGAGTAGCTAGTAAGGACTGTGGGACTGGAGATGGGGTTCCTGCTTTGGGAGGGAACAGCATGGGGCCGGGCTGTGGCCTGGGGTCAAGCCAGTAGTGGCTGGTATAGAAGGCGGCTTAGGCCGGGAAGACAGGCTGCCCTCCCTGAGCCAGGGTGCTACAGAGGCTGCCCAGGCGGGAGGGATTTGTGGGCACCACAGCTCTGGCCGGTGCGCATTTATTGGACGGGCAGTATCGGGACACTAGACGGTGCAACGTCTGGGAGCTGCTGCCCAGCATGGAGGGCGAGTTTCCTAGGTTGTGGAAGCAGGAGGAGCTCCAGCCCGAGGCTGGAAAGGAGGCTGCAGTAGTAAACAGGTTTATTTCCAGAGAGAATGGGGCTCAAACCGTGAGGATTCAGAACCCTGCCTGCAATTTCTGATCAACATATTGCCTGGAAAGGTGGTTTTTTTCTTTGGCAGAGGAGGGACAGTAGTTAATTAGTGTGTATATATATAGTTATATATTTTATACATATTAGTTTTTTACATTATGCATATTTAATTTTTAAGCTTGGGACCTTACTCTTTAATCACTTTATGCTCCGTATTGCATGATCTAACTTGGTTTAGCAGAATTTGCCAAATGCCATCAAATAGACCAGTTTCAACAGTAATAAAATTATTCTGAAGATATATCCTGTTCAGAAAAAAAAAAATAGTTTCGGGACGCCTGGGTGGCTCAGTCGTTAAGCGTCTGCCTTCGGCTCAGGTCATGATCCCAGGGTCCTGGGATCGAGCCCTGCATCGGGCTCCCCGCTCAGCAGGAAGCCTGCTTCTCCCTCTCCCACTCCCACTGCTTGTGTTCCCTCTCTTGCTGTGTCTCTCTGTCAGATAAATAAAATCTTAAAAAAAAAAGAAAAAAATTTCACAAATGGTTTGAAATTTTTTAGAGCTATCTGATAGCTTTCCACCAGAGCAAAAGTGCCAAAACACCTCAGTTGTTTGTTATTTTTTAAAAAAGGTTTTATTTATTTATTTGAGAGAGAGTGTGTGAGCGGAGGGAGGGGGGCAGAGGGAGAGGGAGAAACAGGCTCCCTGGTGAGCTGAACAGGGAGCCCGACGAGGGGCTCAATCCCCAGACCCCCGAGATCATGACCTGAGCCGAAGGTAGACACCAACCGAGCCAGCCAGGCGCCCCTAGTCATTTGTTATTTTTAATAAGCCTTGAGCCCTAGATGGGGCATGCCTGATACTTTCATTTGGAACCAAAGCTTGAATTAGGTGTCCTAATTTAGGTATTAATTGAAACTTTATGTGAGTCAAAATGAGCGAAGAATTAGAACAGTCATCAGTGACCATGCCAAGGGTGGCTTAGAGGGATTTGGCCTCCATTCCTAATCTCTCACCCCCAACAGTTCAGAAATTGATCTGGAAAGAAGACATCCACAGTGGTAATTCTTAGAGCGTCTTCAAGTCCAGCCTCAGAGACAGCTTTGAGCAAAGCCCTGGTCCTTCCCTTCCTGCTCTCCACTGTCCCCAGGCTGATTGGTGCTCCTCATTGTTTCTGTAACATTCCAATCAGATCAGCCTTCCTGAACTGCTCTTTTGGAAACAAAGGCTCTTTTTTTCTTTTTCTAGTTTCTTTTTTTTAAAGATTTTATTTATTTCTTTGAGAGAGAGAGAGAGTGAGACAGAGAGCGCAAGAGGGGGTAGGGTTAGAGGGAGAAGCAGACTCCCCGCCGAGCAGGGAGCCCGATGTGGGACTCGATCCCGGGACTCCGGGATCATGACCTGAGCCGAAGGCAGTCGCTTAACCAACTGAGCCACCCAGGCGCCCTTTTTCTAGTTTCTTTTTATTATAATTTTGTAAAAGCCAATAAGCAGCTAGAAAAGCTTTTTTAAAAAAAATCAAAGTAGGGGCTCCTGAGTGGCTCAGTCGGTTAAGCATCCCACTCTTGATCTTGGTTCAGGTCTTGGTCTCAAGATTGTGAGTTCAAGCCCCCCACTGGGCATGGAGCCTACTTAAAAAAAGAGAAAAAAAAAGCAGAGTAAAAAGTGAATGGTCATTAGCCCTTCCCCAGCCTATCCCACTCCCCAGAAATAACACTTTGCTGTTGCTTGCTGTTGCTTGCTGTACAGCATAGAGGATGAGGGCATGGCCTCGGGTGTCAAGCTCCACCTAGGCTCCAATAGGGCTCCAGCCGGGCTCTCCTCCTGCTGGCCTTGTGGGGCTCACCATCAGTGTGGGCTCCAGCACGTTCCTTCCCTCCGTCTGCCTCTGTTTCCTCATCCAGGAGCCAGGGATATTCATGATCTGTGCCTCATAGTGTTGTGTTAGAGGATTGCACAGTTAAGATTTATAAAGCACTTAGAACAACGCCTGCCCATGTCATAAATATTTATTAAATACACCTATGTCCAGACTTTTCTCCGGGTGCATAGAATTATTTATACACACATTGTTTCTTTTGTTTTACAAAAACAGGATCTTCTATATACTATTCTGCAACCTGCTTTTGTTTGTTTGTTTTTACTTCCCAAGATGGCTTGGGCATCTTAATCCCCTCAGTATATAAAGATCTAGCCCATGTTTTTATGGGATTGTGTAATGTTACATTATGTGCACCAAAATGTGTTTGATAAGTCTTCCGTTTACGGACACGCATGTGGTATCTGGTCTTTGCCATCACAGACAGAGCTGCCGGAACCCTCGCACCTCTGCCCTTGCCCGCATGTGTATTCCTATAGGTGGTGTTCCTGGGATATTCCTGGAAGTGAGGTCGCTGTGGCCAAGGGCATGCACACTTGACTTTTTTGGATACACACTTCTAAATTACCCTCCAGAAAGGTTTTCTAGTTTGTATTCCTACTGGGAGTGTAAGGAAGGACCTGTGAAATAATGTCCTGACAACCTTTTACTGCTCAAAGCCTTTAATGGTGCTTCTAGGGTTTTCACGTTGAAGTATTTATTTATTTATTTATTTATTTTTAAAGATTTTATTTATTTGACAGAGAGAGACACAGCGAGAGAGGGAACACAAGCAGGGGGAGTGGGAGAGGGAGAAGCAGGCTTCCGCGGAGCAGGGAGCCCAATGCGGGGCTCGATCCCAGGATCCTGGGACCATGACCCGAGCCGAAGGCAGACGCCCAACGACTGAGCCACCCAGGCGCCCCTCACGTTGAAGTTTTTAGTCTGACCTTCAAAACCCACCGTAACATGACCCCATCTGTCTTTGTAGGTTTTTTTTTTTTCAAGTAGGCTCCATTCCCAATGTGGGGCTTGAACTCATGACCCTGAACTCAAGAGTCTCATGCTCTACCGACCGAGCCAGTCAGGTGCCCCTATCTTTGTTGTTTTAACTGCTTTTAGTTTTACAGACCCTCTGCTTCAGTCAGACCGCTGGTTTTTAATCAAGGCGATTTTTGACCCCAGCCCCAGCCCCCCACCCCCACCAGGACATTTGGCAAAGTCTGGAAATATTTTTGGTTGTCAGAACTGGGGAGAGGGTGCTACTGACCTACAGTAGAGGGCAGAGGCCAGGGCTACTACCCCGTGTCCTGCAGTGCACAGGCCAGTCCCCCACAACAAAGGGTTGACTGGTCCAGGTGTCAGTATTGCTGAGTTAAGCTGTTGACTGAATTCTGAAATTACCTGTTACTCACCTGCTTCTAGCCCGCAAAGGACAACGGATTTTATCTGACGTGACACCTTCATTGTATCCATGTGGGTAGCTAAAGGGCTATTTTGTGAATTTCAAAGCCTTGCCTGGGCTCGGTGGAGGAAATTGCTTCATCTGCTGTTTACCAGATTGCAAAGTCACTACGCAGGATGGTATCTCCTGTTTTCTATTTCCCGAGGGGGCTCACGCATAGGTTTTTAGACATAGTTGGTTATCAAATATTTTAATGTTGCTTGAATTGCAGTCATCTTACAAGTTAACTAGACATTCTCCATAGGAACCAGCTCCTCCATCCTGGCCCTCATTTGCCATTTGTCTCTAAGCCAAGACATTTCTGTTTTTTGGTATTTATTTAATATCTTAAAGAGCTTTGCTATGCTGAGGGGCAATGGCCTGATACTGCATTGTCTTGAAATGATTGTTGAATGAATAAAATTGTATAGCTTTTTCATTTGAGAAGACGTAACATGATTGGCCATTTTAGAGGTTGACGACCTTGTTCTGGAAGCGGCCAGATAGTAAATATTTAAGGCTCTGCAGGCCGTGTGCTGTTTCAGCTTTGCTCTTGTAGCTTGAAATAGCAATAGGCCAGACTTAAGGATCATGGCTGAGTTCCAGGAAGAGTTTACGACGTACAAAACCTGCCGGTGGCCTGCGGGCCTCAGTTTGCTGATGCCTCTAGAACCATCAGTGTTTGGATGTTTGACTGATGAGCCTACACTGCACCTGGGTGGCTTTGAAAATGAAATAAGCGGATAAAATGACTAGCCCCTGGTAATCACTGTACCAGGAAAGTCGGCGACTTGCGCCCTCTGTTTGCTTTTCCTTGCAGAGATGTGGTATGGTGTGTTCCTGTGGGCACTGGTGTCCTCTCTCTTCTTCCATGTCCCTGCTGGATTACTGGCCCTCTTCACCCTCAGACATCACAAATATGGTAGGTTCATGTCTGTAAGCATCCTGTTGATGGGCATCGTGGGACCAATTACTGCTGGAATCTTGACAAGTATGTTAGACATTATGATACCAGTCGAACCGTTCATATGACTAGTCACTTAATTTCAGGACCCACTTTAGAAACGTGTCTGAGTGAAATGAAGAAAAAAAAGAGTGGCTTTTCACCCTGGGCCTCTCGTTTAATGTATTGTTTTTTTCTGACCTCTTACGCCCCCCCCCCCCCTTCCCATTGTTTGGCTAACATCTTTGACTTCCTAGGTTGTATTTTCTCCTATCTTTCAGATAAGCCAGGTGAGGTTTTATGAGATAGGTCTCTACTAAGAGAAGCTGTTTATCTTTTTGGAAGCCACTGCTTCTTTCTTGTCAGCGATCAATTGACTGGTGGCATCGCAAGATTGTTGCTGAGTTAGTGCTGCTCACTCAGGGGCGGCTACTTTAAGGGTGGAAGACTAATTCTGATGACAAGAATTCTTGTTTAGGAAAGTACCTGATTTGTCTTCTGGTTATTTTTTCCCCCCTCTCAGAACTTTTTTTTTTTTTAAAGATTTTATTTATTTGTCAGAGAGAGAGGGAGGAGTACAAAGAGGGGAGTGGCAGGCAGAGGGAGAAGCAGGCTCCCCGCAGCAAGGAGCCCGATGCGGGACTCGATCCCAGGGCCCTGGGATCACGACCTGAGCTGAAGGCAGACACTTAACTGACTGAGCCACCCAGGCGCCCTCTCTCACAGCTTTCTGAATGAGAATTGGAATAACAAATTATAAATTATTTTTACTTTTTTTTTATTTTTTGGCTTTTGCTCATGTCACAAAGATGAGAATAAGTTTAAATCAGTTTTAAGCGCACGATTAAGTGCAAATATCATCTCTATTTTATATAAATTAAAAATTATAAGAAAGCAAAGCTAAAAACACTCCATTATCACATCTCTAAGTGAAAACCGCAATTTGCATTTTGGTATGTGCTTTCAAACTTTTTTTCTAGGTGTATGTGTCAACATAAATATATGCTTAAAAATTAGAAACATAACATTCCTACTAATTTGTGTGTGTGTGTGTGTGTGTGTATTTAAGCCTTGAGCTCTAAGCAGAACTGTCCCTTTCTTTGACTTGAGTTTTTTTGGGGGACAAAGTGGCCTCATTTCTGTGTGTTCTGTAGGTGATGAAACATTTGTGGTAATAAGAAGAGGAGGCCCCTTTTCTCCTGTCTGCATAAAGGTGTTTCCATAACTGGCTTTATATAGTATTTTTAACTGTATCTCCTATAGCTGCTCTTTAGAGACCTTCTGCTCCAGTTTTCTTATTGGATTCCTGGCTCCTAGGACCTGTCTCAGATTTTTCCTCAGTAAAATAAGAATAATGCTACCCACCTCTGAGGCTGTGTGATGATACAAGGAAATGTTTATTAAAGAACTTAGCATAATACCTAACACTTGGGAACTGTGCAATAAGTGTGTCTATTCTATTTTTAAGACTCCGGTGTGAATAGAGTCTATTTCCCATTGTGCTGCTCCCCCTGGTCTGCTTTTCCCTTTCTTCCCTACCTCATCATCCAAACCCCACTTTGGGGCCTATTTCAAGTTTCTTAAGCTTCTTTCTACGCAATCCATTGTTTTTGGAGCTAACTTATGAGGGGCCCAGTGAAACAGGTGCCTTGCGCATGTTAGTGACACGATATGTGTGCGGAGCCACTGGAGGTGGGCATCTCCAAGTCACAGATACTCCAGGCAGCCAATACAGAAACTGCTTCATTTGCTCTTTCTTAAAATATGTAAATATGCCCTCATATCCCATGTATAAAATGTGTAGACATTTGATTGAGATGCTGTATGTTGTATTATTTAAAGTCTGTTTCATGCTTACGCTTTCCTTCTGTGTCTCAGCTTGATTCTGAGCATTAATGAGAATAGGGATCATACCTTATCAGACATAGAGGTAAACAAATATTTGCAAGAATGAACACACTGACCAAAGAGGATTCTTTTTGGAACAGTTTCTGAGAGGAGGGTCATCTGGGAACTTTGGATCTATTCTTGTCCAACTAATGAAATCTTGGCTTTCTTGGTACAATACTGAGTCCCTGTAGCAATTTATATGGGTTTCTAGGGAGATTAAGATGTTTGTGTTTGTTTGGTTTACTCAGTTTCTAGGAAGTTGTGGTGACTAATATAATAAAAAAGATTAGTGATATGGGGAACAGAAAGGATCCCCTTAGGATCTCTCCCCTCATGCCCTTTGAATTAATAACAACTTCGTAAGTGTAGAGTCATCCTCTCCTTTTCCCATCCTCTGCTCCCTCCTCTATCCACTTTGGGTGGGGAGCTCTGAGTACCGTAGAAGGTGGAATGAGGATTCCCTGTGGCTTCTGAAATATTTCTTGCTTAGTCTCACACACAAGTTTTGTTGGCGTTTATTGCCAAGTTTTTTTTAGGTACCTGTTAAATGCTAAGCATGGCAAATAAGAGATGTTTTTGAGTTTGTAATCAGGTCATGGGGAAGTTGGTATATCTTCATGATTTTGGTGATGACTTCCAGATTATTTTACTGAGTAAATCTAGGAGACCCAGTTTTAAGGACTCCCTTTTCACCATCTAAAAGAACTAATCAGTGATTTGTAAGTTGTATGGGGAATCCTTAAAACCTAGAGTAGGCAGCAAAAAAGTATAGGGAAAACAAAACATTTCTGTAATATTTAAATTTTAATGTAAAAAATCTAGAACATTCTACATAGAGTAGGATTTTAAGTGCTGTATTTTCCTGATTATGTTAACCTTGATTCTTTTTTTAACACCCTTTTTTTGACCAGGTGCTGCAATCGCTGGAGTATACCGAGCAGCAGGGAAGGACATGATCCCATTGGAAGCCCTCACCTTGGGCACCGGACAGACATTTTGCGTAGTGGTGGTCTCCTTCTTACGGATTTTAGCCACTCTCTAGCGGACACCTGTAGGCCATGATGTTGAACCTAAGTTTGACAGGCTCCTCACAAAAAGAATACATTATGGAATGCAGTGTGTTCTTACTTCTTCAGGTGGAAGAAACTTGGATGAAGCAGCACGTGAAAAATGACATCTCAGCCCTTTCTTCAGTTTGAAGCTCTAGGAACTGAAGATCTTTCTGGACTCCTGTTGTCCTCAACCAAAACAAATCAAGTTTCTTAGCACTTTTTTTTTTTTTTTTTTTTGGATTTAATTTAAGCAGTTTTACAAGTGCACCTTTACCCACGCTAGGTCAACAGCTCTTCTGGGTTGACGTCCTTCACCCCGAAATCTACAGTATTCTGTGAGAAAATGCAATGTTGCGTATTTCAGAGAAACCACGAAAAATACTGTTTTTTTTTCTGAGCAGAGTATGCTGTACTAAAATCTTATCTAATCTAATCTTGATTAAAATTTGGCAGACTCTTCTTTCACTGCATCTTCATGACAGTAAGTGCCAACTAGGTTTTGGTTCAGTAGAGCTTTGAGAACAAATTTGTGGAAATGTAACAGGAAAAAAATCCTACAACACAAGTAGTGCCTTCACTTCCACTGTTGAAAGAAAAAGAAGATGATGTGACATTTTCTGGATAACTACCTTGACCTCTGATTACTTAATAATATTTTAAGAGATGTGAATTTGTTGTTTTGTACATTATATCAAAATAAGCTAGCTAATTGAGGCTTTTTTCCCCTCTAGAATTCCTACATCCCTTTCCCATCACTTTCATTCTATTGATTTTGTTTACTTTAATTGGAAACATACCCTATTAAATAGCTTGAGTTCAAAATTTTAAGCCAGATTGGTTAGGATGCTCTTTGGACATTGAGGTACCAAAAAAAATTTTTTTTAGCATTGTCATAGTTTTTCTTGGTGACTTTGGTTGAAATTGTAGAAATGCAGCTTAAACTAGAGTTGGTGGTTATTCATTTCTTAGTCTTAATATGGTCACCACTGTTACAGTATTGGGTGTCACTCCCAGAAAGTGCCTAAAGTTTAATTTTCAGATAAGCTTCCACTTTACATTTCCCTTCAAGAGAATGTATGTCCTTCCAGAGAATTAAACATCGAGTTTTTTAAACCCAATTTTAGCTATCTTAATTTTTCTTCTACTGCCTTTCTCTTTCATTAAAAGGCCTGAAAACTGTGACCTTCAAAAGAGAAAGGATTGCAAAAATTAAGTGTCGAGCTTGATCCTTACCACTTCAGCTGTGTTAAATGGAATATAGCCGTTGTTCTCTGTGTTCAGAATAGTTTCTGATCATTAAATCTGATGTTTTTTAAAGGAAAGTTTTCATTGTGACAGTAAGGCTAACAGCCCGTGAGGTTATGTACACACAAACATATCTATTCCATTTAAAGCAATATGTCCTCTGGCTTCTGATTAAAAATAGCCAGAAGGACCAACTTACCAGGGAAAGTCAAAGAGGAAGAATTACAGAGAGAGCACAGAACTTAATTGGCTATTTTGTTTTAACTCAGAGGCCATTAGACCACTTTTCAAAATTACAGTGACATATGCTCAGAATAGGTGGAAAATTACAAGTAGACTTGGAATGCTGGCAAATGTTTTTACAAATTCCCCAAGAAGTTTCTCTCCAATGTGCAAATCTTTCTATCTTGCAAATTTTAAGTCTTGTCTTTTAAGATTTTTTTTTAAAGATTTTATTTATTTATTTGACAGAGAGAGAGAGAGAGAGAGACAGTGAGAGAGGGAACACAAGCATGGGGAGTGGGAGAGGGAGAAGCAGGCTTCCCACGGAGCAGGGAGCCCAATGCGGGACTTGATCCCGGGACCCTGGGACCATGACCTGAGCCTAAAGCAGATGCTTAACGACTAAGCCACCCAGGTGCCCCTAAGATTTTTTTTTAAAGATTTTATTTATTTCAGAGAGACAGAGAGAGCATGAGCAGGGGGAGGGGCAGAGGGAAAAGCAGACTCCCCGCTGAGCAGGGAGCCTGATGACAACATGGAATTCAAACCCAGAACCCTGAGATCAGGACCTGAACCGAAGGCAGACGCTTAACCAACTGAGCCATTCAGGTGCCCCAAGATTTTAAGTTATCTCTGTACCCAGCGTGAGGCTCAAACTCACAACCCCAAGATCAAGTGTCACATGCTCCACTGGCTGAGCCAGCCAAGTGCCCCTACGTCTTTAAATAAGACTCCATTTTTCTGTTCAAGGAGCTGTGATTTTTGCAAAGTAGCCCTTCAGTTTAAGAAATTTGGGACATTATATCCTTTGTTACAGAAAATGATTTTAATCATTTCTCTTGAAGTATGCCTTTTATTAGAATTCTCATCTAAAACATTCTTTTGGATAGAATTTTTCAAATTGAACATATGGGCCTGTGGTTGTTAGGCCCCTCCCCCTGAATACTAATTTTTGAACATATTGATCGATTATTTAAATATTTGGTTATTAGAGCCAAGACACAAAAATTAATGCATTTTGAAAGGTGTTTTTGTTTCCATCTGTTTCTTTGCTATACATTGATTATCCACTCTTTTTAAAAACTTCAAATATAAGATCTATCTTCAAATTATTATTTCATCCATCCAAGTATGTGAACATTCTCCTATGAATAAATTTATATAGACCTTTATATACATGGAGCTTTGTAGCTTGAAATGTTTTTTAAGGAGAAACTATTTGACTGATAAACAATATATCTAGTGCCCCTTGGGTTTTTTGTTTTTTAATTTCTCAAATACACAATTATTTGGGGGTGGTCACTCAGATGGAAAAATACTGGCATATGTGTTGAACATTTTATTTTACTATAGTTTTTAAGAATTTTTGCCAACAACCTGCTTTCTTAGGGCCTATGCACTGCCCCCCCCTTCCCAGCTGGACATCCACTTTTCCTATTTTTTTTCCCCCAATTTTTTTTTTTTTATGCAGGGGAGAGAGGCAGCTCCCAATCATTAAAGCTTCATTCTTTAATATGGGGGTTTGGGGATGAAGGTATTTTGTGAAGACAAGTCCATATAAAATGTGTAGTGAATATTCCACGAGAAGGATGTCTCTTTGTGCTCTCAACTCATTTTTAAATTTTACAGTAAAACATTACTTCTTAGGAAATGTTTAAACCAGTGAGAGAAAGCTGATGCAAATAATTAAACCACTCCTTATGTTTTTTAAATTTTAAATTGTATATTGGCTTTTGATTTCAGTGTCTGGTGTGAATTAAGTTCTTACTACAACTGCAGTGCATACCAACCTTCCCTACGACACCATTTCCTGGAATGTGAAGCCCTCATGCCATTAGCTGTCCACACGCAGCAAGTTTTGTGTATGTGCATTTCTTTTTTGTGCACTCTGTTAGGCTGGTTGTGACTAAAATCAGCTTAACTTTTGTATTAGATTATTTCACTAACTGCTCTAGTCAAAATGATCAAATCTTTGTACAATAGAAAATAATTTAAATTTTTATTTTTCTACTGACATTTCTAATTCTGGTATAAATGTTTATCAATAAAGAATTTCAATTCTGTGAACTGGAATGGTTATTTCTTTTTTACAGTGACCAGTGAATTTAATCTTTTGCAATAAAGTCTGACTTAGATTTTTGGATTTTTAAATAACTTAGTACTTAACATATGTTTACCTGTATTTCTTTTACATTCAATTTCTTACTAATTTATGGTAAAATCCTTGTTCAAAGATGTGATTAAACTGTATGCACATGTGAACTTGAGTCCTATTAACTGCACTTTGTGGGCTGTATCTTGCCGTCAAGAAGCGTTTTGTCTGATTCCACACTGGGATGGCTGAGAGCTGATACAGTGTATGAAAAAAAATTATTTCAATAGTAGGTTCACATGAAGAGTGGCTCCGACGTCGGTTTAGCACTCTCAGGGACGTCACAGAAGTCTTTCTCTGCTCTGCCGTTTTCAGCAAATTGTCCAATTTGGGTGTCTTACATCCTAGTCCAAGATAGACGACCCCTACAGTTCCAGGCGTCATAGATAGACATACAATGTCTGGCGGGAGACTGCCCATTCTTTCTCTTTTATTTTTTATTGAGGTATAATATACAGTAAAGTGCACACATCTTAAATGTATAGCTTGATTAATTTTTACATATTCATACATTTATGTGAATACCATTTGCAACAAGGTACAGAGCAATTTCTAGGACCCCAGGAGAACCCTACATGCAGAGTTGGGCCGGAAGCCCCCAAGATTGTATACGTATCCAGGACCCAAGGCAGGAGGAACTTTTCTTCAATTTTCAAAAGGTGATAACTCAAGATTGGACAATGGAAAGATATTGTGTAAGATGAGGGGCTAAAGGTGCTGAGTATGGTAAAGTGGACCCCATAAACTATTGCTAAGACAATACAGTACTAACGAGCCCAAGAATCTTCTAGGGAGTTGAGGGAATTTGTACTCGGGCCAACCATTGCTTAGTTCCAGCCTATTTCTACTTGGTGGGATTTTGAGCCCAGAATAGCCAGATTTTCCAGTTTTTCAAGGGAAGTTGCAAATCTAGATTATTTGAAATCTATATTTTTAAGCGCAACTAATTTGAATTCACAAAAAATGCTTTTCAGGTCAAATAACACATGCCTTTGAGCGTTGAGTTGGCCTCTTCATTAAGCTATTTGAAACAATGGAAAATAGTTCCTACCCTGGTAAAGTGGTTAGAAACTTTGTGATTTGAACAAATGTATGGAGTGCTAGTGAGCTGTAAAGAGGAGACTGGGAGAAATGAGATGATGCTGGAGGAGAAAGTATGCTAGAGAACCCCAACGCATCCTTTTCCCCAGGTGTGGACCCCAGTGATGGGGCAAAAGTCTACGTCCTGGTTTGTCACTGCAGGTACCACTTACCCTGTCCAAGGGAAAAGGCTGAGCATGTTAAACTTCCAAATACCGGGTCCTAATTTTACATCTATTTTTCTATTCTCCTCCCATAAGGAAGATCTACTGAAATGGATCACAGACCTAAATGCACAAACTAAAACCATAAAACTTCAAAACGGGTTAAATTTTGTGATCTTGAGTTAGGCAAAGCCTTCTTAGATAGAAGCCCAGAAGCACCAGGGAAAAGAGAAAAATAGATAAATTGGACTTCATCAAAATGAGAAAATGTTATGCTTCAAAGGGTGCCATCAAGAGAGTGATGGCACACAAGAGGAGGAAATATTTTCAAGGCCTATGTTTTATGAGACTGGTATTCAGAATATATAAAGAACTCTTACAACTGAACCATAAAAAGACAAATAACCTGATTTTAAAATGGGCAAAGGATCTGGATAGACATTCTCCGAAGAATATACACCATGGCCAATAAAGACAAGAAAAGATGCTTAACATCATTATTGAACAGGGAGGTGCAAATCAAAAATACGACGAAATGCCGCTTCCCACCCACTAGGATGGCTTTAATCAGAGACAAGAGCATTGCCAAGGTGTGCAGAAACTGAAACCTTCATATATTGCTGCTGAGGATGTAAAATGACACAGCTGCTTTGGAAAGCAATCTGGCAGTTTTCCTCAAAAGGTAAAGCACAGAATTACTATATGATCAAGAAACTCCGCAGGTATACATCCAAGAGAAATTAACTCTGAAGATGTGCTAAGTGAAAGAAGACAATCCCATAAGACCACATATTGTATAATACCATTTATATGAAAAGTCCAGAATAGGCAAATCTATAGAGACAGAAAGATTAAGCCTAAGGCTGGGGATTGGGGAGAAATGGGTAAGGAGCTCATTTTTGGTGTGATAGTTGCACAAGTCTGTGAATTTACCAGAACTATTGCATTGTGTACTTTAGATGGGTACATTTTATGTAAATTATGTTTCAATTAGGCTGTTTTTAAAAGTTTGCTGGCATAGTGCCACGGTAATGTCCTATTAATCACAAATGTGTGTTCATCTCTTTCTTAATTAAGGTAACTGTAGGACTGGGTCAGTCATACCCAGTCTAGTCCAGAGTATCAGTGAGGAGCAATTTTCAGCTGGAAAAAAACATAAACCTGAAAAAAGAGGATGTTAATTGTTGATGCTTCCTCTGTATTTGTTTCTGATTACTGCCTCCCATAACTGGATTATAACTTAAAACATTTTAGTCTGGTAAAATTATAAAGATTGTATGCAGCTATACTTCCATATGGATTCACTTGAAGGATTCGTGCAGATGTCTGAATTCTAGAATGCAGTCGATTCCTGTTGACAGTAGTCATGTCTCTAAAGTCACCGTGCACACTCCATTATCGAACACTGAACCACTATTGGGGGAAATACAGGGTTGGGTTCCTGCAAGTCTCTGCTCACAATACTTTTGTCAACTGATCAATACATAATCTTGTTCTATGTGTGCTTTTGTTCAAAGACACCCTTTTATTTATTTATTTTTTTAAAGATTTTATTTATTTATTTGAGAGAGAGAGACTGAAAGAGCACATGAGGGGGGAGGGTCGGGAGGGTCAGAGGGAGAAGCAGGCTCCCTGCCGAGCAGGGAGCCGGACGCGGGACTCGATCCAGGGACTCCAGGATCATGACCTGAGCCGAAGGCAGTCGCCCAACCAACTGAGCCACCTAGGCGCCCCAAAGACACCCTTTTAAATACATCTTTCTTACAATGGTTATGTGCAGTATTTCTTCATAATAAAACAATATTTCAATTATAGCATTTTTGTGTAATGTCCTTCACAATACTGCGATTGTATTAACTCTTTCCCTCAGTCATATGCACACAGGCAGTACACGTATATAGTACATGTAGTAAACACACAGGATAACATACGATACTCACATAAACACAGAGTACTGTGAACACATACTGTTATACCACACAGTAATGCAAATAGAGTCCTGAAAAAATTAGAGATTTCATGAAAACGTTAACTAGAACCTTACTGTTGATGGAACGGCAGGATGTGTGATGGTGCAGCACAGTGTGGGTAAACCTCTTGACCTTGGCTTGCCTCACGAAAACCAAGGAAGGCAGCTATGCTCACCACTATACCACCAACGCTCACGAAAACCAAGGAAGAGGTAGGTGGAATTTATTCTGCAGAAGAGGAAGAGGGCAGCAGCATGTCCACATTTGGCAGTTCAACCTCAGGAGTTTGCCTCTCATGACTTGTTGATGGAGTCGGCAACTTTCCCTCCAAACCGGCCTGAAAAATTGGGTCAGCCTCATCTGCTTGGCTTTTTGCCTCAAATCTTTAAGCATCTTGGAATAAGGGGCAAATGCCGTGGAGGTGAGGCACTTAAATTTGAGGCTGCGATCGAGCATAGGGTCGCACTCTTCCATGTCATTGAAAATTCTTTCCAAGGCAGAATTCCATTCTGATATTTTAGTCACTGTAAGAGGGTCAATTCTTGAAGCTGTAGGCTGGCTTTCATGTTCATCCTCGTCATTGCCGACTCCAATGCCTTGTTTTGCCATCTCATCCAGGTCTTCGCTGGTGGGTTCTACTGCCTTTTCTGCCAGAATTTCCTCCACGTCTTCCTCCTTCATGTCATCAAAGCCTTCCCCACTTATTTGCCGTGCAATGTGCATTATATTTTTGACACTGTCGTTTATACTTTCTGTAGCACCTTCAAAGCCTTCAAAATCTTGCACACAGTCTGGCCAAACATTTTTCCAACAGCTATTGATAGTAGTTTGTTTGATGCTGTCCCAGGCTGTCCCAACATAATCAATAACGTTGCTCAGAGTGACTGACTTCCAATAGTCCAACATGGTAGTCTCCGTGTTGGACTTGAGAGCCTCAAAAGCCTTGCTATAAAGCTCCCGGGTATAGTGTGCCTTGAAAGCTTTTATTATCCCCTGATCCAGGGGTTGGATGAGAGATGTAGTGTTTGGGGGCATGAAAAGAACTTCTACGCTGGGGTGGGCATTTTTGAGTTCTTCACAGCAATGGACTGGGGCATTATCCAAAATTAATAAAACCTTGAAGGCAAGGTTTCTGCCCTGGAGATAGCATTCAACTTCCGGTATGAAGCAGTTATGGAACCAATCAGATGTCATCCACGCTTTTTTGCTCCACCTCCAATGCACTGGCATATGGTTCACGCTTTTGCCTGTCAGTGCTGGTGGATTCTGGGCTCTGTATACTATTAGGGGTTTGCACTTGAAGTCGCCCTTGGCATTGGTACACAAGAGCAAGGTTGCATAGTCTTGGAAAGATTTAAAGCCAGGGGCTTTGCAGGCCATTTGCGTTATATAGGTTCTTTTGCCAACGTCCTTGTAAAATAAGCCAGTCTCATCAGCATTGAAAACCTGCTCTTCCACATATCCTTTCTCCCGTATAACACTCAGCAAGTATTTTTTAAACTCGTCTGCTGCCTCCTGATGTGCACAACTTGCCTCACCTGCGAGTTTAACACTGTTCACACCATACCGCTTTTTGAAACGTGCAAGCCAGCCAGCGCTGGCGGAGAAAGGTTTAACATTTTTCTGGCCCTGGGTAACGTGACCATAAATTTCTTTGGCTTTCAGCCTCACGACAATGCTGTCCACCACACCTTTTTTTATCGGTTGTCATCTCATGAATCCATAAATTTAGCCGCTTTTCCATCTTTTCCATTGCTTCCTCGCGCACTATAGACGTTACTTGAGCACTTTCCGGAGCAGCCTCACGTACAGATCGACGAATTTCCTCTTCCTTTTTCTTGATGTACCGGATTGTTGATTCATTAACATTGAACTCACGGCCAACAGCACTACAACTCACGCCTGAACGAAGTTTATCTAACACACGTATTTTCTCCATAAGGCACGTCACGGCCTTCTTGCGCTTAGGAGCAGTAGGCAGGACTTCACCACTACGCTTGGGGGTCATTTTAAACAGCGAAATCACCACCAAAAAGCACAAAAATGCAAAAAACGTGCCCCTGAATAGACTGCGAAAAGGACAATTATTTACAGCATGACAGATGAAGCAGGAAAGCTCATTGTGTCTGCCTTGTTCAACCTCAGCACGTATACCGCACCGTTGGTTGCCTCAAGAGTTTCACCCTCTGCGCATGTCCGCGAATAACCCCAGAAAGCACCGCGAATATTGATTTTTGGGGTTATAGTAAGTTTAAACAAGTAAGCGAATTCGAAAATACCAACCTGTGAATAACGAAGGTCAACTGTATCCCCATACACATGTAATTCTGTTTAAGCACATTTATTAAATCAGAGCGACCGGACGGTGCTGAAGACTACAAGTTCCAGCATGCACCGCTCCAGCGGCGGAGTCCATGCGCTGTCGACCACTACAGTACCGCCAGGCGCGAGGCATTGGCCCGGAAATGTCGCGTTTGGACTACGCAGAACTCTCTGCGCATGCGCACACGTTGCGGGGTGGGGGCCCCGCCCCAGCCGTCCCCGCCGCCCCCACCCCCGCTGCAGCTCTATGGTCTCTCCCTAGAGCTTTACCGTTTGGGGCAGCTGCTGAGGTCCTGTGGCTCCGCCCGCTCCGCGCGGCAGCGACATGGAGGAATTCGACTCGGAAGACTTCTCCACCTCGGAGGAGGACGAAGACTACGTGCCGTCGGGTGAGCGATTCGGCCGGAGGCGAGAGGAGCCTTGCTCCGCCCCGCGCTTCACGTGAGGCGCGCTCGGCCCGGCGTGCGTGGCCCGGGAGCCCCGGTGGCCCCGGCGGCGCGGGTCTCGAGCCACCCCGCCGTGCAAGCCCCGGTTCCTCGCCCGCCTGCTCCGTCCGCGCGGTAGCCCCGGGCCGAGACGTGTGCGCGGGGGAATCTCGCGCAGCCGACGCCCGCGGCCTGGCTCGGGCCGCCGCCCCCTCTCGGAGCGCGGGAACCCGCACGTGAACACCGCCCGCCTCTGGGGATGCTGTCGGTGTCGGTCGGTAGCCGGGCCGACTGCACCGGCGCTCGGGTCTTCTGAAAGGCAGTGTGAGCGTTGGACGTTATCGTTAGACCTTCCGTCCCGAGGGACTTGCTCGCTAGCACTACGTCCAAGATGAATCTATCCACCGTATGCCCTCGCATGGTTATTAGAAAGTTCATCGGATGATGCATTTTGTCGCTTTGCGACGTATACCTAGTCCTCTTTTTTCAGGTGTCTCTGTCTTTGGTATAGGTTTCTCAAACTAAAGGGGGCCAAAATAAATCTTGTCACTCACACCTACCCCTTCCGCAATCGTGCGCCTTCCCCAGGTTGTCCATCTCACTTAAAGTATCCATACAGTCGCTCAGGGGAAAAGCAAAACAAAAACCCTAGGAATCATTCATTTTTATTTTCTCTCTTTTGGTTCAAGCAGTTGGTAAGTTCTGTTGTGTCCACGTGAGAAGTCGGTTTCTGACCGCTTCCTTGTCCATCTCCCTGTTACTGAACTGCCATTATTCTTCACTAGGATTATCCATAGCTGGGATTCCCAGCTGGTTTCCCTGATTCCGTTTCCATTGTTGGCCACCAACGTTGGTTTTATGGTAATGGCCAGAGTGGTTATTTGAAAACTAGTTTTCATTTTAATCAAAGTTGTGCATACCCATACTTAAACATAGTCAGGGGCGCCTGGGTGGCTCAGTCCGTTAAGGGTGGGACTCTTGATTTTGGCTCAGGTCGTGATCTCAGGGTGGTGAGATTGAGCCAAGGTTGGGCTCCATGCTAGGGGTGGAGCCTGCTTAAGATTCTCTCCGACCCTCCCTCCATCTCTAAAATGAGTAAATAAATCTTAAAAAAAAAAAAAAAAGGTCAGTTATTTCTAAAAGCCTTGTTTTGAAAACTAACAGGTCCCATCACCCTGCATCCCTGTTCATTCCTCCTCAGGAGAAACTGCTTTCCACTTTTTAATTTGGTATTTTCATTTTATGTTGACTTAACCCATGCTCGGTAGGTGTTATTTTAATACCCTCTTAGGTCATCCCGATCATTCCCAACACACATCCTTCCACCCTCAGGCCCTCCCCAGCTCCCCAGCCTGCCATTGTTACCATGTCCAGTTTTGGTTAGATCAGTATTCCAAGTTTACTTTTTTGTAATGCACACATTCAGGTCTGAACCATGTGGCATATACTGTGATTCCTTTCCTACACAACTTGTTCTGTGTGGAATTAATAATTGCCATTTGTCGTTGCTTAGTTGTCTATGTCCTTACTA
This sequence comes from Mirounga leonina, assembly GCF_011800145.1. Classification (NCBI taxonomy): domain Eukaryota; kingdom Metazoa; phylum Chordata; class Mammalia; order Carnivora; family Phocidae; genus Mirounga; species Mirounga leonina. The sequence continues at coordinate 11,700,126 of NW_023270469.1, forward strand.
TTAATTTGACTCTAAACTCTCAGAATTGTGTAAATCATCTCCCAAGGCAATCAGATTCATTAAAGAGTCGTTTACTTTCATGTTGAAGTCCAATCTTTGCCTTCTGACCTCCAGTTTGCCTTGGTTTTATCACTTTTAAACCTAGGATCTTTTGTCACCATCACCACTCTGGGTGTTCCACTTATCTCCCTTTTCTGTTGGATTCCGTTTCTTGGGTCCTGTGTTACCTTTTTTTCTTGGCGTGTTCCACCAAAATGAGAATAAATTCTCAACTACTCAAGGACAGATGATGTATAATAGACATTCAAGGTGTCAAAACAGTATTTCTAAAGATAACTGTGTGACCCCAGGCCATAATTGATACTTTGTCTGGTATAGAATTCTGTGTTTTGTAATAATAATTTTAGGCTTTATAATGATATGGTAATGGTAATGATAGCTTTCCATCAGAATGTTAAGGGTATTGTTTTATTACTTGCTAGCTTCCAGTGTTTCTATTAAGAAGTCTGTTTTGCTGATTTCTGTTTGTTTATATATCGGTTTATCTTTGGAAGCTGATAGAATCTTCTCTTTATTCCTGATTTTTCCAATATTTCACAATGATATACCGTGGTATGAGTCTGTTCTCATCCATTGTCCTAGGTTTCTGGAACTTTTGGAGAGAGGTAATTTCCTTTTTTCATTTTCTGTTATTTTTCTGGAAACCTCATTATTCAGATGTTGAATCTTACGTTAGATCTTCTGGACTGGCCCTCTAATTTTATCATTCTATTTTCTAACTCTTGACTTTTTTCCACTCCATGGAAAATTCTCAGTATCTTCAACTCTTGTATTTTTTTCCTCCTTTGATATTTTTAAGTTTGAATAACTTTTTTCTCCCTTAGTCATTTTTTATAGCAACATGTTCTCATTTCATAGTGAAGTAGCTTATTGCTCTATGGATATTAATACTAATTTAAATTTTTCAGTGTTTAACTTACATACAGTAAAATTTATTCTTTTCAGTGTACTGTTCTGTCAGTTTTGATAAATGCTTAGAGTTGAGTGATCATCACCAAAATTAACAGTTCCAAGGCCACCCCCCCCAAATAAAACATAGACCATGATGTCTGAATAGAAACAGTTTTATTTCTTCTTTTCCAGTAGGTATGTCTTTTGTTTCTATTGCTTGCTTCACTGCTCTTGGTAAGACTTCCAGTATGACGTTGAAGGAGTGGTGAGAGTGGACATCCTTGCCTGGTTCCCAATTTTAAGAGGAAATGATCAGTATTTCACTATTTAGTATGTTAGCTATGGGTTACAGATGCCTTTTGTGTGTGCATGTTTTAAGTCCTTTACATTGACTAATACATTACTAGCTCACTCACTACTGAGTATGTGCTATTCTCTTCATTTTGCAGACAAAGAAATTGAGACACAGAGAATTAAAGCAAGTTGCTCAAAATCATTCAGCTATAGAGTAGCTGAGCTGGGATTTGAACCCTGGCAGTCTGGGTATACTGCTCCTCACCGATGCATTTTATCAGCTTAAAGAAGTTCCCTCTACTCTTGATTTGCTGAGAGGCAAATTTTGTCAAATGCTTTTCCTCCATCTGTTGATAGGATTTTGTATGATTTTTCTTCCTGTTAATACGGTGAATTACAGGGCGCCTGGGTGGCTCATTCGTTAAGCGTCTGCCTTCGGCTCAGGTCATGATCCCAGGGTCCTGGGATCGAGCCCCGCGTCGGGCTCCCTGCTCAGCAGGAAGCCTGCTTCTCCCTCTCCTACTCCCCCTGCTTGTGTTCCCTCTCTCGCTGTCTCTCTCTGTCAAATAAATAGATAAAATCTTAAAAAAAAAATACAGTGAATTACAGTGATTGCTTTTTAAATTTTGAACAGCCTTTTATTTTTGGGATAAAACTCATTTGGTCATGCTGTATTATTCTTTTTATACATTGCTGGGGCACCTGGGTGGCTTAGTCGATTAAGTGTCCAACTCTTGATTTCGGCTCAGGTCATGATCTCAGGGTCGTGAGATCCAGCCCCACGTTGGGTTCCACGCTCAGCATGGAGTCTGCTTGAGATTCTTTCTGCCTCCCCCTTCTCCCTCCCCCTCTGCTCCTCCTACTGCTTACCTGCTCTCCCCCTCCAAAATAAATAATAAAGTCTTTGTTTACATTGCTGAATTTTGTTTCCTAGTATTTTGTTGAGAATTTTTGCATCTGTATATGAGGGATGTTGGTCTGTAGTTGTCTTGTAATTTCCTTGTTTTGTTTTAGTATCAGATACTGCTAGCCTCATGACATGAAACATTTCTCCAAGGTGATTTTTGTTCACCCTGTATTTTGGTTTTGTTAGATACTTCCTCAGATTTTCAGTGATTCTTAGTTGTTTGGCTCATGTTTAAGCATGGAGGACTAAAAAGGTGATTGGAAGCTCTGAGTCTTTGGACAAGATATGTTCATTTTGTTCTTTGTTATTATCTACAGGGACGTTATTTTGCTTTTTTTTTTTTGTCAAAGTAACTGCATGGAATTTGATCATTTTGTGCATGTGTATAATTTAAAATTTGCTTATCTCTTATCAATGGAACTGATCATTTTTTACATATGTGAGATCCAGAGCCATATTTTTCTCCTTGTCTGAACTGTTTGCAACATTTGCCCATTTTAATGGTGAAAAATAACCTTATATTACTACAAAAGTAGTGTGTGAGCTTTGTAGAAAATTAGAAAATTCAGACAGTTAAGCATCAAAAAATAGAATCATTGCATTATCAGTATTAATCCTTTAGTGAATCCTTTAGTGAACTCTTTTTCTACACCCAGGTATAGATACTTGTATTTTAACCTCAACCTGAAATCATACTTTTTCTGTTACTTTGTGACCTGCTCTTTTCAGTGAACAATCTCTCTGTTCATTTCAGTAAACTTTGGACTCATCTTATATACAGACCTTATTCAGATTTTCCCACTTGACCCAGAATAGACTATATAGCTTGTTTATCCAAATCACGGTTAGGTTCAGGACTACCCATATCATCTAGTTGTCCCATCCTTTAAATTTGTTTTAATCTAGCATGCTCTGTAATGACATTGATTTGCCTAAGAGATCAAGCAGGTATGTCCTGCAGAATGTCTCACCTTCTGGATTTGTCTGATCGCTCCCTCCCTGTATTTTAGGTTGTTCCTTTGTCCTTTGAATTTTCTGTAATTCTGAAATTACTGGAATTCTGAAGTTCTGAAATTTCTGGAAGTTAGATCTAAATGCTCGATGGGTTCAGATGAAATATTTTTAGCTAGAATACCTTATAGATGACTGTGTGTTTCATAATGCATAACATCGAAAGACATGCAACCCCAGGTTCGTTCCCATAGTTGCGACTACCGGATTCAGGGGATGAGAGTCTGATCCCTCTATTGTGTAATTTCTTCCCTTGGAACTGGAGTATTCTGTGTAATACTTAATGGTTAAAACTTCATTTTTTTAAAACATTACTTGATAATCCTTGCCTAAATTACTATCATTACAGTGTGAAAAGTGGTATTTTTCTAATTCTGTGGTGTTTCTACATTTATTAGTTGATGTTCTTCTGTAAAGTATTGCTTTCCCTCATCAATTGGGAAAGGATAAGTGTTTAATTCATTTTCTTTAATTATTAACTTTCAAAGTAGGGAATAATTTTAATAGTAGCTTTAAGAAGTATAAATTATTATTTTTTTAAAGATTTTAAAATTATTTATTTATTTGAGAGAGAGAGAACAGGCAGGGGGAGGGGCAGAGGGAAAGGGAGCAGCAGGTTCCCCGCTGAGCAGGGAGCCAGACACGAGGCTCAGTCCCAGAACCCAGGGATCATGACCTGAGCCGGAGGCAGATGCTTAACCGACTGAGCCACCCAGGCACCCCAGTGCAAATTACTTTTTGTCTTTTTAAAAAAAATATCACAAAGAGCTTATAGATTTTTATTGTTTCAATGTGTTTTAGTCAACTAACAGTTACTCCTTTTAATGCTCAAGTTACCAGTTTTGGCCACTAGGAGTTCTTTCAAGCTGGATCTTACATCGTTTTAATGTGACCCTGTATTCTTAAATAACTTCCTTGCTTTCTGACACAGCAGGATGTCCCAGTTTCACCTTGTGCTTTCCTTCCTTCAGACCTGAAATTGGCTGGGAGCCCTTTTCATGATGAATCATATCGAGGTACATAGTCTGGACTCTGAAGAGATGCTCATTGCCACCAAAGTGACATTGTTTCTTTGCCATTTCAGTGAACAGAACTAGAAAATGTTTATCTTAAAAAGAGAGTTCATATTGATACTTTCTTTTTTTTTTTAAAGATTTGATTTTTTAAGTAATCTTTACACCCAGCACGGGGCTTGAATTTACAACCCTGAGATCAAAAGTTGCATGCTCTACCTACTGAGCCAGCCAGGCACCCCTCATATTGATATTTTTAGTTCAGTTTTAACATTTGAATTTTCATCTAATTTCTTTGATTTTATAATCATGTGTCATTTCTCTTACTCTGAAGATCTGGATCCCTGACATGATTAACATAGTACTTACTTGCTTTAACCTGTTATATAAAGGAAATAGTTTCAAAATATCAGCATTGGGCACCTGGGTGGCTCAGTCGGTTAAGTCTGCCTTCGGCTCAGGTCATGATCTCAGGGTCCTAGGATCGAGTTCCACATCCGGCTCCCTACTCAGTGGGGACCCTGCTTCTCCCTGTCCTTCTGCTCCCCCCATGTTCTCTTTCTCTCTCTCAAATAAATAAATAAAATTAAAAGGAAAAAACAAAACAAAATACGAACATTACTACACAGAATAGAGTTGTTGTTTTTTGTTTATTTTTTGTCTTTGCAATGGGTCTTGCTAAGGGTGTATAGTCAAAATACTGTTTCTGAAGTCCTTGGAATAAATCCTTTCTTTGTCAGTTTTGTTATTGTTTGGGTTCACAGTTATTTTTTCAAACAAGTATTTGTTTATTCAAACTGTTCTTAATTTAAGGGCTTTTCAAAATTCTTAGGAAAGATGAACAGAGAATTCTTGCTTCTACCCCTGACTATCCCACTCTGTTCTACCCTGACCCTTATAAGGCACCTATTTCATTAGTATTTTGCTTATCCTTCCAGTGTTGCTTTTTGCAAATATAAACAAATACAATGCAGCTATATGCCTACTTAGCTTGTAGGTTTGTGCTTTTTAAAAGTTTTTTTGCTGCCGTGATTTTACTGGGGTTTCAGGGGAAGCAAAATGACATTTGTGCCTTCAGACTGCCATCTTAGCCTGGAACTCAGTCCTTTGTTCAGGAAACACTTTCATTTATCACTTGGTTTGTGGTATTCAGCCTTGGATGTGTATTCTGTGTATTTTCACATGACTGGCTCCTTCTCATCAACTTTGTTCTTTTTTTAAATCTCTGCCATCATATTTGTAGTTTTCAAGAGTTTTTAAAATTATTTAAAGTTTTTTGAAAAATGTTTAAGTCACTATTTAATGAATGCCATACTTTCTCTTATCTCTTTAGAGGATATTAATTATAAAGGGTTTTGTTGGGTTTTTTTAAATTCTATTTCCCCTGAATTCCTTTCTTGTTTTTCTGTCTTGCCTTTCATATTGGAGGCTTTCCTCAAGTGTTTGGTGGCCCCTTGGTTCATTGTGAGTGAAATATTTAGAAGCTGGTTGGATGTACAGGAATATTCAAAACAGTACTATTTGTAATAGCCCCAAACTGGAAACAACCTAAATGTTCATCAGCAGAATGGATAAATACAGTGTGGTACAGTCGTGCAATGAAACACTATTTTGGAATGAGAGTGAATAAACTAGAGCTACAATGAGCAGTATGGGTGACCAACAGAGAATGTTGAGTGAAAAAAGCCAGACACTTCAGAGTGTATTTTGTAGACTTCTGTTTGTTTAAGGGTCAAAAAGAGACAAACCTAATCTCTGATACTCGGAGTCAGGATAGCTCTTGGATAGGGTGGTGGCTGATGCCTGGAACGGGGCATGAGGGGCCTTCTGGGATGCTGGTTCATGTTCTGGTTCTTGAGCTGGGCCTGGTTATACAAATGTGTTCACTTTGTGTAATTTCATTGAGCTGTATGTTGTGTGTTCTTCAGTGTGTGTATTATACTTCAAATAAAAGTCTACATGAAGTAAAAAAGAAAGAACCTAGTTGAATCTCTATGTGGACAGGATTTATTGACTGGTGCCCACAGAGTGTAGTTATCCTGGGCGTCTGGGTAACGCCCTCTTGTTGGGGACCCCTGAATGTTAGTATCTGAAGATGGGAACTAGGCATGTTTGTTCTTTCTGCTGTGTCTAACTGGAAGTCTTTATATATCTTTTTTCTCAAGGTCTCTTTTGATTACTTTTGAAAGATATCCAAGATACAGTGGGAACAGTAATTTTTTCTTTGAACAGTATAGTAGTAGAATTCGAATTTCTCTTCATTCATTCATTCAGCACATCCTTAACAAACAAGATCCATGTCCTCATGGTATGTAGAGCATAGCAGAAATTGCAAACATTAAATATAAGTAGGTACATTTATAGAGGGAAATATGGACTGTCATGGAAGCCTAGAATAGGGTAGCTTAGCCTAGTCTTCAGAGATGGGGAAACCTCCCTAAGGAAATGATATTTTAGTTAGACGAAGAACAGAGGAAAGTACTAGACTTTATTTTTATTGAAAATGTCTTATCTTGATGTGAAAACCTTTATTCCTGTATGTCTGACCACTCTATTATGTGATTTCAGGTGGAGAGTATAGTGAAGATGATGTAAATGAATTAGTGAAGGAAGATGAAGTGGATGGTGAAGAGCAGACACAGAAAACCAAAGGGAAAAAAAGAAAGGCTCAGAGCATTCCGGCCAGGTGATGCTGCCCTCGAGGCCCTTAGAAGTCAGGGGCTATTGTCACAGTATCCAGATGGCTGGGATTGGTCTCATGAGTTCTTCCTACCAGGGTTTCTTACCTTTGTCTATTCAAGGGAAACATTTGGTGACATTTTAGGATTCAATTCTCAGTCTTGGGCAAGCTTTAAAAGTTTTTGAGCTTTAATTAAAAAAAAAAAATTAATAGGTATCATGTACACTTGGTAAAAATTAAAAACCCATTTACTGCAAAAATGTGTACCTTCGATATCCCTTGTTGCTTTGCCTCAGAAGAACTATGTTGCCAGAGATGGTTCGTGTGTGTATGTAGGTGTATATTTCCTACTCTTTAAAAAAACAAAAAACTCCCTCCAAAAGAGAGTGGCATCCTCTGCTTATAGGTTCTCATTTTCTCTCACTTCCTGGAGATGTGTACCATGGCAGTACATACAGCTCTACCTCACTCTTTCCAGTAACTGCGTGATGTTACGTTATAGGGCGACGTCTTGCATTGTTTACACATTCCCTTATTGAGGGACATTGAGATTATACCTGTCTTTACTACAACAAACAAAACTGCAGTGAATACTCTTTGTTATGGCGTTGTATACAGGTACAAGTGTATGTGTAAATCAGATTTATAGAAGTAGAATTGTTTGATACAGAGTTACTGCAGTAAAAAAAATTTTCATAAATGTTAGCAAATTACCTTCCATAGACCTGGTACTGAATTACACTACCCTCCTCCCCCATTATGAAAATTCTGACAGGTTAACTAGCTCGGATAAGAAACGCTTCCATGAAAGTCTTTTACCTATTTTTGATTGGTGTTTCTGTTTTTTGGGCATTGAAGCAAAAAAGCAGGTTATAGTTTATAAAAAGGGAAAAAAGAATTTTAGGTATTAGATGATTCACTTGAAGTCAAGATAGACGAAGAAACAATTTACTCTTTTAGGTCTTGGGCCCAGCTCTTTTGTCCTTGAGTTTTTCTGTATTCCAACTTTCAAATTTTCAGGAAGTGGGGAAAAAACATGGGTTCCCCCCCCCCCCCCCCCCCCCCCCCCCCGAGAACTCTGGGAAGAAACAGTGCAAATAAATTTGAGGCTCTCCTTAATAGAACATGTTCTCCAATTATAGTGTTTATTCTTGGAACACACTTTCTGGGCAGATTGATTCAGCGAGGTGGTTTTTGGGTGTTTTCTTGGTGAAAATAGCTGGTCCTGACTTAGAGGTAGAACACTATATTTTGATTCTAAGTGTTTGGGGGGAAATTGCTAGCTGTAAGAGCTCCATTCTTGTTTTCTTCGACAAAATCTCAGCTTACCTCCCCTCCTTCCCCCTTGGGTGGGTGTTAATCAGTAGTCCCCAGATTTTAGTTTTCTCAGGTTTGCAACATTATGTTTGGAATTGAGGAAGGGGTAGCTGAAGTCATTTTACGTTATCTGTCTCGTCTCTCCTTTTTCTTGTGACTCTTGGTGATTAGGAAGAGAAAACAAGGTGGCCTCTCATTAGAAGAAGAAGAGGAAGAGGATGCCAACGAGGAATCCGAGGGAAGTAGCAGTGAGGAGGAAGATGAAGCTGCAGAGCAGGAGAAAGGCATGGGGTCAGAGGATGCAAGGAAGAAGAAGGAGGATGAGTTATGGGCCAGCTTCCTCAATGATGTGGGACCAAAACCAAAAATGCCCCCAAGTACACATGTTAACGTAAGTTGATCACCGAATGAGATGAGATGTAGGCTTCCCCGGAAATAGCCTAAGTTCCCCAGATAGACGTTTTTATTTCCAAAACGAGATTTGATGCTTACAGCAGAAATCAAACTAGATGCCTTTTGATAATAACTCAAGTGAAAAGCAAAGCATTCCCTATGGTAGGAAAAGTAAGCCTTTCTAATCAAATAAATTCTGATAGGTCTTGAATTGTTTAGAGATGAAACATTGAAGAATAGCCGTAAATAGAATGTTGGGATGGTTCTCTTAGGTTTCATCCTCATGTGAAACTGATTGCATTTCTTACCTATTTCATAGAGAGGAGAGAAGACTGAAGAGACAAGTTCAAGTAAATTGTTGGTCAGAGCAGAAGAGCTTGAGAAACCAAAAGAAGCTGAAAAAGTTAAAATCACTAGGGTGTTTGATTTTGCTGGTGAAGAAGTCAGGTAAGGTGACCTTCACAAACTTCAAAACTAGTTCTTTTAAAAATGAGCATCTTTCTAAATGGTGTGGGCCATCTGTCCTCATTCCATCCTATCATCATAATATTTTGGAAGAGTTCTCTTTTTTACTCCAGGAAAACGGTGGCCCCATGAATTATCAGGGAGCATAGGAGGAAAGATCCTTTCATGTACAATGATGTAGTTGTGGGTATCATGAAGTGTTTGGCTGAGTAGAAATCAGAAAATATAAGAGTTAAGTATTTGGTTCCGCTTGTTGTCATGCTTTGTGACTTTGGCTGAGTCATTTCTCCCTTTATTACTTTTCTTACCTGTGAAGTCTGAGCCCCACGGAGGCCCCTAAAATCAGGTAAAAATTGAAAGTACTAGGAGAGAAATTTGGTTCCTGTATTATTTCCTGACGTTGGTATTATTTTTTCAGTTGATTCATAGGTTTGTTATCACTTTAAAAAAACAGTAAAGACTTAATAACCTCCTGGCTGTTCTAGGTAAGAGCCACATGCCTAGAATTTCCTCTTCTCCATTTATTTAAATTTCATTACTTGAAAACAGCAGATCTATAAATTGGAGCTAACTGGGAACAGATAAGGTGCCAATCAATCAATAATTTTATAGGGAGTCACATTTTCCTTGGCAGTAATTTTTTCTAAAAGATGTTATTTATTTAAGTACATTTGTGTTGGTTTTCTTTGTTTTTTAATAACACTTTTTTTTTTAAATAACACTCATCATAAACCCATCTCACAGAGATATTTTCGTGAGGATGGAAATAAAGATTTTAAAGCTGTTTCAGTAAGTTCAAGATTTTTACTTTTACTTTTATGCAAAATGAAGCCAGTGATACCATAGTTTCAAAGTTCATCTTCAGTGCTTCATCAGTAACCAGTTCCAACAGTTTATCCTGTCAAGTTGTAATTAAGTTAGATTTCAGTGGAAACAAGGAATTCTGCATGCATGAATTCCCTCTGTGTGGATATTCTTTTGATATGAAATGGAATTCAAAACATTCCCTGAAACATGTTGATCTGTAGAGACTCTGTTCCTCCAGGCTTCTAGCTTTCATTTTTACCCTGGTAATTTATTTGCTACTGAAAAACATGTTGAATCATTTCCTTGCATGGAAGTACTCTAACATTATTAAAAATACCAAAGATCAGAAAAATAAGCCAAGTTTTACTGTCTAATTAAGACCTTTAAAATTGGAGACCCAACTGTTTTTTTCTTTTTTTTTTTAAGATTTTGTTATTTATTTGACACAGAGAGAGAGACAGTGAGAGAGGGGACACAAGCAGGGGGAGTGGGAGAGGGAGAAGCAGGCTTCCTGCCAAGCAGGGAGCCCGATGCGGGGCTCGATCCCAAGATCCTGGGATCATGACCTGAGCCGAAGGCAGACGCTTAACCGACTGAGCCACCCAGGCGCCCCATGGTTTTTTTCTTTTAAAGACACTGAGTTTATTCCAAAGCTCACCATTCTTTTTTTTTTTTTTCTTTTAAAGACTTTATTTATTTATCTGACAGAGAGAGACACAGCGAGAGAGGGAACACAAGCAGGGGGAGTGGGAGAGGGAGAAGCAGACTTTCCTGCAGAGCAGGGAGCCTGATGTAGGGCTCGATCCCGGGATCCTGGGATCATGAGCTGAGCCGAAGGCAGACGCTTAACGACTGAGCCACCCAGGCGCCCCTAAAGCTCATCATTCTTAACAGCATTTTTCCCTTGCATAACCATGGTACCTCAGCATGCCATGTAACACGTGCACATTTATGGTCAGCTTTCAGCTTATCACATATAAAGATAGTCATTGAAAAATGTAATGCATTAGTCTTACATAATTTATAGTTTTTACTACTATACTAAGAACAGTGGGGTTGTTTGTTTTGTGGCAAGATTTTTCTCGGTAAGGAAGCAGTGTGTTAATTTTATGTTCTAGCACCAGCTCCTTAATCTAATCTGTTTTCCTGTCTTGCATGTGTGCTGTTAGACTATACTCTTGAATACACTTAAGCTGCAAATCACATTTCATTTGTTGACAATGTAATTCTGGATTTCTTTACAGATCAGTGTCAGTTATGTTTGTCAGCCAGAAACTGATAAAAGAATCCTTCGTATAACCGTCATGTTTAAATCACACATATATCATGATAATTTTTATGTTGGTAATAACCTGGCATTCTTCACATTGCATTGAGAAAACATTTTGTTAATTTGATTATCGTTCTCACTCTCATAAGCTAGATTCTGAGGACTTCAAGCTGCGGCATCACTGGAATGTTGCACTTGAATCACCTTCTTTGTCACAGATACACCAAGCTTTCCAAGCAGACATCTTTGATACACTCTTCTCCTAATATCTTGACAGTAGTTTATTTTTTTTAGTTAGCAACCAAAAGTGCTTCTTGCTCAGAAGACTAATGTTAATGTATGGAATTTTGTGTCTCTTTCTATTGGCTTTTTATTTTTATTTATTTTTTATTTTTTCAAGATTTTATTTTCTTTATTTGAGAGAGAGAGAGAGAGATAGCAAGCACCAGGGGGAGGGGCAGGGGGAGAGAGAAAAGCAGACTCCCCGCTGAGCAGGGAGCCCGATGCGGGGCTCGATCCCAGGACCCTGGGATCGTGACCGAGCTGAAGGCAGATGCTTAACGACTGAGCCACCCAGGTGCCCCTCTATTGGCTTTTTAGATCACTACTGTTTTCTTCAAAGAATTCTTTTGATTTTGAATTTCTTTATGTTTTGTATGTAAATGCCACTGAAGTTTTGATGAATTCGTTGCTTCATTAGCCAAAACATTTGCAAAGAACTCACTAACTCACTATGGTTTTAGCACTGCATGATCAACAACCAAACTCTGTGTGAGGGCTCATGTAGTAAAAGCAGTTTGACCTCAGTTGGTCTTTGTTTCTTTGGATTCACTTCCATTATCATCATGTGGTTTGCTGCTACTGCTGCATTCAGAAAAAGATGTTTTCTTTACAGATATATACAGTGAGCTCTTTTTTTTAATTTTTTTAAAGATTTTATTTATTTATTTTTGAGAGAGAGAGAGGACAAGCATGAGTAGGGCAGGGGAAGGGGCAGAGGGAGAGGGAAAAGCAGACTCCCCACTGAGCAGGGAGCCTGATGCAGGGCTCAGTCCCAGGACCCTGGGACCATGACCCGAGCCGAAGGCAGACGCGTAACGCCTGAGCCACCCAGGCTCCCCCGTGAGCTCGTTTTGTCATCAGTAAATTAGGATTAAGAAAATAATACCAATTTTACTTTCCTAATTTTAAACTATAAATTTTAAAAGTCACACTTGGTTAACAGTTAATATGAATTTAAAAGGTCAAACTTGGGGGCGCCTGTGTGGCTCAGTCGGTTGGGCGGCTGCCTTCGGCTCAGGTCATGATCCCAGAGTCCTGGGAACGAGTCCCGCATCAGGCTCCTTGCTCAGCGGAGAGCCTGCTTCTCCCTCTGCCTGCCTGCCACTCCCCCTGCTTATGCTCTCTCTCTCTCTCACTCTGTGTCAAATAAATAAATTAAAAAAAAAAAAAAAGTCACACTTGGTTAACAATTAAAATGATTGTTAAAAATAATTTATAGGGCGCCTGGGTGGCTCAGTTGGTTAAGCAACTGCCTTCGGCTCAGGTCATGATCCTGGAGTCCCGGGATCATTGCCCGCATCGGGCTCCCTGCTCGGTGGGGAGCCTGCTTCTGCCTCTGACCCTCCCCCCTCTCATGTGCTCTCTCTCTCTCGTTCTCTCTGTCTCAAATTAAAAAAAAAAAATAAAATAATAATAATAATTTATAAAAATAAATGCTTACATTTTATCACATTTTTGGGTTTTGATAAAATAACGCTAAAGTATCATATGCATTATGTCTCACCTTGCATGACTAATGCACTCATGTCACATGTGACTAGCTTGCAAGTGTGACAGTACCCAAATTGGTCTATTCTGGTTAATACAGTGAGTCCACCTATCATGTCTTGACTATCGTGACATTGTCAAATGGCTAAACAAATTTCTAAATACTTACTTAACTTTTGTGTATCACCCATCTTGTTTTGGACCAATAACAGGTAGTTTTGTAGCCTGTATTTTAAAAAGCTCTAGATATGATTCTACTCAAATATTTTAAGTTATTCCAGCAATATTCTTTATATAGCTGTATTTCTTGTTCAATCCAACATCAAGTGCAAGATTACACTCTGCATTTAGTCTTTTTAGTCTTTTCTTGTTAAGTTCCTTTTTTAAAGCCTTTCATTTAAAGTATTTCATGACACTGACATACACCGTTAACCCTTGAACAACACCGGTTTGAATTGCACAGGTCCACTTATACATAGATTTTTTTTCCGATACAGTACAATACCATAAATGTATTTTCCTTATAATTTTCTTCTTTTTTTAAAAGATTTTACTTATTTATTTGAGAGAAAGAGAATGAGAGAGAGAATGAGAGGGGGGAGGGCCAGAGGGAGAAGCAGACTCCTTGCTGAGCAGGGTGACCAATGCGGGACTTGATCCCAGGACTCCGGATCATGACCTGAGCCCAAGGCAGTCACTTAACCAACTGAGCCACTCAGGTGCCCTCTTATAACTTCCTTAATCACATTTTCTTTTATATAGCTTACGTTATTATAAGAATATAGCATGTAGGGGCACCTGAGTGGCTCAGTCATTAAGCGTCTGCCTTCGGCTCAGGTCATGATCCCAGGGTTCTGGGATCGAGCCCCCGCATTGGGCTCCCTGTTCGGCCGAGAGCCTGCGTCTCCCTCTCCCACTTGCCCTGCTTGTGTTCCTTCTCTCGCTGTGTCTCTCTCTCACATAAATAAAATCTTTTAAAAAAAAAAAGAATATAGAATGTAGTACATAAAACATACAAAATGTGTTGACTATGTTATCAGTAGTTAAGTTTTGGGAGAGTCAAAGTTACACGTGGATTTTTGACGGTGAGGTGGGCGGTTGGCAGGGCCCCTAAGTGCTGCTTTTTCAAGGGTCAGCTGTATGTTTTTAAGAGTCCATTTGTTTTGTAGTTTGGAATTTTGCTTCAGATTAGTCACCTAGACAAATACGCTATGTTGGTGATGTTTTGTCTTCCCCAGTACATCACATCGATAACACTCAGTATTGGTGGTGATAAGTTAGACCACTTAAGCAATATCTGTCAGAATTCTCCATTGTAAAGACACCCATTTCCTTGATAATCATTTTGGGGATCCATTAGGTAATTCTTGATGATGTCAATTAGTAATGTTACTTTGCTGCCAGAAATCACACTGGAACTATTGAGTTGTCCAGTAGAGGGTAGCAGAACACTAACAGGAAGCCTTTAATAGTTTGAAAATCCTACAAAATAATGCAGAAAGTCTGTGATGTGCCATTAGGAATATATATTTAAAAGTTTTTAGAAATCTTTCTTGGTTTGTATTACTTCCCATGTGTCATAGGATATCCAAGAAAGATTTATTATGATTTTACCATCGGTCCGACATAGAGTAAGAAAAGCTGGTGAATAACTGTTATGAGAAATCATTAAATTTCCTGATCAAATAAATTTTGTGGATGTATTAATATTTATATTAATGACACAAATTTCCTATTTCATTTTATAAAGCAAATGGATGGTAATTTTAAGTACTGGATGGGTATTTGGGAGCCTGCTATTTCTGTCATTTGTCAGAAGGGGGCAGCACCGTGTCTATTTAAAAAAAAAAACCAAACAACCCAAAGACACATGCTCAGGGAAGCACCCTTTTTTCCCCCTACAAATATACATATTCTCACATGTATATATTTTATATTCAAAAGAAACACAAGCTTATTACTTTAAATAACATATTACCGAGATAAATAACATGATAAGCAAATGTTCTCTATAACTCCTTCCTCCTAAAGAAAATAAAACCCTGTTAACTGGCATGTTGGCAGGAATTTTTTTTTTTTTTTTTAACTTAAATTGCTTATACTTAAAATTCAGGTGTTATAAGGAACCCTCACGTAGGAACTTGGGAGGCCTGAGTTTTAATTGACAACCAGATGCAAACTTCATATATGGATTTGAGCATATCTTTTATTTATTTATTTATTTATTTTTAAAGATTTTATTTATTTGAGAGAGAGAGAATGAGAGACAGAGAGCATGAGAGGGAGGAGGGTCAGAGGGAGAAGCAGACTCCCCGCCGAGCAGGGAGCCCGATGTGGGACTCGATCCCGGGACTCCGGGATCATGACCTGAGCCGAAGGCAGTCGCTTAACCAACTGAGCCACCCAGGCGCCCCGAGCATATCTTTTAATCTATTGATGTCCTTATTCTGCCTTTTCTTTTTTTCTTTGTATCAAGTTAAGAGCATTACTACATCTTTAAGAAATGTGAGAAAGAGCTAGTGATGACTGGGAAGAATTTGTAAGTATAAGCATAAGGTAGTGTTAGCACAAAGTTAGTCTTTTAGTTCTTTCTAATTATATTTTAATGTTAAGCTTTGGATTTTTATCTTTTTGTTTTCTTCCCCCTTGAAAACTGTGTAGCTTGTTAGCCTTCGGGAATGAGGAAAAATAGTGTTTTTTACCCTTCTCTATCACATAACCAGCTGAGCCAATTAGCTCAGACTTTCCTGAGTGATTCACCTTTTGGAAAAGGCCAGTCATGGAAAGTTTCTGCCTAAATAAAGACTTTTCAGGAAGTTCTAAGTAAGTGAAATGAAGTTAAAATGACATCTCTGCTGATAACACTTGAGCTGACTATTGCTAATAGTGGGCCTTTCTTATCAAGGTTCCCTCTTAATTATATTAGAAGTGGTCTACAATTGAACTGTTCTCCTCCTTGAAGATATTTTGAGAGCTGAATCTCTTCTTACTGCTTGTTAAGAATGGAGTTCTTGTGGACATACTATTAATGAAGAGTAAAAATCCGCTTATGTTACTTTGTACAGATTCCCAAAGTCCCTGAGAGAAACAGCAGTTTATAGATGTCATTTCTTTCTGACTGTGGATAGGACTTTGGCATTAAGAAGTTAACAGAGATACTCCCATAGGCTATACTTGTTTTGTGCTGTCTTGTGGTACTTACATGTATTGTTATAACTTATTTCATGGTTATCTGTCCTGATGGACTGTGAGCCCCTGAAGGGCAGAGACCATGCATGTATTTTTATTTATAAGTTCCACATCTCACACAATGCCTGGATCTAGGGTGCTTCTCCGAAAACATTCACCAAATAGCTTTACGTGACCGCTGCAGGAGCTTGGTCAGTCCTGTGGTAAAACAGGTAACCAAAACACAACATGCTTTGCATAAAGGCTTACTTTCCTTATACTTTGAACGGCTTGATCTTCATCTTCTCTTATCACAAACATTGTAACATTTTACAGTGATGTTACAGTGGATCTTAAAACTTGCCACGTCAGATATTCTGTGGCTCTTTTCGTGAAAAGTCAACCTTCTAGGAAATTTTCTTTTCTGTTTACAACCTCTTCCATATTTTCTCTTATACTGAAATTCCTGTTAAATGGATATAATAGTAAAGTTATGCTAGGCCATTCTGTAGTAACAAACCCAGAACCTCAGTAGCATAACACAGTACAAGTGACCCTGGAACAACACGGGTTTGAACTGCGTGGGTCCACCTGTATGTGGATTTTTTTGCAGTACTGTAAATGTATTTTCTCTTGTATGATTTTCTCAGTATTTTTTCTTCTCTCTCTTTTTTTTTAAAGATTTTATTTATTTATTTGACAGCAAGAGAGGGAACACAAGGAGGGGGAGCAGGAGAGGGAGAAGCAGGCTCCCCGCCTAGCAGGGAGCCCGATGTGGGGCTCGATCCCAGGACCCTGGGACCATGACCTGAGCCGAACGCAGACGCTTAACCGACTGAGCCACCCAGGCGCCCCTCAATATTTTTTTTTCTTTACCTTTATTGTAAGAATACAGTCTATAATACATATGCAAAATATGTATTATATCATTTCTTTATGTTATCTGTAAGGTTTTCTGTCAACAGTAGGCTATTAGTAAAGTTTTTGGGAAGTCAAAATTTATATGCAGATTTTCAACTGTGTGGGGAGTCAGTGCCCCTAACCCCTGCATTGTTCAAGGGTCAACTCTACATATTTATTTCTTATTGATGCAAAGTCCTACACAGGTTGGGCAGTGCTCCATCTTGTAACTCAGCCATCTGGAACACAGCTTTTGAGGTTGTTGTGGCAAAGGAAGAGCAAATAAATAGCTTTTCATTTAATACCCTGTTTTCAGAATGAGACTTCAGCCCTGCCCTGTGAGTTTGGAACTTCCTTTTTTTTTTTTTAATGTTTTATTTATTTATTCATGAGAGTCAGAGAGACAGAGACGCAGAGGCAGCGGGAGAAGCAGGCTCCCCGCCTAGCAGGGAGCCCGATGCTGGACTCGATCCCAGGACCCTGGGATCATGACCTCAGCCGAAGGCAGATGCTTAACCATCTGAGCCACCCAGGCGCCCCTAGTTTGGAACTTCTGTGGTTTTTATTTCTCCAAGGAGTAATGGGTTTTGCTGGGTTGGGTGGGGGACAGTAGCCTATGGTACGAGGTTGGAGAAGGGGATCTGGACCTAGTTGCTCCTGAGACAAACTGCCAACTGATTTTAGCCCTATTCCTCTCCTCTCCCTTCAAAGGTTCCTGGTAACTCAATTTATCGAGCCTTTGTAGAATACCGTAATATAGATTGGCTTGTTATTGGCCATTCCCTGTGGCTACAGGCTTAGATCAGAGAAAACAAAAACCAAAGCCAATTTCTACTTGTCTGTTTACTTTGTACCTTCAGAAAACTTGATTGGCATCTTTTGTCTGTTATATCTCTTCTCCATATCCTTATGTAGTTTTGCCTTTGTAAATTTATTTACCACTGTTTAGTAGGGTTTTGGTAGGGAGTGGAGAATAAAGCCTGTTTCAAAGTGTCATTTCTTTTAATTTTTTTTTTTTTTTAAGATTTTATTTATTTGCGAGAGAGACAATGAGAGAGAGACAGCATGAGAGGGAGGAGGGTCAGAGGGAGAAGCAGACGCCCTGCCGAGCAGGGAGCCTGATGTGGGACTCGATCCTGGGACTCCAGGATCATGACCTGAGCCGAAGGCAGTCGCTTAACCAACTGAGCCACCCAGGCGCCCTCAAAGTGTCATTTCTAAGTGCAGGTGTCCCCTTGTTTTTCGTGAGCTGTCTCAGATCTGTCCCAGATTATACCCAGAGCAAGGAGATTTAAAGCACCTCGTTCTAATTCAGTACACTGGGACTCTGCATTAAGCTTTAGGTTTGGATGGGGGTTTATTTTGGTCATCTGTATAGCCGTGTAAGGAATTACTCCAAAGTTTTGTTGGCTTAAAACAATTGTGTTCTTGTCGTTTCCCATGGTTGGGGCAGGGGGGTAGCCGGGCTCCGGCAGCTCTTGCTCAGGGTCTCTTACGCAGTTGGAGTTAGTAGCTGGGTGTGGCGCCATCTCGAGGCCTTCCTTGTGGCCATTGTCTTGGGCCTGGACTGGAACAGTCTCCTCAGGCATCTCTTTCTCTGGTCCTCCTAGGTGTTCTGTGTAGCATGGTGGATCCAGAGTAGCCAGGCTTCGTGTATGGTAACTTGAAGTTTCGAGGTTGCATTCTCGAAAGAGCAGCAGGTGAGAGCTCTGTCACCTTTTATCAGCTGGTCTCAGAAGTCATGTAGTGCCACTCCCACTGAACTCTGTGAATTGGCAGCCACAAAGGCCCAGCAGTTTTAAGCAGGGGGTGACATGTACCTCCCCTCTCACTGGGATGATGTCAGGTTTTGGAAGAGCATGTAGAATGGGTTGTGGCAACCATCTTTGGGAAATAGAGTCTACTACAGGGTCCTCTCTAGCATTGCTACTTAATCTCTGCATAGTCTTGGAAAAGTAACCAAGCCCCTTAGATTTCTCATTTCTTTTTCATGAAACGTAGATGTGTCAGCTGTGGCTACAGAAATGCTATGTGACAAGCCATTCCGAACCTCAGTGGTATACAACAGTAAGCATTTGTTTGTTCCTGTGTGTTTCTGGGTGTCGGGGGTTCACCCAGTCTGGGTTTGGCTCCAAGCTGCTTGCTGGATTCAGATCTTCAGTGTGTGTCCTTCAGCCATCTTGGACTAGCCGGTGCTTGAGGTGTATTCTTCTTATGGGGCTAAGAGGAGGAACTCCAGGGGCAAGTGAAACGACACAAACGTTGAAGCTGCTTTTCCTGTCAGATCAGCCAACATCTAATTGACCATTGAAGCATGCACCCAAGCTCAACATCAGTGGGTTAGACAAGTTTCTTCTTGGTTGACAGGGAAGGAATGTATATTTGCTGAGTGATGGTTTAATTTCTGGTATAAATTCTTCCTCTTATTTTTATTTTATTTATTTATTTATTTATTTTTAAATTTATTTATTTGACAGAGAGAGACATAGCGAGAGAGGGAACACAAGCAGGGGAGTGGGAGAGGGAGAAGCAGGCTTCCCGCGGAGCAGGGAGCCCGATGCGGGGCTCGATCTCAGGACCCTGGGATCATGACCTGAGCCGAAGGCAGATGCTTAACAACTGAGCCACCCAGGCGCCCCTCTTCCTCTTATTTTTAAATCTTGGCTCTCATTACTGAGAAGTTCATTGGGGAGAGTAGAGAGATACACAAATTACGCCTGGTAAAGAGTAGGACCAGATTTTAGAGGTTCAGCAATTTCCATTTGATCCTCTGAGTAATACTGACCATTGCAAGACCATGACTAGGGGAGTAACAGAAGGTGGTATTGTTTTAAGTCACCCCTCAAGATTAAGTTGCTGGTGTTGCCTAGCGAAGATTCTCAGTACAGAATTCTCAAACTCTCATTCTGTGCCGCTTGAGTGGGTGACACAGTGCAGGAGTGAGTTGGCTGTTAGTAAGAAAACTTGCTTCTGCTTCCCAGAAGCCTAGTCGGAAGAAGAGAAGAGACAGAGACTTACATTCCTGCAAAGATGGAATTTATTCGATTCACCTGTCATTATTCTTGGCCATTTTATTCCGGAGGACCTGGCTGAACGCTCACAGTACAATGACCTTAATCTTGGACCCTCCTACAGAGAGATTGGAATTTAAACAAAATTCCTTAGATGTTTTTGTTGACTTGGCAAGAGTAAGCAGGTGTTAAACACCTGTCCTCTCTTTAGCTGAAATCTTAGACACTGTAAGTAACCTTATTTGATCCTTTAGGACTCAGTTTTATTGAGGACCATTTTTTCAGATTTGAAATTGGACAGGATTCTCCATCCTGTAGTTTTTTTCCACTCCCAAATGAGTGTTGTTTAGCCAGTTTGAAGGCATTTTGTTTCATCTTTGGGTTATTTTAGCTGTGAAACAGGAGCATTCTGCAGAATATTCCCAGTTGTTTATACTGTTGCTCTTCTTCTCGAAATAATGTTAGTGTTTTTCTCCCAAATACTCCATCTCCCCATTTCTCCCCAGACTCTTAACTGTGAGTCCTAATCTACATGTGAGGTGCAGTGGGAGAGCCTTCTCAGCCTTGCCGTGAGCAGCCCATGTGATTCAGCAGTGACCCCTGGAGTGTGTGGCAAGCTGACAGAAGAAACGGAGGCGATTTTAGGGTGATGAGGTCCATACGTTGTTGGGCCTTTAGTAAGGGAAGATGCCTTTGTTTCAAATTGTCATAGTAGACTTGAATCAGAAACCTCAGCAGCCAGAACTCATTGGAAGCCCATCGGGTGTTTTCCTTGTTGTCACTTATTTCCTTTTCTTAGATTTTGTTTCTTTCTTTATTCTTCTTATAAACTTGACGTTTCCCTCCTTGGCACAGGGTGACTAAGGAAGTGGATGCTACCTCTAAAGAAGCCAAATCTTTCTTCAAGCAGAACGAGAAGGAAAAGCCCCCGGCTCCTGTCGCGGCGTCTCTGCCGGCACTCGCTGCTGGGTCTGGGTGAGTGTTCCGGTGTCAGGCTCAGCTCTGCCTGGCACGTTGGAGGAGCTGTACAGGCACCCTCTTTAACCGTAGCTGGCGTGACTTGTTTTCTGAGAGCAGGAATTATGGTGCCGCTTTGCCTTTGCTGAAATATTTACCAAAACGGAAGGTGCAAAGAAAAATGAGCCTTAGGTTTCTTCTTCGATTCCAGCCTCAAGAAAGTGCTGATTTACAGTGTGGACCACAGAGCCGAATGTGTAGGAGATTTTACATTTAAAAATAATTTTTAAATGAAAATATCAGCCGTTTGTTAGAACTTCTAGTGGAGATTAGGGTTGAGCCCTCAGGCCCATCCCGCAAGGACCTCAAAGGAACATTGGAAGGTCCGAGCTGATTTACAAGTAATTCTATTAACACACTGTTGGGAACGTAATAGTTTTTCTTTCTTTGTATTTTCCATGTTATTTGAGTTATTTTTAGCTGAAGACTAGAATTTTTTCCTTTGGGGAAAATAAAAATTCCCTTCTTTATAACTTGTATGTAAGATGTAAAGCATCACAGTAAATACGAGAAGCCAGGGCGCTAGCCTGCAGGGACGTGAGCATGGACCCGGCCCATCGGCAGCACCCATCAGCCGCTTACTCCTGTAGGGAGGGCTGTGTCCTAGAGGCTTTGGGGTGGAACAGGTCACCTCCCGGGGCTTCTCTGCCCCTTCAGTCACACAGCTTGTCACTTCTTCCTTCCCTCCCTAAATATATCTATCTACTTAACTCGTTGCTACGAACAGTACAATTTTGTTTTGTTTTTTATATTAAAAAAAAATAAATCATTGGTTTTCCTATCAGATTATGAGCTTTTCTAGGACAGGGCTTTCTCATCTTTGTAGCTCTGGCTCCAAACAGTGCTGTGTAAGCTTGTGTGCTCATCTAGGTTGTGTTTACCCAGAAGCAGACCCTGAGACAGAGGTTTGAGTACAAGTCATTAGTGTGGGAGGTGATTCCAGGAAGCCCCAGCAGGGGGGTAGAAAAGGCTGGGAAGTAAGCCTGGGTAGGATATGGGTTCTAGCAGGTTACTGCCAGTGTCGGCTGGTGCTCACTCGGTTCTGCTAGGTATCTCAGGGAGGTGGTGAAGGACGCGGCGAGGGCAAGGACCCTGGAATAGTTCTCCTCCAGTTCCCATCTGTCGCTGGCTCAGGACTGCTTCCACATGCCCTCAGTCCTCAGGCTGTGAGCAGCAGGTGCTTGCAGTAAGGCAGGTGCTGTGGTGGTGAGTGCAAGGACGTGGCCGGGCCGTGTCCACATCTGCCGTGTACTCTTCATTGCTCCTTACCCCAAGGCTTTCGCTCCCAGTAGAGTGAGTAGGTGGCAGAAGTCATGTAGCAGTTACATAGAAACCTGAGAAGGAAAAGGATTTGAGAGCTTGCCACCATGGTGGAAACGATGTAAACACCAAAGAGGGCAGCCATGGGATAGGGCTCTCCACACCGGCCCTGTTCATATTGTAGGCCAGTAGTTTTCAAGCTATGGTTTACAGTCATCATTTAAAAGAAATAAAATAGGGGGTGCCTGGGTGGCTCAGTCAGTTAGGTGTCTGCCTTCGGCTCAGGTCATGATCTCCAGGTCCTGGGATCGAGCTCTGCATCGGGCTCCATGCTCATTGGGGTGTCTGCTTCTCTCTCTCCCTCTGCCCGTCCCCACCGCTTATTCTCTCTCTTTCTCTCAAATAAATAAATAAAAATCTTGAAAAATAAAGAAAGAAAAGAAATAAAATGGAGTAAAAAAATAACATACTCGGGGCTCCTGGGTGGCTCATTCAGTTAAGCGTCTGCCTTCGGCTCAGGTCATGACCCCAGGGTCCTGGGATGGAGCCCCACATTGGGCTCTCTGGTCCACGGGGAGCCTGCTTCTCCCTCTCCCTCTGCCTGCCGCTCTGCCCGCTCTGGCTGCTTGTGCGTGCCCTCTCTCTCTCTGACAAATAAATAAATAAAATCTTTTTAAAAAAATAGCATACTCTACTATATGGTAAGTATTATTTCATAAAATTTTTATACTGAGTGACAAAATAAACTATTTTTAGTGAGGGTTGAGATAAAAAAAATGTGAGGCTGTAGGCTGAAGCAGCATGTTTTTAGCCTTGTAATTGTTAAATTGTTTGAAAGGGATTCTCTTCAGAGCAGTAGCTT
Organism: Mirounga leonina; assembly: GCF_011800145.1. Taxonomy (NCBI): domain Eukaryota; kingdom Metazoa; phylum Chordata; class Mammalia; order Carnivora; family Phocidae; genus Mirounga; species Mirounga leonina. Next base: position 11,723,222 of record NW_023270469.1, read on the forward strand.
TCAGACTTGATTGACTCACAGTAAGGAATGCATTTTATAATATGCCCTAGTACGCTCATAAATATAGGAGTATAAAAAAGTGAAATAAAATTTGGTGAAATATTTACCTTTACTACATATGATGAATTCTGATTTTCTGTTTTACATGATTGTGTGTAGTATGTGTCGTTTAAAAAAATGTCATGGGCTACTGAATTGATTTCATAATCTACAACAATCTGAATTTGACAAATAGTCTTCTGCAGGTTTTAGTTGGGTTACCAGGCATATATGTGGTATTATTAAACAGTGTCTCTTAAATCTATTAAAAGTTTTACTGTAAAAGTTAACTCTGGATTAAGTATTAGAAATAAAGGCAAAGTTTCTTGTACCTTAGGGCTCAAGCATAGTTCATTTCAGCGAGCACAATTTTTACTTCCAGCCTCCTTGGATATTTCTTTAAATAATCCCCTATTGATGCTTAGAGATTCTACTTGGAAACCATGTGTGTTTCAGAAAACACTCTGTTGCTATAATGATGAAGGTTACTGGAGGAGGGAGAAGTGGCAGCTTAACAAGGTCAGCTTGCTTCAGTCACTGAGTCACTCGTGGAAGCCTTACTGCATTCTGGATCCAGGCCTTCCTTTCTTAGAAAGAGCAAGTAGCTCTCAAGGATAAGTTGCTGAAATGGTATCTGTATTAGGGAGGACCAGCAGGAAACAGATGGCATCCTCAAATTAGGATACTTTGAGGAGAGTTTAATAACTCACAAAGTGATGAAAAACCACAGATAGAATAGTGTGCTGTGCTTGGGGTTAGTAATATGAGGCTGCCTTACCTCCCCTAGACCTGAAGGGGCAAGAGGGGGAACAGCTTTGGCATTGAACACGGCGGGGGGGCCTCCTGACAGGAGCTGAGACCTTCCCTTGAGCAATGGACTCTCCAGAGGGAATCCAGGGACATTAATACCCAGATCTCCCATTTCTCCTCCTCTCCCATCTCTTGCCAGGACACTCCATTCTGACACTTATTAAAATGGTAAGGAAGACTTATTTGGGATTATTGCAGTAGGTGGCAAGACTGTCACAGTAAGGAACAGAGATCAGGCTCAACTCTCAGTACAGTACAGCAAAGACAGCTGGGGATTTATGGCCAAGGAGCAGAACGAGGGCAGCCGGGAGGGTGTCTGAGGGTGGAACATTACTAAGAGACACCGGGGTAGGGAGATTCTTGCTAAACAGACTTAACAGGATTCTCACTGAAGGCAGGCTGAGTACTTATACATCAAGGGTGGGGAATGAGGAACTTAGTCAGATATCAGGGTGATCAGATATCAAGAGTGGAGGATTGTCTTAAAACTAGCCTAACAGGGCGCCTGGGTGGCTCAGTTGGTTAAGTGACTGCCTTTGGCTCAGGTCATGATCCTGGAGTCCCGGGATCAAGTCCCACATCGGGCTCCCTGCTCAGCAGGGAGTCTGCTTCTCCCTCTGACCCTCCCCCCTCTCATGTGCTCTCTCTCATTCTCTCTCTCTCAAATAAATAAAAACAAAAAACAAAACTGGCCTAGAAGGATTCTTGCTAAAATTGGGCTAAATTACTAAAACACACGCCCAGCAAGGATGGAGGCCAAGATTGAGGCCTAGTTGAGAAGAGGCTCAAAGCAGCCTGACTAAAATTTGATGAAGAAGAGTGTCTTTCTCGGGGTGTTCCTACAGGACCACATCTGGGACGGAGAGCAGAAGGACAGAGGAATCTGGAGGGGCCAACTGGTAAAATACCTTTCAATAGATAAATGGACCACTGACTCCCTTATTATAAAAGGGTCAAGTGAAATTTGATTAAAATTAATTTCTTGATTAAAATCCATTTCACGATTAAAATCAGTTTCTTCTAAAGATTGTATTTATTTATTTAGAGTGCGTGGGAGGGGGGCAAAGGGAGAGGGAGAGAGAGAATCTTAAGCAGGCTCTACCCTAGCACGGAGCCCAACATGGAGCTCAATCTCATGACCCTCAGATCATGATCTGAGTGAGCTAAAACCAAGAGTCGGACGCTTAACTGACTGAGCCACCCAGGCACCCAATTTCTTCTAAAATGGAGTAGTGGAATGTAAAAGATTACAAGGATATGTCTGCCTGCATCAAAAAAAGCTCAGAGTTATACATGAAAATTTCTGAATAAATCCAGAAGGTGACCCTCAAGGTTGGCATGATCGTTTTTCTGAAATGCATCTCAGAAAGCTTCTCCAGTTGTAATTTTGCGTGGGAAAAAACAGGGTCAAGAGGAATGCATCTGATCTGGGGTCCAAGTGGGCAAGTTTTATCATTGCAAATATTAGTATCTGCTGCAGGCTGCATGTGCCTGGCATGGGAAGTCTTTTCAGGGGAAGAATCTATAGGAATAATCCAATTTATTAAAATAAAATTATTGTAATACTTTTCCACAGATGTTTTTCATTTTCATTTTTGGAGTTGCTTCAGTTTATAGAAATTGTCCAGCAGAAACACTTTATTTGTTTATTTTTCTTCTCTCTAAACAGATTTAAGCAATACAGGAAAACCAGAGCAGGAGGGCAAAACATCCTGTCCCACATCCTTTGCTAGCAAATAAGAACAGATTCACAGGAGCAAATGTTTGTAACTGAAAATGCATTTCCTCTACATGTTTAAAATAGCACACTGCTCGGGCTATAAAAAGCCAAAGTTTATGCTTTGGGAATGAAGTAAACCAAACACCCAATTTTAATTAGAGGCAGGAATCACAGACGATAAGAAGCGTTCTCTACATTTGGCTGTAGAAAGCACAGCTTGGTGTGTCTAAATTCCTGCCGTTCTGTGGCTCTAATCCATTGATCCCTTGGATCCATTTCTTTCCCTCCTCGCCTCCCGCAGCCCTGCCAGTCCCCTGCCCCAGTCCTCACTCCAGCACCGATGGCCATTTGAGTCCAGCTTTCGTGGGTATTTGGCTAGGTCAGCCTTCATCCCCACGTTTATTACTCACCTTTTGCAGCAGTAGGCTACTTATTAGACTTGTTAAAGTTTATAATCAGAGCCGCAGGCATCAACTTGTTAAACTAAGGGCTTACTATTTAGTTGCCTCCTTGTAGATTAGGAATAACCTGAAGCAATAAAACATAAGAGTGAAAAACATCATTTTCCCATGTGGTTTTGTCTTGTCTTCTTGGTCTGTTGAGAGAAGAGAGAGCAAAAAACAAAGACCTCATTGTTGAGTCTCAACACAACATCGTGGGTGGTGTCAGGTTAGCAACGTTTGCTTCCTATATAGAAAAGTCAGAATTCCACGTAGTGTCCTGCTGAAGGTAGAAGACCCAGATTAAAGACCTGTGAAGACAGTAGCCCCTGACTGTTTCTATGCTTTGTCTGTGCTCAGTGTGTTTGACCAGTTGGCCCCCAGGAGCCTTTCATCTGTGCAACATTCTTCGTGCCTGAGCAGGTAACCTTGTCCTTCCCAGCCTCCTTGGACAGGACTTAACAAGACCTTACTGGCTTTTAAGATTTTACATTTTTCAATATACAGTCTTCTGATAGCATTGAGCATTTCACTTAAAGCAACAAGAATTAGGCATAGCCACAATATTAGGTGGAAACATTTCTAAAATTTGATCAGAATCTCTTGTTATAATGATCAGTCAGAGCTCTGATCTATGTTGATCTTTTTTTAAGCCCTTTTGCTTTTTTTTTATGTTAGTCACCATATAGTACATCATTAGTTTTTGATTCATTATTTGCGTATAACACCCAGTGCTCATTACAACATGTACCCTCTTTAATACCCATTACCTGCTACCCTATACACCTACGCCCTTCCCCTCTGAAACCCTCAGATTGTTTCCCAGAGTCCATAGTCTCTCATGGTTCGTCTCCCCCTCTGATTCCCCCCTTCAGTTTTCCCTTCCTTCCCCTAATGTCCTCCTTATGTTCCACATATGAGTGAAACCATGATAATTGTCTTTCTCTGCTTGACTTATTTCAGTTAGCATAATCCCCTCCAGTTCCATACATGTTGATGCAAATAGTGGGTATTCATCCTTTCTGATGGCTGAGTAATATTCCATTGTATGTATGAACCACATCTTCTTTATCCATTCATCTCTTGAAGGGCATCTCGGCTCCTTCCACAGTTTGTAAGCCCTTTTACTTTTAAAGGAATTGCTTTCTTGCTGAGAAGAACATTTAAAAAGCTAGATCTAGGGGTGCCTGTGTGGCTCAGTCGGTTAAGCATCTGCCTGCAGCTCAGGTCATGATCCTAGGGGTCCTGGGATGGAGTCCTATGTCGGGTTCCCTGCTCAATGGGGTGTCTGCTTCTCTCTCCCTCTGCCCCTCCCCCTGCTTATGCTCTCTCTCACTCTCAAATAGATGAAATCTTAAAACAAAACAAAACCCAAACATTTTTGCCATAGGAGAATGCATTGTTTCCAACAAGAAATCTATAGATGAACTTAAAAATAACTCATTAGAAAATCTGATATTCTATTCATAAATATGACACATTATTATGTTCCTTATATCCCTATCCTAATCAATCCTTAAAAAAAAATAAAATGGAAGCTAGATCTAATTATTTTCAAGTATCTTTACTAACAGAGAAAAAAGGACCTCCAAGTTATTCACAGTAAATGTATTCATATCAACAAAAAACACAAGCTACCCCAGAAATCTGACTATCTCCTGGTTTGATGCCCTTGTGAAATGCCTGGTCAGTTGACGTGTGCCCCTGTCCCTGGTGAAGAGATGTACACAGTTAGGTTACTTTTAATGCCTAGAGAATGGCCACTCCAAGAAGAGGAAGATCAGTTTGTTTCAAAAGAGTAAATATCATGATTAAGGGCTTATTGATAATTATTATAATAACTAAGATGATTGGAAGAAAGTTGATATTCTGGCAGTTATGACCTCTGATATGATATAGTCTTTAAGAGAACAAAGGGTGTTAGTCAATTTAATGATTTTGTTTTTTAAAGATTTTATTTCTTTGTCAGAGAGAGAGAGCACAAGCAGGGTGGGCAGCAAGCAGAGAGAGAAGCAGGCTCCCTGCTGAGCAAGGAGCCTGATGCGGGGCTCCATCCCAGGGCCCTGGGATCATGACCTGAGCTAAAGGCAGACGCTTAACCAACTGAGCTACTTAGGTGTCCCAAATTTAATGATTTAAAATTGGATGTGCTTTTTTTTTCTTTTTTTTAGAAGCAGCTTTATTAAGCTGTTTCTATTTATTCACCAATTTAAATTACACAGTTCATTGGTTTTTAGCATATTTGCAGAGTTGTGTGTTCATAAAGCTATGAACCACAATACTTTCCATCACCCCAAAAAAGAATTGTAGTCCCTCTTTATCCCTACCTATCTCCCACACTCTCAGGCAACCACTAATCAAACTTCTGTGCCTAGGTTTGCCTTTTTGGACATTTTATATAATTGGCATCATACAATATTTGTCCTTTTCTGTCTGACTTCTTTGACTTAGCATAATGTTTTCAAGATTGGTTCGTGTTTCTGTACTGCATTCCTTTTTATGGCCAAATAGTACTCCATTGTATGAATATACCACATTTTGTTTATCCATTCATTAGTTGATAGACATAGAATTGTTCCCACTTCTTGGCTATTACAAATAATGTGTCTGTGAACATTCATGTGCAGGTTTTCGTGTGGACATGTGTTTTCATTTCATTGGGTGTGTACCTAGGTGTGGAATTGCTCGGTCATATGGTAACTTGGACATGCTCTTGAATAGGAGAATGAGCCATAAGAGAAACATCCAGGAACGTTACAAAGGGTGGGTGCCTTGAGTGCCTAGATTTCATGCACTGTGATTTCTCTGAAGCATGTACAGTTCTTTTTTTTTTTTTTTTTTTTAAGATTTTATTTATTTGAGAGAGAGAGAATGAGAGAGAGCAAGCACATGAGAGGGGGGAGGGTAGAGGGAGAAGCAGACTCCCTGCCGAGCAGGGAGCCGGATGCGGGACTCGATCCCGGGACTCCAGGATCATGACCTGAGCCGAAGGCAGTCGCTTAACCAACTGAGCCACCCGGGCACCCCGCATGTACAGTTCTGTATGTAAGCTCCGGCTGTAGGAAAAAAGATGGGTGGAAATCTGTGATGTTCAGTGACACTTAAAGCAATGGCTAGAAAAAAAATAAGACAGTTTCCTTCTATCTTAATTAATTCTAGAAGTAGGTAGAGGGATTTAAGGCTTTTGATTTGTTCCCACAACCAGCTTTAAGCTTTTAAATTTGGGATTTCAGTTTAGTTGACTCAGGGCTGGCCCTGTTCTTATTTTATTGCTGTTTGTAAATAGATGTTCTTGACCTTCCCACTAACTTTTGGATTTAACTTTGTTATTCTTAGTGGTTGTGGTGGTCTCAGTTAGGAGGTGTTCAGAAGTGTGTGGTGAGATATTTTGGTTGTCACAAGACTTGAGGAGACCACTGGTACTTAGTGGGTGGAGTTCAGGAATACTAAATATCTGCATTGCTTAGGACAGTTTGTACAGAGAAGAATTTTCTTTTCCAAAATCCCTTTAGAACACACTGTTTTAGGGAGCTGGAGTCCCTCGGGTATACAACCACTGGGTTTTTCTTCAGTTTCTGGTTTGAGACTCCACTCCATGGCAGGCATTCACAAATTGACAGTTCATGGACCAAGCCTGTCCTTGGATGTTATTATCTGGCCAGTATTTAAAAATCAGGAGGGCGGACATAAAAATCTGGATTACTGGTTTTTCTTTAGAAACAAGAAGTTGTGCCATTGCCCTCCATCTTTCCTTACCGCCCCAGTGAGCTGGAGCAAAGTGGATGGGGTTTGCCCTTTCCTGGCTCCAACTCAGCTGCTTCCCTCTTTCTGTTACCTGCTGGGTTTCTGTAGTCGGGTGTTTTTAACACTGGGATGACATGTTTCCTTTCAATGACCAGGTCAGTTTCATTTTGGCACCAGTTTGTCCTTTAGATTAAATATCAAACATATTATCTTCTCATACTGCATGTTAAATGTTCTTTACCTTTTTTAAAAGGATAGCTATTGACAGATTTCCAAATTTAAGGCACAGTGCTAAGTGTTTCACATGTATTATTTTATTGAATCTACATGAATACTTTAAGAGGTAGGTGCTAACTTTGTACCCATTTCACAGACCAGGAAACTGAGGCTCAGGGAGGTGCCATTAACCTGTGGAGTTTCTGTAGTTGATGGTGGAGGCAGGATTCCAGTCCGGATCCATTTGAGACCAGAGGCTGAACTCTCAGCCACTGTGTCATACAACCATTCTTTCTTACCCACCTAACTGGCCTCTTTGGGTAAGAAGTATCTCTTCAGCTTTATAACTGATGATGAACTCTTTGAAAGCTATTTTGAATTTTGTTTTTTTTTTTTTTTTTTTTTTTAGGGAAATGAGATGACGGTTTCCTCTGTTTTCCTTTGTAGGCCTTTTCCCCATTAACCATAGATAATCCAGGTCTCCTGTATTGGATTTCAGTCCCGTTACTCTCATAAAATTGAAGGGGTAGCACATTTTAAAAAATGACTTCCAGGTGTGTTTGTACATTGATAATCTGTCAGCAGTCAACAGCGAAGCTGTGGGACAGATGTGATCAGTCAGCTGGGGAGAATAGCAGTAAATGTGTATTGCTGCTTCTGTGTGTATTGGCTCCTCCTGAGGCCTGAGTTCTACACTGTAGGTAGCAAAGTGAGGGTGTTGCCAGAGAGCCAGGCAGGAGATAGTCCTTGCCCAGTTGGGTTCACTGCGTTTCTTCTGGCAGTCATTTGTTCCAGGGTAGGACTAGCTAGAAATAGTTTTAAGAAGATACTACTTTTTTTTTTTTAAGATTTATTTATTGAGAGAGAGAGGGCGAGCAAGCTTGAATGGGAAGGACAGAGGGAGAGAGAGAGAGAGAATCTCACGCAGACTCCCCGCTGAGTGCAGAGCCCGACACAGGGCTCAATCTCACAACCCTGAGATCACGACCTGAGCCAAAACCAAGAGTCTGACGCTTAACCGACTGCACCACCCAGGTGCCCCAAGGTGATTTTTCAAGGACCTACTATGACAGTGAAAATGATTGATTCTGGTAGTGTTGGTGGTCCTGCTATTATCTTACTTGTCACTCCAGTATGATGTGTTTTATACTGGGGCAAGAGAACTCTGTACTCCCCCCCCCCCCCCCCCGAAAAAACTCTGTATTGGACTTTCACCTTCATGGTCTTCAATGGATGCTAAATATTCAGCTTCATTCAGTTTTAACTTATTCTTTCTTTTTTTTTTTTTTTTAAGATTTTATTTATTTATTTGACAGAGAGAGAACACAAGCAGGGGGAGTGGGAGAGGGAGAAACTGACTCCCCGCCGAGCAAGGAGCCTGACGTGGGGCTCCATCCCAGGACCCTGGGATCGTGACCTGAGCCGAAGGCAGACACTCAACCAACTGAGCCACCCAGGCGCCCCAATTTTAACTTATTCTTAACTTGCTTTTTAAATATATCCCTGTAGGTTTTGCAGGTACAGAGTAAATGAGTTTGAAATTGAAATTAAATTAATTCTCTAAAGATTTTCCCATGAATAGTTGGAATATTTTGAATTTATTAAAGTTTATCTCATCCACATTCTTGATTTGAGGAGATTGTTCCAGGCTAAGCTAGGAACCAGAATAATTACAAATGGAGAGACTAGTAATATTCTTTTTTGTTGTTGTTGGGGGAGGGAGGTAGAAAATTTGACCAAATAGTAAAGTGCTGGCCAATGTGAGCCATTGTCAAATAGTAAAGTGCTGGCCAATGTGAGCGCCTAAATGAGATCTCAAACATAGAAAAGCTTTAAAAGCAAGAACATTTTTCATTTGTCGTCACCAGGATTCAGGTTGGATTGAATACCTACAGCAAATACTATGAACCTAGGAAGTATTCCTAGTGGTTTTCAGGGTTGCCCAGAGTGGAACAAATTCTAGTGTTCTTAGAAAACACTTACAGGATTTGAACTTTATTACCCAGAGCAGCCTTCTTCCTTTTGCTCTTATCATTGAGTTATAGTTGCAAGTTTCAAAAATCTGAGTTTAAGAGCTGGGTGGCTATATGTGTTACAAACTTTTAAGACTTTATTTTGCTGTAGTACTATACCCTTGGTTGTGCCAGATTTCTCTTGGTGTGAAATTCGAGTCAGAAAAGTGCTTAGGGTGCTTTGCTGGGAGTGTAGGGAAGAATTGAAAGGATAGCTGAAGTTATGGTGTTCACAGAGTTTACTTAGTATGATCTTTGGAAATTGACTTGGAAACAAGGTTGTGGAAACCTTCCTTTAAGGAGAGAATTGTGATGCTCTAGAAATGAAGTGAAACTATTTTGGTTAACTAATAAAATGCTGATTTGTTGAGTTAATTGTTTCATGTGCTTTAGCTTATTTTAGTGTACACTAGAGGGCAGAACCCCCCCCCCCCGCCGGGCAAAAGATATTTCTTTGGCAGGGTACAAGGAGCTTGGAGCTATCCTAGATTGGTATATGAGTGCTATACATTTTTCTTTGCCTAATTAGATTAGTCTCTTGGCATGAGATTTCTATGTGCTATACTGTTTGTTTCTACATTTTTCTTTAATTAAAATTTGTTTTGTTTTCAACTCTACCATTGTGCTTAGAAAGTGAAAGATGGTTTTTCTTCTCTCATTTTTTCTTGGAGATGCAGAAGCTTTTATCGTTGTTCGCTTTTTTATTACAAATAAGAAAGTAAAAATGACCCATAGTTCCACCACTTAAATTTTTTCAGAAAAGAGCAGTGAAATTTCCTTGCCACCTGCCTATCCTTCATTCCCAACCCCAGAGGCTAATACAATTGACCTTTAAGCAACATGGTATTTATGGTTGCTGAACCTCCCTCCCTAAGCAGTTAAAAATCTGTGTATAACCTTTGACTCCCCAGAAACTTAACCACTAATAGCCTATTGTTGACCAGAAGCCTTACTGATAACATAAACAGTTGTTTAACACATATTTTAAATGTTACATGTATTAGATACTACAATCTTATAATAAAATAAGCTAGAGACAAGAAAATCATAAGGGAAAGAAAATGCATTTATAGTACTGTAAAAAAAATCTGGTATGGGGTGCCTGGGTGGCTCAGTCGGTTAAGCATCTGACTCTTGATTGCAGCTCATGTCTTGATCTCAGGGTTGTGAGTTCAAGCCCGCATTGGGCTCCACTCTGCATGTGGAGCCTACTTCAAAACAAAACAAAACAACAACAAAAACACATATAAGTGAATCTGTGCAGTTCAAACCCATTAAAACAAAAGTGGACTCTGTATTAGCCTGCAACTTCTGTTTTTCCTTAACAGTCTATGTTGGGCATCTTTTCAGGTTCAGTGTAAACATCTATATATTTTTTATGTCTTTGTTGTACTCCATTATATAAATATTCTGTAGTTTGAGTAACCATTTCTTTACCGATGAGCATTTAGTTTTCCAAATTTTACAGTTACGAATAATTCTGTGATGATCCTTGCACATGCATTTTTATGTTCTCATGCTGTTATTTCTGGGGGACAGATTCTTAGAAATGGGATTGCTGGGTCATCAGATATATGCACCTTAAATCCTAACAGATGCTGCCAAATAGGCAATACCAATCTGAATGAAGTGTCTCTGGTGTTATGTGAGAGGGCCCTTTCCGCACAGCATTACTCCTTTCTGTCAGGGTTTTCTCCATAGTCATGACATTAGCTGGATTTTCATAACCTACTGGTTTCATTTGTGTTTCTTCTCTGAAAACCTTTACCAAAAACAGACTTTTTTCAAGATAAACTAATGCTATACTTCTGTGTATTTGCCAGATGTCCGTTAAGATTTGAGTATCACCTAGAGGTAGTCTCCATACTGTATCTAATCATCAAAGTTAGTCAGTTCTCAGTCATCTAAAAATTCAGGTAAAAATCTGAGTTTTATAAACACTGAGAGAAATTGTGAGCCCATTTAGGAACTACATATTATAGGGTCCATTAAAGTGCTCTGTGCTATATCTTTCTTAGGTCCTTAAAGTTGGAAGTTACTATTCCCACGTGTTTTGAAGTCAGTGAAGAATGTTACTTATCCTAAGCATAGCAATCAGTGATTCATATTTTCTGATCAGGTTTTGATATCGGCATCTTGCTGCCATTTCATGGAAGGTTATGATTACACAGAAAGATTCATATTAGGTAAATATTTTAATTTGGATCAGGGAATTTTTCTTATGGGAGAGGCTGAGCAGCTGTGTTCTGATTATTTTGGTCAGGGGTTGAAAATCAGTCTGATCTTAAGTCCAGCACTTAACTATATTCAGTTGCTTAGGCCTGGATTCTTGCCAAAACTGTTACCCAAGGGAACCTATGATAAATTTAAGCTGAAATCACTTAAAACTTCTAAACTAGGCTAGTATTTCTGTATCATTGAGAAAATGGAAGATTCTGAGCAAGGATTAATCTTTAGATCTAATAATTCTGGATGCATAAGACCATAAACAAGTCACAGCCTTTTGATTATTAGCCTCTTGAATTTGAAATGTGGTACAGTTTCAGTAGCTACTAATTTGAGAATGAACAGGAAAAACCCATGTGTCGCCTTGGCTTCTGCTTTAAACTGGGATCTTTTATTTTAGCCCAATTGTTTGTGAGGTAGATGGTGAGCTACAGGAGGGAGAAACCAAAGGAGGAGAGTTTTCTCTACAGTCAGATGGAGCGTGACTTGTTTGGACCAGAAGTGAGAATCAGATCCAAGGATAACCATGTTCAAAACACTCTTGATCTTGGTCTCTTGTCTAATGGTAGCGAGCTTTAAAAAAAGATTTTGGGAGAAGTTTCCTTTAGAACGGTAACCACAAGCATCATGTCTGCTTTCCAGCCATGTTTCTGTGTTGTGTTGTGGGTGAAGTAATTCCAAGTTTTTTATACCATTTCAGAAAGTCATTCCAATTTAGCTTTTGTTGGACCAGTCTGGACCTCAATTTCCCAGTCTTGATGTGGTGAAGCCAGCTTTCCTATTGGGCCAACTTAGTCAGCTGTGTGTTTGACAGTATTGTATAAAAACTAGCCAGGTGGAATTCCAGCTTCAGGAAGGCTTAGATTTTAAAGTATCTGTCTTTATGAAATTGGAGTTATATATTTTTTAAAAAACTCCTTTGAAGTAGGACTTTGGTTAACACCATAATGAAAGCAAAGCATTGATGTTTTTTAGGCATGGTAGGGAGAGTCTGTGATAAAGACGTTTATTTTCCTTGTATTTTATCAGTTGCTGACGAAATTGGTTAGCAATGGAAAATGAAACACAGCTCCTTTCTCCTTGTGCTACACTGTCTCAGGCCATCCCTTCCTGATAAGACTAGTACGCCTCTGAGCTTTCTACTGCCACCTTTACCTTATTTATTAGAGGTTTTTTGAAGATTCACAGACCTCTTCTCTGGTTGTTGTTGTTGTTGTTGTTTTTTAAGATTTTATTTATTTATCTGACAGAGAGGTAGTGAGAGTAGGAACACAAGCAGGGGGAGTGGGAAAGGGAGAAGGCTTCCCGCGGAGCAGGGAGCCCGATGCGGGGCTCGATCCCAGCACCCTGGGATCATGCCCTGAGCCGAAGGCAGACGCTTAACGACTGAGCCACCGAGGCGCCCCACAGACCTCTTCTCTTTGTGCATTTAATACCATTCATCTACTCTAAAGTTTTCCCCATCTCTTTAATGTTGGTGATTCTCTGCTCTGCGCTTCCAGTACTGCCTTTCTCCTGAACTCCAAACCCGTAGGTCTTACTGCTTGCTAGAAATTTATTCTGAATTTCCTTGGCACTACACTGGTTCAACGTTCGACTCATTTTCTCTCCCATTTTACAGAGCTGGAGAAATGGAGCCTGTGAAGTTAAGTAGCTTGTCCAAGGGAGAGGGCCTGGACTAGAACTGAAGGCTTCTTTCCAGGCCAGCGTGGTCCTCTGCTGGGCCAAACTGCCTGCCTCTCTCTGGACGAAAAAATGTGCCACCATCGTTCCCCCAGGGTGTGCAGTTATTTCTCTTTATTTTCCTTGCCTCCCCGACTGCCCAATCCATTCAGTGCTTTTAATTCTACATTCACAGTGTCTGTGAATACTCCTATTCTTTCGCTCCCTCCTCTCCCCTCTTTCTCTCTATTTCATCTCCATTCCCATTTGCCTTTTTTCTGGGTCTTAAGCGTCCATCTCTGTGATTGGAATATTTTCTCAAGGTTTGGACTATTGTAATCGTTTCCTAAGTTTACTTAAAGCCTGCAGTCCCTCTTCCAACATCCACCCTGCATGCCACTGCTGGGATAATTTGGCAGAGATTCAGTTTACATTATGACACTTGCTCAAAAATTTGATACTCATCTACAGTTAAGTTCACATTCTTAGCCTGATGTTAGTGAATGCTGTCCTGTAGCTGTAGCCAACCATACCTTGTTCTGAACTACTGTGTTTGGCAGCCAGAAAGAAGTCCTTCCCTTTACCCATCTTCCCCTCCCTCAGCTTTGTTCAGCTGTTCTCTCCTCTTCCCTGTGTACCCTCATCTCTCCACATCTCTCCCCATTGATTGGAATCCTGCCTGTTTTTCAAGCCCCATCTCTGCCCTCCCACACTCTTCCCTGATACATGCCCTCCTTGTACTCCTGTTCCACTAATGGCCCCTTAAATGTTTGACCATGAAGTATAGTTATTTTATTCTTTCTTTTTGTCCCCTACAAAGAGTAAAGGCTCTTTTAAGCTCTTCTCTTTGACTTTGGATTTCTGCAGTTTTAATACAATGTGGATTCATGGCTTTTGAAAGTTCTGAAAAATTCTCAAGCATTTTCTCTTTGAATATTGCCTTTTGCATTCTACTGTCTCCTTCTACAACTCGTGTTAGGTATATGTCAGATCTTTGCAGTCTGTCCTCCATGTTATTTCACTTCTCTTTGGTATTTTTAATCTCATTATTTGTCTGAGTGGCCTTCCAGTTACTTCCTGTTTTCCAGCACTTTACTTTTTCTTCAGTTGTGTCTAATCTCTTTTAATTTCATTGGGTTTAATTTCAATGGCTGAGCAGTTTATTTTTTGAAATTCTATTTGGTTTTTTTTGTTTTGTTTTGTTTTAAGATTTTATTTATTAGAGAGAGAGCACAAGTTGGGGTGAGGGGCAGAGGGAGAAGTAGACTCCCCGCCCAGCAGGGAGCCCGACGTGGGGCTCTATCCCAGGACCCTGGGACCATGACCTGAGCCGAAGGCAGCCACTTACCCGACTGAGCCACCCAGGCGCCCCTGAAATAAATAAATCTTTGAAAAAAAATTTCCAGTCCACTAAGATCCCTCATGTTGCTTTTATAACCACACCCACTTTCCTGCTGCCCTCTCTGGCAACTGCTAATTTGTTCTCCATTTCTGTAATTTTGTTATTTCAAGAATGAAAGCATACAGTGTAAAACCTTTTGAAATTGGCCTTTTTCACTCTGCAGATTCATTCAGGTTGTGTGTATATCAATAGTTCATTTGTTTTTATTGTTGACTAGGATTCTGTGCTGTGGATGATTGTTTCATGTTCTTCCACTGAAGGACATCTGGGTTGTTTCCAGTTTGGGGCTATTAAAGATAAAGTGCTATAAATACTCATGAACAGGTTTTTTTTGTTAACATAAATTTTCCATTGCTACTATGACAGATTACCACAAATTTAGGTGCTTACACAGCAGAAATTTACTCTCTTTTAATTTTTTAATTTTTATTTATTTATTTATTTTTAAGATTTTATTTATTTATTAGAGAGAGAGAGCAGCAAGAGAGGGAACACAAGCAGGGGGAGTGGGAGAGGGAGAAGCAAGCTTCCTGCTGAGCAGGGAGCCTGATGTGGGGCTCGATCCCAGGACCCTGTGATCATGACCTGAGCCAAAGGCAGACGCTTAATGACTGAGCCACCCAGGCAATCCTCTTTAATTCTGTAAAAGACAGAAGTCTAAGATGGGTCTCACTGTATGAAAATCAAAGCAGGTTTGTGTTTCTTGTGAATGTAGGACTTAGGTTCTCATTTTCTTGGGGTCTTGTCAGCTGTGGACCATTCCTACCTTCTGGAGACCATCCCCATTCTTGGTTCATGGCCCCCTTCTTCTGTTTTCAAAGCCAGCAACAACTTGGTTGATTTCCCTCTCAAGCTGTGAATCTTGATTCCTCCTCCTTCCGTCTGTCTCATCTCTCTGACCCAGCTGGGAAAGGTCCTCTGCTTTTAAGGACTCCTATGATTAGATTGGGCCCACACAGATAACCTAGGATAAATCTCCCCCATCCCAAGGTCCATACTCTTAATCACATCCCTTCTGCTGTGTATGGTAACGAATTCACAGATTTTGGCGGCAGCGGGGAAAGGGTGTGGACATTTGTGGTAGCCCTTATTAAAATTTCATTTCTCAGAGATAAATGCTCTGAGAGGGGTGCAGTTGCTGGGTCATGTGGTGGTTGCATGTTTAGTTTTTTGTTGCCTTTTTTTTTTTTTTAATTTTATGTAAACGCTACACCACATGTGGGGCTCCAACTCAAACCCCAGGATCAAGAGTTGCATGCTTTACCAGCTGAGCCAGCCAGGTACCCTACATTTTAGTTTTTATAAGAAACTGTCAGACTTTTCCAGAAAGGATGTACCATTTTACATTTCCACCAGCAGTGTATAAGAGGTCCGGTTTCTCCACATAGTCATCAACATGTAGTGTTGTCACCATTTTTCATTTTAGCCACTTTGATAGGTATGTAGTAATGTTTCATTATGATTTTAGTTTACATTTCCCTAATGGCTAACAGTGTTAAACGTCTTTTCAAGTACTCCTTTGACACCTGTATATCTTTGGTGAAATGTCTGTTCATATCTTTTGCCCACTTTCTAACTGGATTGTTTAGGTTTTTACTCTTGAGTTTTAAGAGTTCTTTATGTATTCTAGATATCAGTCTTTTATCAGATATGTTGTTTGCAAATACTTTCTTCCAGTGTGTAGCTTGTCTTCTCATCCTTTTAAGAGGATCTTTTACAGAGCAAATGTTTTTAATTTTGATGAAGTCCAGTTTATCAGTTTTTCTGTTATGGATTACACTTTTGGTGTCATGTCTAAGAATTCTTTGCCTAGTCCTAGATCCCAGATTTTCTCCTTTGCTTTTTTGTAAAAGTTTTATAATTTTATGTTTAATGTTTATTTTATTTATTTATTTTTTTAAAGATTTTATTTATTTATTTGACAGAGAGAGAGAGCACAAGCAGGGGGAGTGGCAAGCAGAGGCAGAAGGAGAAGCAGGTTCCCCACTGAGCAGGGAGCCCGATGTGGGACTCAATCCCAGGACCCCAGGATCATGACCCGAGCCAAAGGCAGACGCTTAACGACTGAGCCACCCAGCCACCCTGTGTTTAACATTTAAACCCATGATGTGTTTTTGAGTTAATTTTTGTATAAGTTAGGAGGTTTAGGTCAGGGTTAATCTTTTTTTGCCTATGCTGTCTGTCCATTTTCCAGCACCATTTGTTGAAAAGACCATCTTTGAATTGCTTTTGCACTTTTGTAAAAAAATTAGTCGGGCATATTTATGTGGCTCTATTTCTGTACTTACTCTATTCTTTCCATTTACATGTATCTATCCTTCTGCCAGTACCACACAATCGTGATTACTAACCTATATAATAAGTCTTAAAATCTGGTAGACTGATTCCTCCCACTTTATTCTTTTCAAATTTAACTATTCTATTTCCTTTGCCTTTTCATATATATTTTAATTTTTTTCCAAGGTTTTACTTATTTGAGAGAGCACACATGCACGCACAAAAGTTGGGGAGAGGGGGAGGGAGAGGGACAAGTAGACTCTGCCTTGAGCACAGAGCCTGTCCTGGGGCCTGATCCCATGACACCAAGATCGTGACCTGAGCTGAAGCCCAGAGTTGGTTGCTCAGCTGACTGAGCCACCCAGGCACCCCTGCCTTTTCGTGTATATTTTAGAATAATTTTGTCTCTATCTTCAGAAATCCTGGGAATTTGGTAGGAATTGCATTAAACTTTGTTATGGACTGAATTGTCTGTCCCTTCCCCAAATTCATGGGTTGAAGCCTTAACCTCCCAATGTGAGTATATTTTGAGATAGGGCCTTAAGGAGATATTTAGCGTTAAATGAGGTCATAAGGGTAAGGTCTTAGCTTATTAGGACAAGTGTCTGAATAAAAAGAGGAAGAGGGCCACCTGGGTAGCACAGTTGGTTAAGTGTCTGACTCTTAGTTTCATCTCAGGTTGTGATCCTCAGCATCGTGAGATCAAGTCCCGCGTCACACTCTGTGCTTGGCATGGAGTCTGCTTGAGATTCTCCCTTTCTATCTGCCCCTCCTGCTCATGCTCTCTCTCTCAAATAAATAATAAAATCTTAAAAAAACAAAAAGAGGAGACATCAGAGATCTCTCCAAGCACGCATAGAGAAGAAGCTATGTGAAGACACAGCAAGAAGACAGCTATCTGTAAGCCAGAAAGAGAGGTCTCACCAGATACCTTGATCTTGGACTTCTAGCCTTCAGAACTGTGAGAAAATAAATTTCTGTTGTTTAAGCCACCTAGTGCATGGTATTCTGTCATGGCAGCCCAAGCAGACTAATACAGACCTATATATCAATCTTAAGGGAATTGATATCTCTACTATGTTGAGTCTTCCAGCCCATAAACATGGTATGTCCATGTCCTTCCATTCATTTAGATCTTCTTTCATTTCTTTTTTTAGCATTTTGTAGTTTTCAACCTACAAGACCTGTACATGTTTTGTTAGACTTCTACGTAATATTTTTCTTTTCAATGATTATAAATAGTACTATATTTAAAATTTCAGTGGCCGCTGGTTCACTGCTAGTATATAGAAATATAATTGATTTTTATGTTTATCTTATATCCTGCAACCTTGCTGAACTTAAATATTAGTACTAGAAGTTGTTTTGGTTTTTTTTTTAATTTATTTTATTTATTCATGAAAGTCAGAGAGAGAGAGAGGCAGAGGCAGAGGGAGAGAAGCAGGCTCCCCGCCTAGCAGGGAGCCCGATGCGGGACTCGATCCCAGGACCCTGGGATCGTGACCTGAGCCAAAGGCAGATGCCTAACCATCTGAGTCACCCAGGCGCCCCAGTACTAGAAGTTTTTAATACACTCCTTGGGATTTTCTACATAGGTAATCATTATTGCTTTTTCCTTTTCGTCCCTTATTGCACTGGCTCAAACTTCTGGCACTGTGTTGAATAAAAACAGTGAGAGTGGACATCCTTGCCCTGGTCCCAACTTAGGGAGAAGCATTCAGTCTTTTGGTTAGCTTTAGGATTTTTGTAGGTGCTTTTTAATCAATTTGAGTAAGTTCTCTATTCTTTTTTTTTTTTTTTTTAGATTATTTATTTATTTATTTATTTGAGAGAGAAACAGCATGAAAGGGGAGAGGGTCAGAGGGAGAAGCAGGCTCCCCGCCGAGCCGGGAGCCCAATGTGGGACTCGATCCCAGGACTCCGGGACCATGACCTGAGCCGAAGGCAGTTGCCTAGCCAACTGAGTCACCCAGGTGCCCAAGTTCTCTATTCTTTTTTTT
>NW_023270469.1:11741869-11753960 GCF_011800145.1 Mirounga leonina
CAGAGGGAGAAGCAGACTCCCCGCTGAGCAGGGAGCCCGATGCAGGACTCGATCCCGGGACTCCAGGATCATGACCTGAGCCGAAGGCAGTTGCTTAACCAACTGAGCCACCCAGGCGCCCTAAGTTCTCTATTCTTAATTTCAGAGTTTTTATAGTGAATGGGTGTTAAATTTTGTCAAGTGCTTTTTCTGTATAGATTGATAGAGTCATGTGATTTTTCCCCCCTTTAGCCTGTTAATATGATGAATTACATTGGTTTATTTTTTTATAACTTTGTTATAAACTTTTTTGTAAGCTTTGTTGAGGTGTAATTTACATATCCTACAATTCACCCATTTAAAATGTACAGTTCAGACAGAGGATCATAGGGGAAGGGAGGGAAAAATGAAACAAGACAAAACCAGAGAGAGAGACAAACAATAGGAGACTCTTAATCTCAGGAAACAAACTGAGGGTTGCTGGAGTGGAGCGGGATGGGAGGGATGGGGTGGCTGGGTGATGGACATTGAGGAGGGTATGTGCTATGGTGAGTGCTGTGAATTGTGAGACTGATGAATCACAGACCTGTACCCCTGAAATAAATACATTATATGTTAATAATAAATAAAAATAAAATGTACAATTCATTGGTTTTTATATATTCACAGAGTTTTGCAAACATCACCATAGTTAATTTCAGACCATTTTCATCACCCTAAAAAGAAATCCTGCACCAATTAGCTATCACTCCCCCATTTAGCTGTCTCTTCCATTTCTTCCCACTCCTCCCACTCCTAACTTAGGCAGCCACTGGTCTTTCTCTCTATATGGACTTCTCTCTATTCTGGACATTTCATGTAAATGGACTAGACAATATGTGACTTTGTGTGTCACTTCTTTCAATTAGCATAACGTTTACAAGGTTCATCCATGTCGTGTATTTCAGTACTTTTTTTTTTAAAGATTTATTTATTTTAGAAAAGGAGAGAGCATGCGCATGGAGGGGAGGGGCAGAGGAAGAGAGAATCTCAAACGGACTCCCCACTGAGCACAGAGCCTGATGCGGGGCTCAGTCTCACGACCCTGAGATCATGACCTGAGCTGAAACCACAAGTCAGAAGCTTAACCTGCTGCACCACCCGGGTACCCTTGTACTTTATTTCTTTTTATTCTCGAATAATAGTCCATTGTATGGCTATCCATTTTTCAGTTGATGGGCATTCACATTGTTTCCACTTTTTGGCTTTTATGGATAATGCCATGAACATTTCTACGTAAGTTTTACTGTCAATACCTTTTTCATTTCCCTCGGATGGAAGGGAGTAGGATTGCATGATCATAAGGTAACTGTTCAACTGAGGAAATGCCAGACTGTGGCAGGCATTGGCTGTACTGTTTTTACATTCCTACAAGCAACGTATTAGGGTCCTGGTTTCTCCACATTCCCATCAACACTTGTCATTTTCCCTCTTTTTGATCATAGCCATCCTAGGGGTGTGAAGTGCTGTCTCACTGTGGTTTTGATTTGCATATCCCAGGTGGCTTGTGATGCGGATGATCTTTTCTTGTGCTTATTAGCCACTTATATGTCTTCTTTGGAGAAGTATCTATTTTCACATCCTTCCCTCATTTTTAATTGGGATATTTGTCTTTTTATTACTGAGTCATAAGAGTTCTTTATATATTCTAAATACAAGTTCTTATCAGGTAGATGATTTGTAAATACTTCTCATGTGGGTTATCTTTTCACTTGATCGTGTCCTTCGCAGCACAGATTTTTTTTATTTTGATGAAATCCAGTGAATCTTTTTTTTTTTTTTGGTCACTTGTGATTTTGGTGGCATATCTAAGAGATTATTGCCCAACCTACGATCATATTCACCTCTGTGTTTTCTTCCAAGAATTTTATAGTTTAAATGCTTACATTTAGGTCTTTGATCATTTTGAGTTAATTTTTGTATATAGTGTGATGTAGAAGGTCCATCTTCTTCTTTTGCATGTGAATATCCTGTTGTCCCAGTACCATTTTTGAAAAAAAAAAAATTATTTCCCCATTGAATTTGATACTTTTGTTAAAGTCAGTTGACTTTAATTCGGTTTATTTTTTGACTCTCAACTCTATCCTTGATCTCTGTGTCTATCCTCAGGCCAGTAAACATTGATTAATTTTCAAATACTGAACCTGAACCAGCCTTTCATCCCCGGAATAAAACTCACTTGGTCATGTTATGTAATTCTTTTTATTATTGTTGAATTCTGTTTGTGAGTATTTTAATGAGAGATGTTGGTATTACTTTTCTTTCTTTGTTTTGTTTCTGTATTGTCTTTGTCTGGTTTTGATATCAGACAGTGTTCCCTCCTTTTCTGTTTTCTGGAAGAGATTGTAGATTCTTCAGTGAAACCGTCTGGGCCTGGAAATTTCCTTTTTGATAGTTTTTAAATTATAAATTCTCTTTCCTTAATAGTTACAGGACTCCTCAGATTATCTGTTTCATAGTGGATGTGTTAATGATAGTTTGTGTTTTTTGAGGAATTGGCCCACTTTATCTCTATTGTTTATGTGAGTAGGATTCTGTAGCATTCTCTTATGATCCTTTTGATGTCTTTGAGGTTTGTAGTGATAACTCATTTCCTTCCTGATATCAGTAATTTGTGTCTTCTCTTTTTGTGTCAGTTTTGCTAGAAAATTTTCAGTTTTACTGGTTATTTTCAAAGAACTAGCTCTTTGTTTCATTGGTTTTTCTCTGATTTCATTGACTTCCACTTATTATTATTTCCCTACTTGCCTTGCTTTACATACTGCATTTGCATTGTTGTTGGAGAGCATATTCTTTATGATTTCAAACTTTTAAATTGTTGACATGGTCTGTCTTGGTATATATTCTGGGGACACTTGCAAAGCCCAATATTCCTTTTTTTTCCTCTCAGTATCTTTTTTTTTTTAAGCTTTTATTTATTATTTAGTGGGGGGGAAGGGAGAGAGAGGAGGAGAGAGGCAAAGGGAGAGGGAGAGAGAAACCCAAGCAGACTCAGCACTGAGTGCGGACCCCAATGTGGGGCTTGATTTTATGACCCTGAGATCATTACCTGAGCTGAAACCAAGAGTCAGATGCTCAGCTGACTGCACCACCCAGGTGCCCCTCTCTCAA
Source organism: Mirounga leonina (assembly GCF_011800145.1). Classification (NCBI taxonomy): domain Eukaryota; kingdom Metazoa; phylum Chordata; class Mammalia; order Carnivora; family Phocidae; genus Mirounga; species Mirounga leonina. Next base: position 11,744,999 of record NW_023270469.1, read on the forward strand.
TATCTTTTAAATAAATTCCTATTCTGTCTAAATTAGTCAGAGTCAGTGTCTGTGTCTTCATCTAAAAATCTCAGTACCCCTCTCGAGCTGCATTTGTTAATAGCCTTTATTTTAGCACTTAACTGTACTCACTCAGTTTACATATTAGTCCCTACCACGGCACTGTGAGCTTGAGGGCATAGACCTTGTACCTTTGTTTTTGTATGTCCAGTCTGATACATGGTAAATAATTTATAGGTATTTGTTAAATGAATGAATAAATAAATAAATAGCTTTTATTAATGATCACTGTTTTTTAAAAGCCTTGGGTAGACTTTGATCTATGGAGATTTCATTCTTTTTGGTTGTATCTATTCTATCAGTCTTCATCTTAAAAGTAGAGTGCTTTTGGTTCCACAGCTGTGTTCAGCAAGCAACTGACTCTGGAAACAGACTGTAATATCTATTTTATGATTGGATTGCCATTTTATTTCACCTTAATCATAACCATAGTTCAAGCATAGACATGTGGGAAGTTCCTACTCATTGCACAAGACTTATTTTGCACCTCCTGCTGTTTCCTGTATTTCAGGTTGACTTGTCCTCTTGTAGAACTGTTGTTGCCACAGCAGTGCATTTCACAGTGCACATTCTCGTCAGAGGGAGCAAAAGCTTTGATGCCTGCCTGGAAGCCTTGTTTCCCAGTCAGGAAGCACTCAGCATTCCCTCAGCCTTTCCTGCACTTAACTGTGGGTTTCCTTACGGATAACCTTTTCAGTTGTTTTCTCCCATTTAGCATAGGTACCAGGTTAAAATGTGTCTGAGGGGGGCTCCTGGGTGGCTCAGTTGTTAAGCGTCTGCCTTCAGCTCAGGTCATGATCCCAGGACCTGGGATCGAGCCCCACATTGGGCTCCCTGCTCCGCGGGAAGCCTGCTTCTCCCTCTCCCACTCCCCTTGCTTGTGTTCCCTCTCTCACTGTGTCTCTCTCAGTCAAATAAATAAATAAAATCCTAAAAAAAATAACTAAATAAAATAAAATGTGTCTGAGGGATTCTGAACTAGAAGGTGTCCCATTATTAAAGTGTTCAGGCTGTGACTGGTGACTACTGGTTAAATTGCTGTGTGGAATAGATGGGATAGATGTAGGAGACATGAGCCGGATGTGAGCTAAATAATCTGCCACTTGGCACATTTTCCTATTGCTAAGGCAGTTTGGAGTGACTGTGTCTTTGTTGCTTTGGGGGATTTTCTTACAGCTTTTACTGTAAGAAAAAGTAGAACTGAGTGAACCTGTGGGGAGGAGCAGCGGAGAAATAAACTGTTGGATTTTTTGAGTGACTTCCCTGACTTTCATTTATGAACATAGTTAGTGGCTTTGTGTTTTTCCTCCTTTGAAACTAAATTGACTAGATAGCACTTGAACACGGGAAGTCCTTTCTAGATCTTCTCTCATACTTCGTTTCTTATCTTCTTTGCCATGCTTTTCCTCCTTTCTTCCTTCCTTCCTTCTCCCCTCCCCCCCTTTGTTGTAATTTCAGCTAGATGCCTTGCTAAATGGACATTCATTGAAAATATTCAAGAAAGGGGTGAGATATAAATAAAGCAAAATTTCAGAGAGATAAAGATCATTTTAGTTGCGATTAGTATTCCTTCAACTCATTTATAAATTACAAAACTACAGGAAAGTACGTTGAAGAGATTTGTGATGACTCACATCAGTATAGTGGAAAAGATGATGGACAGCATTTTAGTGACAATTCTCCACATTCCCAGCTTCATTATTTTCTCAGTCTTCATCTGTTCACAAGATGTATCAAATGGTGTCTATTACATAGTGCCTTTGAGTTTCCCGTAGCCCCGGCCCTAGTGGCAGGAGATAGCTTACTTTTCACAGGAGCCTTCAGTGTTCGTTTCAGTGAGTTCGGACCGTTGTACACATCCATGAAGCCACCACCCAAAATAAGATCTAGTATGATTCCATCACCCCAGAAAGTTCCCTCATGTGCCTTCCAATTGGTTCTCTTTTCCCACCCCCTCAACACCTTCTGCCTCAGGCAGCCGCTCATTTTTATTATGATGAATTCGGTTTGCCGGTGCCAGAAGTTCATATAAATCAGGTCGTCTGTTGTGTAACTCTTTTGTGCTTGCCTTCTTGCACACAACATAGTGATTCTGGGACTCATCCATTGTTGCTGTGTCTATCGGTAGTTCATTCATTTTTATTTCCATTGTATAAGAATATACCAGTTCATCCATCCATCCTAGTGTTGGACATTTGGGTTGTTTCCAGGTTTTTTTTTTTTTTTTTTTGAAGATACTTGTTTTTATTTCTCTTAGGTAAGCAGATACCTAGGAATGGGATTTCTAGGGCACGGGGTAGATGTGTGTTTAATATTAAAACAAACTGCTAGACAGTTCTCCCAAATGATTGTACTATTTTATGTCCCTGCCACCAGTGTATGAGGGTTCCACTTGGTCCATTTCCTTGCCCACATTTGGTGTTGTCAGTCTTTTTTATTTTAGTGGATGTGAAATGCTATCTCTTGTGGTTTTAAATTGCATTGTTCTGAAGACTAATAATGATGACATCTTTTTGTGTGCTTCTAGGCCATTTGTATCTCTTCTTTTATGAAGTGTCTCTTCCAGGCTCATTTTGTATTGGGTTGTTCATCAGTCTGTTGTTGATTTGTAGAAGTTCTTTATATATTCTGGATATGGGTATGTTGTCAGATATAAATGTTACTGAGTATTTTTCCCAGTCTTACGTCTTGCTTGTTCACCTTTTTCTGGTGTGTTTTGATGAGCAGAAATTTAAATTTTGATGAAGTTCAGTTTATCCGTTTTTTTCCTTTTATGGTTAGTGCTTTTTGTGTCCTAAGAAATTTGCCTATCTTAAGGCTGAGAAACTTTCTCTCTCTTTTTTTAGAAACCTTATGGTTCATGGCTAAAGTTTAGATTTGTGTGTATATTGGATCAATTTTTATATACGGACACATTTTAGGTTTTTTAGAACTGTCATAAAGGTAATACCTGGCAATTTAAGAAAATCAAATAATGCTAAAAAATGAAGAGGAAATGAAAGTTAATAGTTTGACATTTCTCTTTCTCGGCCTCCTTTGTCCAGTACAGTAGCCCATAGCCGCATGTAGCTGCTGACCAGCGCTTCAGATGCATTGTTAGTATAAAATATACACTAAGTTTTAAAGACTTAGTAAGATAAACATAAGCAGACTGTCTCAGTAATTTTTATGTCCGTTACTCTGTTGAAGTGGTAACGTGTTGGTTAAATAGAATCAGTGATTAAAAAATTCATTTTACGTTTACAGTCTTTAATGTGCTTTCTGTAAAGTTTTAAATTCTATATGTGGATCCCATTTGTGATTCTTACTATACTTCAGTTGGACAGCTCTGTTCTAGACCTTTCCCTTAGTATTTAGTATCTGTGTATATGTATCTGTGTATGGGATTTTTTCCCACATATAAAATTGTTTTTATTTATATAAATAGTATCATCTAAGCCTGTTTTCCTGAAATTTGTCATTTTTGCTTAAAAATACAGAATATATACATACACTAAGACATTTCATGTTAGTGCATATAGATTGATCTGATACTCTTATTAATGGCTGCATAGTGTTCTGTTTTGAATGTTCTGTAACTTATAAAGCCATTTCCCTATAAAGACATTTAGATTATTTACCGTTTTGCTCTCTGATAAACAGTGTGTTTGTAGAGACAGCTTCATATTTAGAAAGACGATAAAACTCATACTAGAATTTTCTTCTCAAATAGAAATGGTTATTCCTGCTAGGATGGGTGAATTGTATAGAGGAGGTCACGGCTTCCCTTGTAAAGGACAGAAGAGCTTCCTAGCTAAAATCAGAACAATCCTAAGGGGAAAAATACAATATAGTGTATTTCTCCTGCTGGAGTTCAGACTGTACCTCTTGTTCAGTGAGTTTAGGCAGGATAGAGGGTCACAAAGGAAAAGAACCCAGCGTTCTGTGTCTCAGGTTAGGGGAATTTTGGGTGGGGGGGTTTGTGTTTGTTTTTTTTATTTTATTTTATTTTTAAAGATTTTATTTTTATTTGACAGAGAGAGGGAACACAAGCAGGGGGAGTGGGAGAGGGAGAAGCAGGCTTCCCGCGGGGCAGGGAGCCCGATGCGGCGCTCGATCCCAGGGTCCTGGGATCATGACCTGAGCCGAAGGCAGACGCTTAATGACTGAGCCACCTAGGCGCCCCTGTGTTTTGTTTTTTTAAAGATTTATTTATTTATTTTAGAGAGAGAGTGAGAGTGGGAGGGGCAGAGGGAGAGAGAAAGAGAGAATCCCAAGCAGACTCCATGCCAAGCACGAAGCCCAGCATGGGGCTCGATCTCATGACCCTGAGATCATGACCTGAGCAGAAACCAAGAGTAGACGCTCAACCAACAGCTTAGAGGAGTTTTTTTGTTTTTTGAGGTATTTTTAAAGACTTATTTATTTTCTGGTGACCCTCAACTTAGGGGAGATTTTTCTAGTTTTGTTTTGTTTTTTAAAGTTTTATTTATTGAAGAGAGAGAGCAAGAACAGGTGGGGGGAGTGGCAGACTCAAGCAGACTCCCCAATGAGTGTGGAGCCCAACTCTGGGCTCCATCCTACGGCCCATGAGACCATGACCCAAGCCAAAACCAAGACTTAAACAGACTGAGCCACCAGGGCACACCACTTAGGGGAGTTTTTAATGCTTGCCATATGAAAATTCTTTTGAAAAGCTTCCTTCTTGGGGTGCCTGGGTGGCTCAGTCGGTTAAGCGTCTGCCTTCGGCTCAGGTCACGATCCCAGAGTCCTGGGATCGAGTCCCACATCCAGCTCCTTGCTCGGCTGGGAGCCTGCTTCTCCCTCTCCCTCTGCTGCTCCCCCTGCCTGCGCTCTCCTGCCCTCTCTCTCTGTCAAATAAGTAAATAAAATCTTTAAAAAAAAAAAGAAAAGAAAAGAAAAGAAAAGCTTCCTTCTTTTCCAATTCTTTTCTTTTTTTTTTCCAGAATAAAGCAACCTTCTTAATATAAAACATTGTATGAACAGTCATTTTGTGGGAAGAAAGACCCAGAAAAGAATGCATCTGTAAGCATTAGCAAGAATGAATGAGATGAGATTATTTAAATATACTTTGGCCAATTTAACATCTGTTTGTGAGTGCTGAAATGGGTCATCATTAATTTCCATAAATTAGATGGCCTGGGAAATATGCCTTCTTTTCAATTAGCACATGGAAGTGATAAATCCAGACCTTGAAGTAGTTTTTAGAGGAAGGGAGGAAAGTGGACACATGGCAGCAGGTGCTCCAGCAGAGGTGTGTCCAGCACATTGTCACCGTTTTATCCGCCGATTAGAGTTGTTTCAGTTCCTAAACTGGGAATTAAGTCTGTGGTCTGATTCCATGCCTGGGAATTCCTTTAAAACAACGAGGTCATGAACTTTTTTCTTTTTCTTACAGCTGTTAAAATTAATTTCCCTTTACAGTTAGTAGTTTGCCTTTAGAATTTTGGAACTAAAATGTTTCCTTGGTGAGGCTTTTATTTTCCTCTCCCTGACACATGTGTTCTGGTTTATTTAGGATTCAACCAGGCATTGGAAGTGTGTGTGTGTGTGTGTGTGTGTATTCGCACACGACACATGCTTTTAAATATGTGGGAGACAGGTGTCAGGAGAAAAAGCACTCTCTCGTGTAAAAAAAAAAGTGGTGGCTTTATTTTTCCTCATGAAACAAAACCTAGAAGAAAAAGTTGAATGAACTTTGCCAGCAGTTGCAAAAGTAGACTTGTAGACCTTAAACCCTGGGTTAAGGCATAACTAGCATACCTCTCTTAGGTTTTCTGTTGATTCTTTCATGAAGAAGATACTGGTCCTCTGTGCCTGGTCTTGAGTTTTTAAACATTTCTAGTTCTCGTTGGGTTTTGGAACCATTTTTGCAGGCAACTATATATTGCTTCCTAGAAAACTGGAAACTTTCACTGATCTGTATCCTTTGGCAGAAGTTGATATTTTATTGACTCAGCACTCCCAGCTGGAGTCTTGAAATTGTGAGTGTGTTCCTGCTGCCCAGTGTTGTTATTTGTGAACAGATATGAAAACATTATACATTATTTTTATTTATTTAGAGAGTCTTAGCTCTTTGTCAGACTCTTCAGATTAAGGCCCTTCTTAATGTAACTATTATTTTGAGCATCTGGTATTTTACAGTAAAGGGAAGAGTGAATGCTGTCACTAATGTTCCTCTTGGCTCCTTCTTTGGAAGTAGGTAGAGTATAATTATATGTGCTTTTGACTTGGACAGTCCTGCCTGGTTCAGACCCTAGCTTCACATAATTCTTTAAGCTGTAAAATAGGGATCATAATACCTACCTCATAGAGCTGTTTTGAGAATGTAATGAGATAAAGTGTCTTTTTTTTTTTTTTTTAAGATTTTATTTATTTGACAGAAGAGAGAGAGCACAAGCAGGGGGAGCAGGCAGAGGGAGAAGCAGGCTCCCCGCTGAGCAGGGAGCCTGATGTGGGGCTCGGTCCCAGGACCCTGGGATCACGACCTGAGCCGAAGGCAGACGCTTAACGACTGAGCCACCCAGATGCCCCTAAAATGTGCCTTTTTCTGTACTTGGCACAGAATATGTTCATATATAGGACATATTTGATAAATGAATAAACAAGGCAGGTCCCATCTTGAGTTTTGTTGTGGGCAGGTCCTTTGACAAATGAGTTGATTTCTGCAAATTGATCTTTAATGTTGTCTAGTAAGATTTATGGACTGTTTCTTTTGAGCCTAGTGCCAATTGAAGGCTCCTAAGGAACATAAATGAAGTGTTTGATATAACCCTTATATTAAAGATATATAGAATATGTGAAGCCTCCCAAAATATAAGATGGCCATGTCTGTGCACCAGAATATATAGCATTAAAAAGAGAGTTTAAAAAATTTTAAGGGGTGACACCTGGCTCAGTCAGTAAAGCATGCAACTCTTGAAGTTGGGGTCATGAGTTTGAGCCCCACATTAGGGAGTAGAATGTACTTAAAATTAAAAAAATAATAAAATTTTAAAAGGAACCTCTGACACACACACACACCACCACCCATTCATTACAGTTGCATTAATTCTACTTGATTGACATAAGGACAGGGAACATCATGTCTTGTGTCTGTCTTTATACGGGTCTAGGACAGGAGTCTCAAACTCCAATATCTACCAGTCAGTTGGTGCCTCATGAAATGTTACCAGATCTTACAGTTTTTCGAGAGAGGTTGGGGATCTGGATTTTATGTGAGTTTGTGTGTGAATTTTTTTCCTGTTTTTAAAAAAACAATGTGTGGGTCAAACAAAAGCAGACCAGTATCAAAACTCTGATCTGGCTCCTTAACCAGTTCTTGAGACTTTGAATAATAGAGAATAGATTGCCTTAGCGTAGAGAACAGACTGGTTCTATTTCCCCCTCCTAATCCCCTTTGTGTCTGGTGGACAGTTTGCATTCATTGCTTTTCCAATTTCATGAGAGTAAACAAGTATGGGGACATATTTCTCTAGCAATAGTGTGTGTTTAGATTATTGCAGAATAACAGGCTACTCACTGCAAAGCTGTGAGTCTAAAGGTATAGAGTAGTTAAAGCAGAAGCCCACATCCAGCTAACCTTCTACATAGCAATACGTGCCTTAAGCTTCTTTTATTATTGTTATTCCCCCAATTAAAAAAATTTCTCTATGCCTAATGAAATCACTCTCATTTTACTTTAAAAACCATAAAGGAGAACTATATTTTCTTTTGACTTTTGAGCAACTCATATTTATTTTATATTATACACATATATATGTATATAATTAACTTCTGTTTCTGATCTACCTATTTTATCCAAACCTTGATACATTAGCTGATTGGCCACATGTCTTGGTCTTTGCAAAGCAAGACAAGATAGGGCAAGTATTGCGATATTTTATTGCATTTTACTCTTACTTTGTTTAAATTATTGAAAAATGAAAAATGAAAGTGCTGACGCCAGTGAAACATCTAGATCTCAGACTCCTTTTTTAAAAAATTTTATTATGGAGAAACTTCAAACATGTACAAAAGTAAAGAGGGAAGTACAATGAAACCCTATACCACATCATAAGACTTCAACAGTTACCAACATTTTGCCGATCATGTTTTATGTTCAGCCCTTCGTTACATCATCAAATTGAATATTCATATAAATCTGTGAGGTAGATATATTATCCCCTTTTCGTTTGTTTGTTTTTTTACTATGGAAAAGTCCAGACCATGGAGAAAATTGTGTATGAATCTTGATAGACACATCACTCAGCTTCCACACTTACCAGCACAAGTCTCATCTGTTTCACCTGTGATCACTCCATCCACTCCACCAAAAACCCCACTGAGTGTTTTGAAGCAAAACTTTAATATTATGTCTTTTTATCTATAAATATTTCAATTTGTATCTCTTAAAAGGAAATATTCTTTTAGACGTAGTTACCATTATTACATCTGAAAAATAAAGCCAATTCCTGGACATCTTCAAGTATTCATTTAGTGTTCATATTTCCTTAATTGTATCATAAGGGTTTTATTTTTAACAGCTGATTTGCTCTAATCAGGATGTAAACAGGTCCACATATTCAATTTGACTGATGAGTCTTTGAAGTCTCACTTGACCTCCTCTACCCTGCCCCTGTGTCCTAGTAATTTTTCCTGTTCTTTAAACAGCTTTTTTTATTGTGCCATAAAATTCACTCAGTGTAAGTATACAGTTTAATGATTTTTTTTTAAAGATTTATTTTAGAGAGAGAGAGAGGGAACCAGCATCGGGGTGGGGGAAGGAGCAGAAGGAGAGAGAACCCCAGGCAGACTCCATGCACTGAGCTCAGAGCCCAATGTGGGGCTCGATCTCAGAACCCAGAGATCATGACCTGAGCCGAAACCAAGAATTGGATGCTTAACTGTGCCACCCAGGCAC
>NW_023270469.1:11753970-11909727 GCF_011800145.1 Mirounga leonina
CAAGAATTGGATGCTTAACTGTGCCACCCAGGCACCCCTACAGTTTAATGATTTTTAGTAAACTTTTTAAAGTTGTAACCTTCATCATGCATCATTTGGTATTAGAACATGTTCATCTCCTGAAAAGCTCCTTCCTGCCTGTTTATAGTCAGTTTCTGCTCCAGCCTTAGTCCCAGGCAACCCTGCTCTGCTCTCTATCCCTGTAGATTTGCCTTTTCTAGAAATTTCCTGTACTAGAGTCACACTTTTCATGTCTTTAATGTAGTATTTTAATGTCTGCCTTTTTTTACTTAGTATCATGTTTTTGAGGTTCATCCATGGTATAGGATATATCAGTAGTTCGTTCTTTTTATAGCTGAATAATTTTTCTTTTATATGGATAAACAACATTTTGTTTTTCTTCATTTGGATGATTTCCACTTTTTGGCTGTTAGGCTGCAGTGAACATTCATGGTCCAAGTCTTTGTATGGACATGTGTTGTCATTTCTCTTGGGTTGATACCGAGGACTGGAATCGCTGGGTGGTATGGTAAGTTTGTTGAAAGAGATTGCCAAGTTGTTTTCCAAAGTGACTGCACTATTTTCCATCCCCACCATCAGTATAAGGGGGTCCCCTTTTCTTCACTTTCTTACCAACACCTGGTCTTTTAAACATTTTTTGCCAAATTTTGGAAGGCAGCTATGCTCACCACTATACCACCAACGCCATTTTTTGCCAAATTTTGAACTGGGTTATGGATTGTATATCTTCTTTTTTTTTTTTTTTAAGATTTTTTTTTTTTTTTAAAGATTTTATCTATTTATTTGACAGAGACACAGCGAGAGACACAGGGAGAGAGGGAACACAAGCAGGGGGAGTGGGAGAGGGAGAAGCAGGCTTCCTGCCGAGCAGGGAGCCCGATGCGGGGCTTGATCCCAGGACCCTGGGATCATGAGCTGAGCTGAAGGCAGACGCTTAACGACTGAGCCACCCAGGTGCCCCGGATTGTATATCTTCTAATTGAGTTGGGATGCCCACCCTCATTTTCCAGCAGCTTTGACACCCAAACTCAGACCTCTGTCTCCTCAGGCCACGAAGATGCAGCTTTCTGCTTGAGTTCTAGCCCCTCCATGCTGCAGGGACTGGCGAGTGCCTGTAGGCAGCACGCTGTAACTCGGCTCTCACAGTCATTCCCTTTTTCTTCTTGTCTCGTATTGCTCTCTAGTCCTTCACGTAACTGTTTTTTGTTTTTTTTTTTTAAAGATTTTATTTATTTATTTGACAGAGAGATAGGGAGAGAACACAAGTAGGCAGAGAAGCAGGCAGAAGGAGAGGGAGAAGCAGGCTCCCCACAGAGCAGGGAGCCCGATGCGGGACTCGATCCCAGGACCCTGGGATCATGACCTGAGCCGAAGGCAGCTGCTTAACTGACTGAGCCACCCAGGCGCCCCTACGTAACTGTTTTTATGTTTTGTCCAGAGTTTATAATTGTTATCTGTCTGTGGGAGGGTTAGTCCAAAAAAGCTACTCCACCATTACTGTGTTATTCCATTTAAAATTAGCTTTTCTCTACTCTCCCACCACAGGTATGGATTTAACCTTGCCATTCAACATCAGGTAGCACATGTACTTTATAATTACTTTCTGATTTGTAAGCTCTTTATGGGCTTAGAGTAACTCTGCAAATCAATACACCAAGCATTTAAAACAGTGTGGAAAAACAACTAGCCTTTCACCATGGTGAAATTTGTGTAGTGTTGGGGGGCAAATAACCAACAGTACATTATAGCCACAGAGAAGTAATTGGTTGCCTTTTTACCACCTAACTACTTAAAACACACTCAAAACATCCACCGGAATGATGCAGTAGATGACCAGTGTTTTCTAGGGCTAAAAATGAACGACTGACAAGCATTTATAAATGTTTACATTAATGGTTCTCAAGCTATTTGATTTAGGACTTTTCTACATTCATACAGATAATTGAGGACCTCAAAGAGCTTTTGGTATCTATGGGAATTTACTATTAGAAATTAAAACGGGGGCACCTGTGTGGCTCAGTCGTTAAGTATCTGCCTTCGGCTCAGGTCATGATGCCAGTGTCCTGGGATCGAGCCCCACATCGGGCTCCGTGCTCCGCGGGGAGCCTGCTTCTCCCTCTCCCACTCTCCCTGCTTGTGTTCCCTCTCTTGCTGTGTCTCTCTCTGTCAAATAAATAAATAAAATCTTAAAAAAAAAATTAAAAATAAGAAATTTAAAATACTTATTTCAAATAGCAATAATAAATTCAGTACATATTAGTATAAATAGCATTTTTATGAAATGTAAATATATTTTCCAAAACAAAAAGGAATTCAGTGAGAAGAGTGGCATTGTTTTACATTTTTACAAATGTCTTTACTGTCTCTTAATAGAAGAGAGGCACATTTTCATATCTGCCTCACACACCCCGTTAGCTGTAAGTGCTGATACCATTGCCTATCATGTAGCCTCTGGAAAACTCTAGTGGACGTCATGAGAGAATGACAGAGAAAAAGGCAAGTAATGTCTTAGTGCTGCCCATGAATTCAACTGCCTGAAAAATCTCAGGCGTCCCTGGGCCACATTTTGGGACCTGCAAGTTTAGTGTATCTCTGGAAAGATACTCAAGTAACTAAGAACAGTACTTGTCTCAGGGGAGGGGGAATTTGGTAGCTGGAAGACAGAGGAGAGAAGAAGGGAGGCTTATTTTCAAATTTGTCTTGTACATGAATTACCATTTTTAAAGGTGAATTATTAAATAATGCTCATGTTCCTTCAGGCAGGAAGGTGCTTGAAGTAGTAGATTTTTAAAGTTACCTTTAGATACATAGCGTCAGAGAGGAGAAGAGCCTCAGGAGATAACCTCTCCAATCTGCTTTGTTCCAACTGTCATCCTCTCTCAGAGCCCTCCCCCCAGCCCCAGTTGTTTCTTCTGTGGTGCTCAGGTCAATGTTTAATTCCAGGGATTGTCATGTATATTTTATTTTTTCATCTCTGTTCTCCCCCACTAGACTCTTAGCTCCCTGAGGGCATGAATCAAGTCCATTTGCACACTGTTCTCAGCCTAGCACTTGGTTCCTAATAGTTTGTCAGGACAGAGTTATTAAATGAACGAGTGAGGATCTTTGGGGAGCTCACATCAGTTCCCCATTTGTCAGTGCTGAGCAGTTGTGGGCAGTTGCCAGGAGACAGATATCCTTCCCAAACACCATCTTTGGGGGACTGAAAAGCTTCCTGCGTTTGTTCCAGTTTCCCAGTTATGTGAGATGAGCAATAAATTAATAAGCAGTTTATAAGGCAAGGCACGTGTCAAAAGAGGGGGCCACAGAATGGTTCTTTTGTGTTCAGACTTTCATACATGAAGTCAGCTTGCTGTTTTAAAGGTTTCCTTCTGGAACCATGAGAGACGATGGACTCTGAAAAACAAACTGAGGGTTCTAGAGGGGAGGGGGGTGGGAGGATGGGTTAGCCTGGTGGTGGGTATTGAGGAGGGCACATTCTGCATGGAGCACTGGGTGTTATGCACAAACAATGAATCATGAAACACTTCATCTAAAACTAATGATGTAATGTATGGGGATTAACATAAGAATAAAAAAACCCTGATGTAATGTATGGTGATTAATATCACATAATAAAATAAAATAAAAAAAAAAGATTTCCTTCTCATCCTTTTGTTATATCTTTCTCTAAGTATCTTTCTCCAAATAAAATAAACTTGAAAAAGAAAAAAAAAGACCCCATTTGGATTTGTACCAAACCTGACTCTAGTGCCAGGTGTCTCACTTCGTTAAGCGGCCGACTCTTGATCTCAGCTCAGGTCTTGATCTCAGGGTCGTGAGTTCAAGCCTCGTGTTGGGCTCCACGCTGGGTGTGGAGCCTACTTAAAACAACAAGAACAACATTTTGGGTCTGGATGAAGTTGGCCAAGTGTTTCATCTGTTTCCTTGTGGTGGTTTGGTCATTCACGATTCTCAGCTCATTCACCCCCAGGGTCATTAGACGCAGACAGCTGGATTGTGGAGCCGGCGGTGAGCTTGTGTGGATCCAAGAGCCTCCACTGCCACAAGATCCGCCCCTGCCATAGCAAGCTCTTGCTTGCTGTCGTTGAGGTCTGGGTTCCATGTAATACCATGGTTTAAAAAAAGAATTAGTGTCTTTTCTCTTTAAAAGAACCCACGGAGCGGAAGGTTTACAGTCGTTAGTAGGGGCCACAGTGAACTGCAGTTTCATGGTGAAGTAATTCTTTTCCTTCTTGTAAACAGAACTATACGTTTGCTTGTATGTGTAGCAATGAAAAGCAGAGAGTACTCTTGTGGAAGGTACTTCAGCTCACAGCCTGTGTTGTAGATTGAGATTAGCTTCATTATTGTGTCACATGGTTTTTTTATTTGCAGATCTATATACCAGAAGGGTATTACAATGGTATAACAAATAAGTTAAATGTGAATAAATGTTAACGTTAAGTAAGTTAATACATTAAAGAGTATAAAGTTAAAAAGCTGAGACTGTCCAGGAGAATCCAGCAGATAGGGTTGCCTTGTCTGGAAGGAAGACAAGAGTTTGAGTCTTTAAAAGAGCAGTGTGCTGTATTTTAATTTCTACTTTGCTGGTCTTTCAACACAGTGTTGACATCAGCACTGCTGGAGCTACACCCTGGCCCTACCTCTCCACCAAAGTAGGGTGCTCCACCTTAGACTGCAGTCCACACCATCGGTCTGCGTACAGATATGGTTTCCGGGGTGAAGGACACTTATGCCTTAAAGCTTGCAGGGCAGGGGCGCCTGGGTGGCTCAGTGGTTAAGTGTCTGCCTTCGGCTCAGGTCGTGATCCCCGGGGTCCTGGGATCGAGCCCCTCATCAGGCTCCCTGCTCCGCGGGAAGCCTGCTTCTCCCTCTCCCACTCCCCCTGCTTGTATTCCCTCTCTCGCTGTGTCTCTCTCTGTCAAATAAATAAATAAAATCTTAAAAAAAAAAAAAAAGCTTGCAGGGCAGACAAGTGGCAACAGGACAAGCCCAGTAGTGACCCAGGACTGTCCTGTGTGACTCTCATCCCCTAATCTGTGGAGGTCATACACTGTAGGAACATGCAAGTCCTCGAGGCTAGTAAAAGGACCTCTGGGAAAGAAGAGCTTCATTGAATACTTCGGTTTTTCTGAGCTTTCTTCATCTTATACAAATAACTTCCTGAAGGTATGGGAATTATTGGTCAAGACAGGCTCTTTGGCTGGTTTTTCTTAGGCCACACTTCCAGCCCCTGCCGTAGCTACATGCTGCAGAATAGGAAAAGGAAGAGAGCAAAGAAATAACAAAAGTTCTGAAAACAAATACAAGGAAACCGAGGGAACCAAAAAGGAAACAAACATGAGAAATTCAGACAGAAACCAGACGAGTAGAGAACGTGGCCGTGTGTTCAGAGTTCGTCTCTGCGGTATATTTATGGAGGGTACAGGTGCCTTGGCAGTTGTATTGCGTGTTGTAAACATTTTTTCATTCTGTGAGCTTTTCATATCATTGTCCCTTTCTAAGTTTTTTGTAATATCAGACCTAAGATTGTGTTTTGAAATGAGAATTAGAGTTCCTGCTGGACCTCTTGTCCCAAAGCAGCAAACTCTGTAACACTGATAGCTGTTATCATTCTAGGGGGCATTTACAGGGACTTGAATCTGTGACTGAAACCCAGAATTTCATTGCTGTGGTTGGGTAGTGTTAAAGTGTACAGGGCCATATTTATATGAGGAGGTCATAAGCCCCAAGGCCATGGAAGCCAGTCTGCTTTGTTTACTTACCTCTGTATCAGCAGCACTTAGAACAGTTTATGTTAAAAATAGGCACTCAATAAATAGTTGTTGAATTAACAAATGTTGGTTATAGGAAGAAAATTGGGAAATGGGTGGCATGTTTGAAAGATAGCCAGAAATGTATCTTAACATTCAAGAAGTTGGATTAATACTAGCGACCATGTAGACCAGGAACTTCTATTTATTATTGCTTTTAAAGTTTTATATACAACCTTTTTTTTAAGATTTATTTATTTGAGAGAGAGAGAGATCATGCATGAGCGGGGGAGAGGCAGAGGGAGAGAGAGAATCCCAAGCAGACTCCCCATGAGCGCGGAGCCCGACAAGGGGCTCGATCTCGCAACCCTGAGATCATGACGTGAGCTGAAATCAAGTCAGACATCTAACCAACTGAGCCACCCAGGCGCCCCCTTATATACAACTTTTAAACATTTTACCTATATCATTTCTGTGGTTTGCTTAATATTTAATTTGTTTACTGAAAATTAATGTTTAAATATTAAACATTAATTAAAATTTAATGTGGCTTGTTCTTTTAAACACTCTAAACAACTTAACAGATAAAGCATACAACTTATTACTATATCTATCTTGGCGGTAAACTGGTGCTAATTCCCAATCATCTTGATTTTGTGCAGCTAATAGAAAGGTAGAAGGGAGGGGATTTTGATCTGCTCTAGAAAAGTTATTATATCTGCTGTTTTTGTCTTTATCTTATGCTCCCTTTTGGCATTACTGAGTTGGAAGAAGAGAGCTCCTATTTTCTTGCCATATACAAAAACCCATTTTAGACCCTCTGGACATCCCATTTGTGATGCTAAATTATTTTTACACAATTAGTTTGTTTCAGTTAGCCATGGTTATTTTCTTTTTGACGCTGTAGCTGTTGCAGCCTAATGGCTTTGTCTTTAAGCTGACCCCTTTGTCCTTTCTGCACAACTCGCACTGACTTAGGGATTCTTGCTTTCTTGCAGTGCTAGAAAGTGCCCGAACAGTCTTGATTGTTTTCTTGCCCCAAGACCTGGAGTCACCTCACCTGGATTAATATTAGAGGTCAAATCTGGCCTCAATGGAGCTCATGAGTGTTGGTGACCAGCAAAAGTGCTTGAAAACTGTTGTCATTAAACTAAGTGGTTAATCAGTCTAGCAGCAAGTGAGAGTTGCTGCTTCTCCAGGCCTCGGCAGCCTCAGTGTTCCATATCACCCTCTGCAGAGCTTTGCTATTTTGGAGCCAATGGTGTGAATTATTCTGTTAGTAAGAATCTGACCTTTTTTTCTCCTGTTGCAGAAATGAAGCTTATGTGCACATGTGACCCTACATCAACTAATCTCAAACTTTATTATATGTCCTATAATTTTAATTTGCATAGCCCTATTCCCTATTACTGATTAGATTATCTGGTGGAGAGAGTGATTTCGTCTGCTATTAGAGTATGCTTTGATTTTCATCTAAATATGAAGTAGGTCTTAACCTTTCTTGGATCTCGAAGCCTTCGAAAATCAGATGAAAATTATGGATCTGCCTCCTAGAAAAATTACATATATGCACATACGTAAATTTGACATAGAACTTCAGAGAGTTCTTGACCATTCAGGAACTTCAGGGGAATGGGTAGCTGGTGAGAAGTTCCCACGGACTCCAGAAAAGAGAGATGGCTAATTATCTATTACAAAAGTCATTTACTGTGCTGGGTTGAGATTTCTCCCCTCCTTCACGCCCAAGCTCTCCCGTACCTCCCCATCCTGAAACCTTCTGTGAAGGTTTGAAATGGCCTACAGCTTTGCATTGGTGGCAGAATTGAGTTGGTATCCATCATGGGGCCCCAACAAATAGAATGTTGTGTGTATGGACAGTGTGTGCTGAAGATGAGTGACAGTGGAGGTTATGAATTCCACACAACCAAAAGAATTGAAGAGAGAAGCAACTAGTAAATGAAAGATCCTAAGAATATCCAGAAGAGTGGGAAGATGCATATTTTCCCTGAATATAAGATGATAGATCAAACCAATTTCATTTAAACCTTAAAAGACAGGATAATCCAGTAGCCTTAAGGCCTTGGTGACACCTTGATAACTGATAAGAATTACACGACCACACTACACACAACCTGATTTGTTCACGTTACTGGTAGAGTTAGTAGGTGGCTATAATTCTACATGTGTAAATTGATCTTAAAAGAAAAGAAAAATGGTTTGTGCTTTCTTTATCTGCCCGTAGCATAAGAATCTTTTCAGCTCTCTTTTCCCCCAGGCTTCTCTTACTCATCTGATGCCAGGATTTAGAATTTATCCCACTCCTTTGGCTCCAAGGAACTTGATTCACCACCCAGCTGTCTGACTCAACACCCATCAGGGGTTGAGACTGATTACATGCATTATTCTCTGCGGAGACTCCTCGAGCTCTTGCCCGCCTTCCACCCCAAAGTCCCCAAGTCTTCGCAATAAAGCTGTATTGTAGTATAAGGACCTGTGTGTTTAGTTTCTGAAACGACATCCTTCCAGAAGCCATCTTTTATCTGATGTGTTAAGAAGTATGTGTGGGCAAGTCACAAAACAGGGATTCCAAGCTCTGTTGGGAGATGAACATGTGAAAAGGTTAGAAAGTATTCAAGATTTAGCCAAGTAGAAACTAGTTGTCTCTCAGGAGATTGTTTTCAGTTTTCTTTGGAGAGTAGCCATTAGCAATGCAAATGTGAGGTTTGGTTTGATAGCACTGTAAACAAACCATTGAAAACTGTAGATGGTGCATACGAAACAGTGGCACTCCGAGAAATTGACTTTGGTCAAGTAGACAGCAAAGCACGTCCGTTTGGGGCCAGAGGTAGTTATCCTTTTGTTCTGAATTCAAACCGCTTGTTTTGTTTTCGTTTTTAAGTAGGCGTCATGCCCAGTGTGGGGCTTGAACTCAGAACCCCGAGATCAAGAGTCTCATGCTCCACTGACTGAGCCAGCCGGGTGCCCCCAAAACCAGTTATTTTTAATGGTGCTGACGATGTCTCCAGATTCGTTTGGGGCTCTTACTCCTGGAGAAGGAGATAGGAAAATCAGAAAGTGAGCACTTGGGTTAGTGCTAGGTGGAGGTGGCAATAGTCCATGAAGCTGCTTATAGGCTGCAGAGGCATGGAGTTTCAGGGAAGATTGGCTTAATGGTTTGCCAAGCCCACGGCATAAGATTTTGGTGGTTTTGTTGTGGTTTTGTCTTTTTTTTTCTTCTCCCTCTCTAAAAGTAAAAAATCGGTGTACAGACTAACTAAAAATCAGAACTTAATCCACTTCACTGCATATCACCCTCTGCAGAGCTTTGCTATTTTGGAGCCAATGGTGTGAATTATTCTGTTAGTAAGAATCTGACCTTTTTTTCCCCTATTGCAGAAATAAAGCTTATGTGCACATGTGACCCTACATCAGCTATTCTCAAACTTTTTCTTTTCAAGACCTCTTTGCAACTCTGTAACATTAATGAATGGGTTATAACTGTCATTTATAGTATAAGAAATTAAAACTGAAAACATTTTCTTTTTAGTTAACAAAGATATAATTATTGCAACGTAGAATCTAGAAACTAAACAATCTTTCACTTACCTGCAATAAGAAGAGTCAAGACAGATGATGGGGGGTCTAAAATTGAGAGCAGTTTAAAATATTTATGAACTCGGGGCGCCTGGGTGGCTCAGTCGGTTAAGCAGCTGCTTTCGGCTCAGGTCATGATCCCAGAGTCCTGGGATCAAGCCCCACATCAGGCTCCCTGCTTGGCGGGAAGCCTGCTTCTCCCTCTCCCACTCCCCCTGCTTGTGTTCCCTCTCTCGCTGTCTCTCTCTGTCAAATAAATAAATAAAATCTTTAAAAAAATAAAATAAAATATTTATGAATTCATTTTGAAATAACAATACTAAACCTATTACATGTTAACATAATATAAATAACTATATTTTCCCCCAGAAAATTAGTGAGGAGATTAGAACAGTAATCCCATTTATCTGTGGGGGTTACATTCCAAGACACCCATTGGTACCTGAAACCACAGATAGTACCAAACCTTCTACGTACTATGTTTTGTCCTATACAGACATACTTATAATAAAGTTTAGTTTATTAATTAGGTACAGTAAGAGATTAACAACAATAACTAGTAATAGAACAATGGTAATAACACACTGTAGTAAAAGTTAACGTGAATGTGGTTTCTCTCCCAGACTATCTTATTGTACTGTTCCTTCCCTCTTCATGTGAGGATGTGAGATGATAAAATGCCTATGTGATGAGAGGAAGCGAGCGGAATGATGTAGGCGATGTGACGTAGTTTCAGGCTGCTCTTGACCTAGCTGTGGGGCAGGAGGAGGGTAATCTGCTGCTGGACTGTGATTGGCCGCGGGTAACTGAAACCATGGAAAGCAAAACTGGTTAAGAGGGGCTGCCATATTGTGATTTTATCTTCTCATTGTCAAGCTTAAGATAGCTGGTTCTCAGATCTGCTTCTCTATTCAGTCTGTTTTGATGTTATTTTGGTTGAATTATATGAAAAAAATCTAGCCTCACATAGGTATGTAGTTGCAGAGAAATTGACTTTGGTCAAGTAGACAGCAAAGCACATCCGTTTGGGGCCAGAGGTAGTTATCCTTTTGTTCTGAATTCAAACCACTTGTTTTGTTTTTGTTTTTAAGTAGGCTCCATGTCCAGTGTGGGGCTTGAACTCAGAACCAAAGGAAGGAGTATTCTAATAGTTGTTTAGGTAATTTTGGACATCACTCTGTGATACTACACCAAAATATGAATGGTAGTGGTTTCTTTTTTTTTTTTTTAAGATTTATTTATTTGTATGAGAGAGCATGTGCAAGGGATGGGGTAGGGGCAGAGGGAGAGGGAGAGAGAATCTCAAACCTATCCCACACTCAGTGTGGAGCCCAACACAGGGCTAGATCTCACGACCCCCAGATCACAACCTGAGCCAAAACCAAGAGTCAGACGTTTAACCAGTTGTGCCACCCAGGTGTCCCTAACGGTGGTAGTTTCTTTTTTTTTTTTTAAGATTTTTATTTATTTATTTGACAGAGATAGAGAGCACAAGTAGGAAGAGAGGCAGGCAGAGGGAGAGGGAGAAGCAGACTCTCCACTGAGCAGGGAGCCTGACGCGGGGCTCGATCCCAGGACCCTGGGATCATGACCTGAGCCGAAGGCAGCAGCTTAACCGACTGAGCCACCCAGGCGCCCCACGGTGGTAGTTTCTTAAAGTTTGGTTGCAAAACAGGATCTGGGACTGCATCAGTAAACTTTTTGTACTATTCTATCAAAGTCTTTGAAACTTGTACTTTGAATGAAATTTTTTTTTATCAATATACGTGATTTATAACACCATGCATTAGTCACTTGGAAAATACTAGCTTACTGGGTTATATAGATCTAATGTTGGCTAATTTCATTAACAAGCCACATTGATTAATACGCTGCCAATCTCATCAGAAAGCCTTTAAGTACTGGGAAGCTGTCCAACTCACAGTGGTAGATAGAAGTTTTCCAAAATGTGAAAGCTCAAAATTTATCATTGGCTGTAGTCGTTCTTGAAGTGACAGACTTCGTTCTTTTTTCAGAAATGAGAAAAGCTCTGCCAAATACCCAAGTGTCAATAATCGTAGTTTATCTGGAAAAAGCAGGTTATTTAGCTTGCATGAGTTGCTGAGTGTTGCACAAATGTTTTTCCTGGAGATCACCACACTAGGCAGAAGAGTGGCTTACTTCCCATTTTGTAAAACAATATTAAAAAGATACCTATTGGGGTGGCTCAGTTGGTTAAGCAACTGCCTTCGGCTCAGGTCATAATCCTGGTGTCCCCAGATCGAGTCCCAGCATCAGGCTCCCTGCTCGGCGGGGAGTCTGTTTCTCCCTCTGACCCTCCCCCCTCTCATATGCTCTCTCTCTCTCATTCTCTCTCTCATAAATAAATAAAATCTTTAGAAAAAAAAAGATACCTATTTAAAATTAAATTAGCCTCATTTTTAATAGAATTATATTTATTTAATTACAAATACAATTATATTTTAAATATGGTATATAAAATATTTATTTTACTTAATTTTTATTCTTTGTTCCTTTTTATAAAAATAAAGTTATTTTAGGAGCACCTGGCTGGCTCATTTGGTAGAGTATGTGACTCTTGATCTCAGGGTCATGAGTTCAAGCCCCACATTGGGCATAGAGCTTACTTTGAAAAAAAAGTTATTTTAGAATAATTTCTTCAGAAAAGTTGCTAAAATGATGCAGAGTTCCCATATACTTTTCACCCAGCTTCTCCTAAAGTTAACATCTTACATGACCAAGGAACTTTTGCTAAAATTAAGAGATTAACAATGAGACAGAACTATTAACTGAATTCTAGACTTTACTCCAGTTTTCCCACAAGTGACCTTTTGCTCTTCCAAGATCCAATCCAGAATACCCATCGCATTTAGGCAGCTAATTTTTATTTATTTATTTTTTAAAGATTTTATTTATTTATTTGACAGAGAGAGAGAGCACAAGCATTAGGAACGGTAGAGGGAGAAGCAGGCTCTCTGCTGAGCAGGGAGCCTGATGTGGGGCTCAATCCCAGGACCCTGGGATCATGACCTGAGCCGAAGGCAGACACTTACTGACTAAGCCACCCAGGCGCCCTAGGCAGCTAATTTTTAAACTGCACTTTCTCCTTTTGCCCTACCATATTTAAGAACATAAATAAATTTTAGGTTTATAGAAGAATTGCAAAGATAAAACAGTGTCATATACCGTTCACCACTTTCCCTCTTGCCTAACACAGTGCATTTGTCCAAACTAATGGACCTCTGAGGCCACCATGATTTTATATCCTCATGAGGACACCTCCCCTGGAGATGTGTCGTAGGTTTTTCAGCATCTCTGTCTGGGATCCTTGCAGTCAGGCAGACGAGAGCTTTGCATCCCACCCAGCCACGTCCTCCTGTGCCTCAGCTTCCTCCTTCCAGGTGCGCAAATGCAGTGCTGGTGGCAGGCGCCCAGCAAACTGCGGCTTCGTTCTTAAATGAAATTGTCTTCCTTCTTCCCTCCCTCCTTCTCTCCTTCCTTTGCCTGGCAGTGAAGAATACTTTTAGCAAAATGTTGTGCTAAGGATACAGAGAAGAAAGAAAAAAGTCTGTCCTCAAAGGACTCAATTCCTAGTGGGAAAGGGATATATCTCTACAGCTAACTTTTAAACAAGTCATTCTTAATTGTTGATCTGAAGCAGTCATCTCTAGCCCACATAAAGAATCATTTGAGGACGCCTGGGTGGCTCAGTTGGTTAGGCGTCCAACTCTTGATTTCAGGTCAGGTCATGATCTCAGGGTCCAGGCTCCGGGCTCTGTGCTCAGTGATGAGTTTGCTTGAAGACTCTCGCCCTCCCTCTGCCCCTCCCCCGCCATGTGCTCGCACATGCGTGCTCTTTCTCTCTCTCAAATAAATAAATACAAAAAAAAAAAAAAAAAAAAGAATCTTGGGGCACCTGGTGGCTCAGTTGGTTAAGCGTCTGCCTTCGGCTCAGGTCATGATCCCAGGGTGCTGGGATCGAGCCCTGCATCGAGTCCCTGCTCAGCAGAGAGCCTGCTTCTCCCTCTCCCTCTGCCCGTCCCCTTGCTTGTGGTCGCTCCCTCGTGGGCTCTTTCTCAAATAAACAAATAAAATCTAAAAAAAAAAGAATCATTTGACTAGAGGTACCTGGCTGGCTCAGTCAGTAGGGCACGTGACTCTTGATCTCAGGGTTGTGAGTTCAAGCCCCACATTAGGTGTAAAGCTAACTTAAAGAAATAATAATAAAAATAAAATAGAAAGCTCATTTAAAAAAAAGCAGAAGAATCATTTGCGTTGTGTACGTCCTGTATGCTCTTTCCTCACAGATCAGCACAGTTCACTGCAGGGCTTCCACATACTACTTCTCACATAGGCCTGGATCTTGAAGGCAGATAGTCCAGTATTTCTTTGTGGGCCAGTATCTTCTTTCCACCAACTCTGCTGGATGTTCTTCTACCCTTCAGGTAGTGGTAGCAGGAATGGCTTGGCACTCTGGTCCTTCAACAAGCCTCGGGAGAGAATGATGGTAATAGTTATTTCATTTTACAGATAAACAGGTTTAGATAGGATTGTTAATTTGCTCAAAGTTTGTCTGACTACAAAGCTCAAAATCCACTATCTTAGGATGCTTTTTCTTTCTTTTTTTTTTTTTTTTAAGAGAGAGAGAGAGAGAGCAGGGGTGGGGGCCAGAGAGAGAGAGAATCCTAAGCAAGCTCCACACCCAGCGCAGAGCCTGACTCAGGACTTGATCTCAAGATCCTGAGATCATGACCTGAGCCAAAATCAGGAGTCGGATGTTTAACCAGGCCCCCCTAATGATGCTTTTCTAAGGAAAGGGAAGCCAGGAAGCAAAGACATGGTTGCTAGATATTTGCCATTCCTGATATAAGTGATAATTTTCCCTTTGGACATTTACCCCATCAGTTTTCTAAATGAATGGCTTTCGTGCTGTCTGGATTTTAAATATTCCTTGAGAAACAGGAATTACATGAAGGTTGTGATTCACATTTAACTTTTCTTGTGCTTAAGTATACTCCCAGTGAAAACCACTTAGTTCATTAAAGTAAGCAAGCTTATTTTTCTGTTAACTTTTCCTTTATGTTACAATAAAAAAATCTTTTATAATATTGGTATCATATAAACAGCTATTTCATTGGAGACATGATTGTATAGTTAAGATTCTTAGAATGGATGTTTATGGTAATTTCTGTGGAAATTCTTCTTTTAAACGCAAGAAGTAATTACAGCAGCGAGTATAAGCATTCTACTTCAATTATATAGTCTCTTCTGTTCTCAGAGACAGGCATAGAACAGAGATTCAGTAAAATGATTAAAAGCTTTAAAATTGAAAAAAAGTAGTTTAAAAACTTTGATAAATAATTTTTTTATTACTGTTATTTCTCTAATATCATGGTCCATTTATTTTTTTTCTTTTTTTTGCCCACCAATAATTAAATATTAGTGCCCAATCGTATTTCATTTATACTTCTGTCTACCCCACCATATTATTTATTATTTATTGATTGATTTTGAAGCAAATCCCAGAATATAATTTTGCTTATAAATATTTTAATACTTATCTCTAAAGGAAAAATATTTACCTATAAATATTATAATATTATATAAATATTTATATTTTAGTATGTATTTCTTCTTTAAGCACAGTTACCATATCACGCCTGAAAAAAAATTGTTTTCATAATGTTGCCAAATATCCAGTCATTGTTGAATTGTCTGACTTGCCTTGTGTTTGGTTATTTTTCTAGAGTTTGTTTGAATCAGGATTCAGTAAGGCCCAGGCTTGGCAGTTGGTTGTTATATCTTAGTTCCTTTATAATCTTAAAATTTCCATTCCATCTCCTTTATTTTTACTTGAAATATATTTGTTGAAGAAAGTAGGTTGTTTGTCCTGTAGAGTTTCCCACATCCTAGATTTTGCTGGTTACATCCCCATAATAGAATTTAATACGTTTCTTTGGTCTCTCTGTTTCCTATAAGTTGGTATGTGTATCTAAAGATTTGATTAGGTTCCAATTATATATATAATTTTTATTTTCAAAACTGTATCAGAGTGCTATATAGGAGACATAATTCCTAGTTTTTTCTTTTTTTGATGTTAGTAGCTATTGATCCTAGATCCATTTGTGGTTGCAAAATGGTGACTGTCTTAATCTCTCAAACTGATGTAATAGATTACTGGAGACTGGGTGGTTTATAAACAACAGTAATTCATTTCTCACAGTTCTGGAGGCTAGAAAGCCCAGGTTGAAGATCGACGTCTGGTGAGAGCCTGCTTTCTGGTTCTTGGCCTCTTACTGTTCTTACATGGCAGAGGGGGCAAGGGAGTTTTCTAGGATTTCTTTTTTAAGCATACTAATCCCATTTATGAGGATTCCACCCTCATATTCTATACACCGCCCAAAGGACCCACTTCCAGATACCATCACATTTTGGTTAGATTTCAACGTGAATTTTGGGGAGACAGGAGCATTCAGTCTGTAGCATTGACAGTCTAATTCTGTCATTCCTTCTTAATTTATTAGCTGTAATAACTTCCATAAGTATAAACCTCTGTTTGGTTCCCAGTTCATATAGGAAAGATAAGATAAATGCTTGATTCTTTGTTTTTATTTACCTGTTTTCAAAATGAGTTGTTCACTAACATGCTTCGGTAGTAGCCAATTAGTGTTTCTTATTGTGACCTTCGCTTCCATGTTATCTGGTATGTCAGAATATCCCAGGCCCATTTAGTACAAGTCCTGCCCCAGACCTGGTATCCGCTATCTAATGTAGGAGTCCTGGGGCCTTTTGGTGGGAAACATTATTTCAACACACTAGGGATAAGGAGTTGCTAGTTGCTACTGAGGAGGTCATTGTCACAAGGACTTCTCAGTACACAGAGCAAAGAACTTTGTTTTGTTTTTGATTTCCTTACTCTAAAGACAATACTGCTACTTCCAGATCAAATTTAGGACTCTTTCTCTTTTTATTCTGGTATAATTAATGTACAGTGTTATATTAGTTTCAGATGTACAGTACAGTGATTTAGCAATTCTGGAAAACAGTATCGTGGTTCCTCAAATTTAAGACTCTTGAGTTATCTTACATCTGAAGCTTCTACCTTCCTAAACTGAGATCAAGCAAGAGGAATGATAGGATATCACATAAATACCCATTTGCTTTATTTCACAATATACAATGAAAGTCTCAGAATGACAGTACCAACACTACCATCACTGAGTGTGATTAGTACAAATGGATTAAGTTGGTTTGTTTTTGCAGTTCTTTTTGTCCTCAGGGTATATTTCAGTAGAAATGTGGAGTCAAAATCTAAGTCTCTTGGAATAGTATTTCTTTTTATAGTAATGCCACCAACTAGATACATATTGTTTATTTGTTTTGTTTTATTTTTTCCAGTGGGGGAGGGGCAGAGGGAGAGAGCATCCCAAGCCGACGCTGAGCATGGAGCCCGCGGGGCTTGATCTCACAAACCTGAGGTCATGATCTGAGCCAAAACCAAGAGTCGGATGCTTAACCGACTGAGCCACCCAGGTGCCCTCATTGGTTTTATCTTTTTAGGGATTGCTTTTGTTTCTACTTAAATTTTATTTTGTACTTACGCAAAATTGATAAAAACATTTTCAAATTAAAAAAAAAAAACATTTTTGGGCGCCTGCGTGGCTCAGATGTTTAAGCGTCTGCCTTCGGCTCAGGTCATGATCTCAGGGTCCTGGGATCGAGTCCCGCATCGGGCTCCCTGCTCCTTGGGAGCCTGCTTCTCCCTCTGCCTCTCTCTCTCTCTCATGAAAAAATAAATAAAATCCTAAAAAAAATAAAAAATAAAACATTTTCAAATAAGTTTAGCTTCTGTGTTCCCTCTACCTAGTCTCTCTTTATACCATAAGTAACCTCTTTTTAATATTTATCCTTCCAATAAAAAAAGTTATATTTATCTCCCCTGACTTAGATTAACAGTGGTATACTATATATAGTTTTCTCTGCCTTGCTTTTTTCTACTTAGTTTATATTCTAGAGATCACTTGATAGTAATACTTAGAGTTTCCTCATTCATTTCTTTTAACATGCAAACTATTTCATTGTGTAAGTGTACCAGAGTTTACTCAGTTTTCTTTGATAAACATTTGAGTTGTTTCTAGTCTTTTGTTATTATAAAGAGTCCTGAAATGAATAATCTTATGCCAATGTGTTTTTGTGGTTTTTGGCCAGAATTTCAATGTGATTTAAAGCTATCCTGGGGCGCCTGGGTGGCTCAGTCGTTAAGCGTCTGCCTTTGGCTCAGGTCATGATCCCAGAGTCCTGGGATCAAGCCCTGCATCGGGCTGCCTGCTTCTCCCTCTCCTATTCCCCCTGCTTGTGTTCCCTCTCTAGCTGTGTCTCTGTCAAATAAATAAATAAAATCTTTAAAAAAGAGAGAGAGGTTGCAATAAATAATTATTCATTAGGGAAATGCAAATCAAACCACAGTCAGGTACCACTTTACACCCACTAGGATGACTATAATAAAAAGATGGTGGGGCGCCTGGGTAGCTCACTTGGTTAAGCGCCCAACTCTTGATCTCAGCTCAGGTCTGGATTTCAATGTCATGGGTTTACGCCCCACATTGGGCTCCATGCTTGGCGTGGAGCCTACTTAAAAAAATAAAACAGGGCGCCTGGGTGGCTCAGTTGGTTAAGCGACTGCCTTCGGCTCAGGTCATGATCCTGGAGTCCCTGGATCGAGTCCCGCATCAGGCTCCCTGCTCGGCAGGGAGCCTGCTTCTGCCTCTGGCCCTCCCCCCTCTCATGTGCTCTCTCTCTCTCATTCTCTCTGTCTCAAATAAATAAATAAAATCTTAAAAAAAAAATAAAAAATAAAAAATAAAATAAAAAGATGGAAATAGCAAGTGTTGATGAGGGCATAGAAAAATTGCTGGTAGGGTGTAAAATAGTGTAACTGCTTTAGAAAAAATTTGGCAGTTCCTCAAATAGTTAAACACAGATTTACCATATGATCCAAAAATTCTACTCCTAGGTAAATACCTAAGAAAAATGAAAACATATGTCCTCACAAAAACTTTTACACATTATTCATAGTAGTCAAGAACTAGAAATAACCCAATGTCTGTCAACTGAAGAACGGATAAACAAAATGTCCATTTATTCTGGAGGGTTTTCCAGTACCAATAGCCATTTCTCTGATTCTCCAGACACCAACTGGGGGTTCAACATTCCAATTCTGATACTAACTACTTGGAGTTAGCGTATACAGCATTAGTAAGTCTACAAGGGCTTAGTCCCACAAGACTACCTCACTTGAGACACCAGTCACAAGTCCTGGGCCATCCATACTTTTGACCAGTTATCTGTAAATTACAATCACAGTCCCCTCCTAAGATTTTATAATTGGCTAGAATGGTCACAGAACTCAGGAAGGCACTTTTCGTTAAGTTTACCAGTTTATTATAAGGGATACAACTCCCGAACAGCCAGATGGAAGATATGCATAGGTGTTGGGGAGTGTGCATACAGAGCTTCAGGCTATCTCCAGGAACCCCACCCTCCCAGCACCTGGATGTATTTACTAACCTAGAAATGCATCACATCTCACTTTCAGGTTTTTATAGAGCCTAATCTCAGCTCCCATTCCCCTTTCCTGAGGTCAGTGTGTGGACTAAACGTTTCAACACTGTAATCATTTGGTCTTTCTAGTGCCCAGCTCCATCTTGAGGCTCTATCTAGGGGCTCCACCTTAAGTCACCTCATTAGCATTAAACTCCCTGTGTGATCGAAAGGGGCTCTTAGTATGAAGAACAAAAGACACTCTTATGTGCAGGAAATTCAGGGTTTTAAGAGCTCTGTCCCAGGAACTGAGGACAGACCAAATATATTTCTCATTCTGCCACATCCATATACTGGAAGTAGAATATTATTCAGTTGTTTAAAAAAAAAAAAAAAAAGGAATGAAGTACACTCAACATACTAGGAATAGAAGAGAACTTCCTCAAACTGATAAAGGTCACTTTATGAAAAACCACCTCACAACTAGCATCTTACTTAATCATGAAACATGTGGATGCTTTCCCAAGATAGGAACCAGGCAAGGATGTCCCCTCATGCCTTTCTGTTCAGCATTGTGCTAGAGGTTTTAGTCACAGCAATTACACAAGAAAACGAAATAACAGGCATCCAAATTGGAAAGGGAGAAGTTAAACTATATTCACAGATGACATGATCTTACATATAGAAATGTCTAAGCAATACTCCAAAAAACTATGAGAATTAATAAACAAGTTCAGCAAGGCAGGATACAAGATCATTATGATGTGGAATGTTGGGGTCCAGCAGCAGGTCAAGAAAGAATTCTTGAGATGTTTTCAGTGCAAAAAAGATGGTTTTATTAAAGCACAGGGACAGGCCCTGTGGACAGAAAGAGCTGTGCTGGGATTGTGCAGAGTGATTATATACTTTTAAGTTGTGAGGGAGTTAGAGCATAAGTCTCTAAGGAATTTGGAAGCAAGGCTTTCAGGACCTTGAGGAGGAGCTAGCTGCTGTTAAGACTGGTTCATGAGACCTTTCAGACGGATATCACTGGGCCATATGTTTGAAGGATGATGGCTAACATATATCTTGGGGTGGTGGGGGGAGAGATAAAGGAAGTTTCCAAAGGGATTTTTAGATGTTAAATAAGACTTACAGCATCCTGGAGGTCGGGCTAATATCAAGCTAAGGTTGCTTTTCACCTCCAGTAAAGTATTAACATTGAGGCAGTTAAGCTTCTGGAGGAGGGTCACCCTGCCTGTCTCAAGAACTTGTCAGTGGGCTGGAAGCTGTAAGGAAATTTAATTTTTTTCTACATTTCTTTTGCCTTTTTCTCCACATCAATTATACAAAAATCAATTATATTTTGATAAAGTAGTAATGAACAATCCAAAGATGAAATTAAGATAATTTTACTTTAAAAGCGTTAAGAATAATATACTGGGAATAAATTTAATAGAAAATCTTTAAGACCTGTACATTGAAATCTCCAAAATACTGCAAAAGAGACTAGAAATCTAAATAGATGGAAAGACATCCACGTTCATGGGTTGGAAGACTTAATATGGTTAAATGGCAGTACTCCCAAAATTGATGTACAGATTCAATGTGATTCCTATTAGAATCCCAGGTGGCTTCTTTATAGAAATTGATAAGCTAATTCTAACATCATATGGAGGGGTGCCTGGCTGGCTCAGTTGGAAGAGCGTGCGACTCTCGATCTCAGGGTTGTGAGTTTGAGCCCCACTTTGGGTATAGAGATTACATACATACATACTTAAAAAATAAAATAAAATCAGGGATGCCTGGGTGGCTCAGTCGTTTAAGCATCTGCCTTCGGCTCAGGTCATGATCCCAGGGTCCTGGGATCGAGTCCCACATTGACCTCCCTGCTCAGCGGGAAGCCTGCTTCTCCCTCTGCCTGCCGCTCCCTCTGCTTGTGTTCTCTCTCTCTCTGACAAATAAATAAATAAAATCTTTAATAAAATAAAATCATATGGAAACTTAAGGGACTCAGAATAGCCAAAACCGTTTTGAAAAAGAACAAAGTTGGAGGATTCACATTTTTGGACTTCAGAACTTACTACAAAGCTACAAGAATGAAGACAGTGTGGTACAGCATAAGAAAACACATCCAGAGTCGTGGAGTTGAATTGAGAGTTCAGAAATATGGGAGTCCCTCCTTATTCGTGGTTTCGTTTTCCGGGGTTTCAGTTACCTGTGGTCACTTATGGTCCGGAAGTAGATGATCCTCCTGATGTACGGTCAGAAGGTCAGTGGTAGTCGAGTGCTGGATCACAGTATCTGTATCATTCACCTCACTTCCTCCCATCATGTAGGCCTTTTATCATCTCACATCATCACAAGAAGAGTAAATAAATACAGTACAATAAGGTATTTTGAGAGAGACACCACACTCATATGACTGTTATTAGTTATTGTTATCTCTTACTGTGCCTAGTTTATAAATTAAACTTTATCATAGGTATACATGTATAAGCAAAAACATAACATATATGGGGTTCTATACTATCCTTGGTTTCAAGGATGGGGGGCTACTGTATACCCTCACATCTATGGTCAGTTAATTTTTTCTAAATTTTTTTAAAAAGATGATTTATTTGAGAGAACGTGAGTGGGGTGTGGAACAAAGGGAGAGGGAGAGAGAATCTCAAGCAGACTCCCTGCTGAGCATGGAGCCTGATGTAGGGCTCGTTCTCACAACCCTGACGTCATAACCTGAGCCAAAACCAAGAATCTGATGCTCAACTGACTGAGCCACCCAGGCACCCCTATGGTCAGTTAATTTTTTTTTTTAAGATTTTATTTATTTATTTGACAGAAAGAGTACAAGCAGGGGGAGCAGTGAGCAGAGGGAGAGGGAGAAGCAGGCTTCCCGCTGAGCAGAGAGCTCGACGCGGGGCTCAATCCCAGGACCCTGAGATCATGACTTGAGCTGAAGGCAGACACTTAACCAACTGAGCCACCCAGGTGCCCCTGGTCAGTTAATTTTTGACCATGATGCCAAGACAATTAAATGGAGATGGTGTAGTGTCATCTTTCCAACAGACAGTACTGGGACAAGTAGATATCTCTTGTCCACACAAACAATGTTCATTGTAGCATCATTCATAATAGCCAAATGGTGGGAGCAGTCCAGATGTCTATCAGCTGGTGAATGGATAAATAAACTGTGGTATAAAATCCATATGATGGAATATTATCTGGCCACAAAAAATGAGGTACTGATTTCATGCTATAACATAGATAAACCTCAGAAACCTTACACTAAGTGAAAGAAGCCAGAAGGCCACATATATTATGATTCCACTTACATGGAATATCCAGAGTAAGCAAATCCATACAGAGAAAGTAGATTAGTAATTGTCAGGGGCTGGAGAAGGTAAGGAATGGGGGCAGCTGGCTGCTAATGGTTACAGGGGTTTTTTTTCCCGGCAAGAGGAAGACCAAAAAAATGGAAATGTTCTAGTGATGGTTATACAGGTTTTGACTATACTAATAACCACTGAAATGTGCAGTTTAAAATAGAGTGCATTTTATGATGCACAAATAGGTCTCTTTCAAAAAAAAAAGCTTGCAATAAATTACTACCTCATTAGTTTGGTTTAAGGTAAACCAAAAAGAAAAAAACAACTTGTAGTTTACTGGGGTTTTCCAGTTTTTCATGTTAAATCAACATTTCTTTCCCATTCAAGACAAGACAATGACCATCAATGCAGAGGCCAAGAAATTTTAGGCTTTGGGCTTAAATTTATTTATTTGTGTTCTTACTTTTAAATTTATTTTGAAATAATTTTGGATTTACTGAAAAGTTGTAAAGATAGTACAAAGAGCTCCCATGAGCCCTTCATCCAACTTCCTCTAGTGTTAAAACGTCTTACATAACCCTGGTACATTTATCAAAACTAAGAAATTAACATTGCTACAATGCTGTTAACTAGATGGCAGACTTTATATTCATAGTTCACCAGTTTTCTTACTAATGTCCTTTTTGTGTTCAGGATCCAAACTAGGATTCTACCTTGCAGTTAGTTGTCAGGTCGCCATAGACCCCTCTAATCTGACAGTTTCTCAGTCTTGATTTTTTTTTTTTAAGATATTTTTAGGGGCACCTGGGTGGCTCAGACGGTTGGGCGTCTGCCTTCAGCTTGGGTCATGATCCCAGGGTCTTGGGATCAAGCCCTGCATCGGGGTCCCTGCTCAGCGGGAAGCCTGCTTCTCCCTCTCCCACTCCCCCTGCCTGTGTTCCCTCTCTCGCTATGTCTCTCTCTGTCAAATAAATAAATAAAATCTTTAAAAAAAAACACACAAAAAAACCGGATTCTAGTTACTGAGCTTGAGCTTGCAGAGTGTGTTGTGGCATCAACTACTTGCTTACTTGCTGTTTTGTGGGGAGGATAGATGAGAATGCCTTCATTTTCCCAAGGAAAGCGAAATCACTTTTCAGGGGCAGGGTGGGGAAGTCCTGATGACTGACTGGATTTCCAAATCTTTGTTAGGCAGCAAAATACTGCCAGATTTTGGATGGCATACTAATCTTTTTTGCAGGGGGTGTTGACTTTTTTTTTTTCTGAGTAGAAATTTTTAGTTATTTTGGAAAATCAAAGTATGCCTGGTGTAGAATATCTCGAAACTCAGTAGTTTATTCTTGCTTCTTTCACTCTACCTGTCCTTCTGGTACTATGTGCAGTAGAACAATTACTCTCAAAGAACTTTGGCAAATTAACATTCCTTTTTTTTTTTTTTAAGATTTATTTATTTATGTATTTGACAGAGAGAGACACAGTGAGAGAGGGAACACAAGCAGGGGGAGCGGGAGAGGGAGAAGCAGGCTTCCCGCCGAGCAGGGAGCCCGATGCGGGGCTCGATCCCAGGACCCTGGGACCATGACCTGAGTTGAAGGCAGACGCTTAATGACTGAGCCACCCAGGCGCCCCGCAATTTAACATTCCTGGTCCTTGGCCTATTTCATTTACATTTCACCAGAAGCTTTTATGTGGGAATCTAGGACATAATCTCACCTTTCTGTTCACACTAGACGAGTAAGCACGGTATGTGCCCCACAGAATGTAAACAAGGTGAGTCCTCATGGGCAGTGTATTTGAACTGAACAGTTACATTTGAACCATCACTTCATGCTGTTCACACTACCATCCAGTTCTTTTATTTTCTCTTAATGGACATGCAGATTTCTCCTTGGTTAGAGATGTGGAAGCTTCCAGACTTCATCTAAAGAAGACCTTGATTATTCCCTAGTGCAGCCTGAGAATACAGGCCAGACCAGGCAGGCCTTGTGGCAACTGGGACGAATTTAGGACCAAATAACACGTGTCTTAGATCAACATTTCTTGGGGCACTCAGGTAGCTCAGTCAGTTAAGCGTCCGACTCTTGATTTCAGGTCATGATCTCAGCTCAGGGTCATGAGATCGAGCCCTGCATCAGGCTCTGTCCCCAGCACAGAGTCTGCTTGAGATTCTCTCTCTCCCTCGCCCTCTGCCCCTATCCCTGTTCAGGTGGCTCTCTAAATTAATTGATTAGCTAACTAATTCATTTAAAAGTATTTAAAGAGGAAAGAAAGATCAACATTTTTCAAGATCTTAAGGTTCACTCAGTTAATTCCTTTTATTCCAGCTTCCACATTGGTCTACCTCAAACCAATCATGACAAGAAAACAAATGATCTTTTTTTTTTTTAAAGATTTTATTCATTTATTCATAAGAGACACAGAGAGAGAGAGGCAGAGGGAGAAGCAAGCTCCCCGCTGAGCAGGGAGCCCGATGCGGGACTTGATCCCAGGACCCTGGGGTCATGACCTGAGCCGAAGGCAGACACTTAACCATCTGAGCCACTCAGGCGCCCCGAAAACAAATGATCTTAAACACCTGTTCACCACATTCTCTCACATGTTCTGGGGACATTTTACCTAAAAGGTATTGCTTTTGGGTTGTTCTTGAAGGTGATTATTCTAAAAATTTATTTTGAGTAGTCTTTCATTCAGCTTTCCCTTTTTTTTTTCTTAAGTGAATACACTTTAAAAAAAATTTTTATTTATTTGAGAGAGAGAGAGCACAGGTGGTGGGGGGAGGAGGCAGAGGGGAAGGAGACTCCCCACTG
The DNA here is from genome assembly GCF_011800145.1 of Mirounga leonina. Lineage (NCBI taxonomy): Eukaryota > Metazoa > Chordata > Mammalia > Carnivora > Phocidae > Mirounga > Mirounga leonina. The sequence goes on from NW_023270469.1 coordinate 11,778,997, forward strand.
AGCAGGGATCCTGGGACCCTGGGATCACAACCTCAGCCAAAGGCAGACACGTAATGGACTGAGCCACCCAGGCGTCCTGTGAATACACTTCTATAAAACATCTGAACATGAGCTGTTATAATAGAGTTGTTTGGTCATGAATTGTACCATTATTTTATAGATACTTGTCAAATAGTCCTACTTCTCATGATTTTGGGGTTTTTTTTAAACGTGTTTTTTTAAGATTGATTTTATTTATTTATTTATTTGAGAGAGAGAGTGAGAAAGCATGAGCATGAGCAGGGCTGGGAGGAGGCAGAGGCAGAGGGAGAGGGAGAGGCAGACCCCCTGCTGAGCAGGGAGCCTAATGGGGGGCTCATTCCTAGAACCCTGAGATCATGACCTGAGCTGAAGGCAGACTGAGCCAAAGGCAGACGTTAACCGACTTGAGCCACCGAGGTGCTTTTTTTTTTTTTTCTAAAGCAATTAAATTGATTGAACTCCTGATATCTTCGTTTTCTTACTGAGGTGAAATTCACAAAACAAAATTAATTTAAAGCATACATTCAGTGATATTTAGTACATTCATATTGTTGTGCAGTCATCACCCTGATTCCTTTTTATGTTTGTGTATAGCAATGAAAAAAATATGTATAGGCCCCTAGAGCTTTGTATGTGCTGACAGGGCAGGCTTTTCATTGGCTTCAGAGTTTGTGCACTCCTGCTAGAGGTTGGTTAGTTGCATCCAGCAGCCACGCAGTTGATCCATTGGGTTTTAAATAACTGGTCTATTAAAGCCCATTGTCTTACCATAATTGCACCAAATAGGAGCTCTAAAATTATTCATGCTGCTTTAATTTGGGGATAAGGGGGCAACTGTTTCGTACTAGAGATTCTTAAAATGTCCTCATAATTAAACAGATGCCTTTTTAAAATTCTGCATAAAAATGTTGCATACTCGGGGCGCTTGGGTGGCTCAGTCGTTAAGCGTCTGCCTTTGGCTCAGGTCATGATCCCAGGGTCCTGGGATCGAGCCCCGCATCGGGCTCCCTGCTCGGCGGGAAGCCTGCTTCTCCCTCTCCCACTCCCCCTGCTTGTGTTCCTGCTCTCGCTCTCTGTCAAATAAATAAATAAAATGTTTAAAAAAAAAAAATGTTGCATACTCATTACGCAGTCTACTCAGCTGTCCAGTTGTCAGCTGAATTATTCCCTTTCCTTTGCCTCCTTAGGAAATCAACCTTGCATGAGCTGATCTTTCATTGATTGATTTACAGTGGTATGGCGAAAGAATAGGTTTAGTCAATATTAGGAGATTGATCATTTTTAGCTCATCAGGCCACCTTTGAGGGTTCTTTCTACTTAGTTTATTAGCTAAGGTAGTTCCAAAGCTTAGTGCTTGGTTTCTATTTAGAAGCTTTTAAAATAGTTGGGCTAGTGTTGAGGTCATGAAATCCTTCCCAGGCTGCCCTCACGTGCTCTGGGGCTTCGTGCTCCCCTTAAGACTGTGGGAATTGCCCCAGCTGTTTTCTCATGGACATATATTTTCTCTCAAATTCCTTCCCATCTTGGAACAATTCCATTAGCAATTGTTTCTCATCGCTACGGTGTGGACCAGCACCTTTTTTGCTGGAGAAAAACAGAGTCAGCACATTAATGTGAGGGAGTCATAGCCAGGCTTTTCCCAGGCCACTGGAGGGCTGCTCAACAAAGGATCTGCCATTAAATCAGAGAGAGAACATGTGCGAGCAGAGAAAACTGCCTGTCTCGTGCCACCAGCACCAGCATTTTGTTCTCTAACCAGCTGAAATGTGAAAGGGTTTTTGTTGATGGTATTTAGAAATGCTTACTGTCATGCAATAGAATCTTTACATTTAGCCCAGAGGGTTTTTTTTCCATTTTCCCAAGAACCAGGCTCATCTCCATCGTCCCCAAGAACAACCAGAAGTTGGCACTCAGGGAGCATGTTCACTGATGGATCTGACCTTAAATCTGGTTTTCTTCCAAGGAGCTGAGAGTGCTAAATCAAGGAGACTGCTGTGCTCATTTTAGCAGCTCTGCAGACTTGCTGCCATTGGACACGGGCTGCCATTTCACCAAGGACAGGGCTTCTCAACCTCCACACCCCTGACATTTGGGCTGGATTGTTCTTTCTCATGGAGAGCTGTCCTGTGCATTACAGGATATTTGGCAGCATCCCTAGCTTCTGTCCACTGGGTGCCCATCATACCTCTTTCTTCTCCAAGTTGGGACAACCAAAAATGCCTCCAAATGTTGCCAAATGTTCCTGGGGACAAAATCGCCCAAGATTGAGAATTACTGAGCTAAGGGTTCTCACAAAGGCAAGATGAAGGTTCCTGACTCTTAACCCAGCCACTAACCTCAAAATTTTTTTTTTTCCTCCCGAGTAAGAGCCTAGAGAAAGGATTCCTATCCTGCTTTTGTGTGCAGCTCACGGCGGGCATGCTGCTGTGTAAGAGTCAGTCTGAACTGTACCTGGATTTGGCTTTGGCATCCACTGGGGATGGTCTATTAAGGCAGCAGCATGACCTCCTTACTACCTGCCCCTCTTACTCTAAACAAATTTTTATGGTCTTTCTGTTAATGAGTCAGCTGGTAAAGAAAACACTCTTCTTTTGCCAAAGCTGTTGTGAAGCTGAGACCGCAGAGTTTTGTACTCATAAGTGCTTGTTGTACCACTGACTTGTTCTTCCTGGAGGTAGGGGGAGGATACCCGCGAAAATACAAGTGCCAGTATGGACTTGTGAGTAGCAGTTTTTCAAAGCAATATATCGGAGATTTTCCCCGACAATAATTAGAAAGTACCCCTGGTCTCTATTATCTTAGAGTAAAAAGTCAGCTGTGATATCAGATTATAAAACCCCTAGCTTGGCCACCTCCGCAAGTTGGTCATGGCAGTGTGCTAGAAACTGGGAACATCCTTGGTGTGGCCTGTGATACTCAGGCACCTGAGGTGCATATTTGAAGTGTTTAGGTTGAAAAGTGTGTGCTGTACAAGTACTCGGAATTAAGAAAATGCCACTAGGGTTTTAGAAGTAAAAGAGACCACGGGAAAGGAACGTGGAGAGGCCAAGGACCAGAGCAGAGTCCAAAGACTAGGCCTCTCGATTCCTGCAGCCAGCTCTTTCCACTTGCAGTATCCTGCCTCCTCAGCTGGCTGCTTGGGAAGAGAACTAAATTGAGCACCGAAAAGGAGTCTTGGAAGTGGTTGCAAAGGCAAGAGGTAGGAAGGAAACACAACCTCTCTACCTCCTCAGAAATGCTGTGGCCGCCTTTCCTTTTCTTGGCACCATGGAAGCTGTGTCAGCATTGCGGGTTTAGGGCTGGGAAGGGAGGGGGCACATCAGGTCTTTTCTCCCTCAGACCCTGCTGAAACCTGCTATTTGTAGTAAGACCAAAGAAGCCTTCCCAGGGCTTAATTGCCAAAGCAATGCCAAAGAGACAGGAGCGTGACTTATAATCCCCCCAGCTGAGAGGTTTTACTTTGGAGTTTGGCTGTAAGCTCTCTGCTAATCCAGCCAGTTGCTTATTTTGAAGAGAACTTGCCAGTCTTTTGACAGTGTAATGATTGCATGATCTTTCGTGGTGTTCCTCAAGGTAGATGCCAGGCTCAACACTACAAAATAAAGCCTTTCTGAACATTATAGCAAAACCAGTTGGATTTCCATAGGGTTATTGATGGCTTTGAATCCATTTGGACTATGAACAGTAGGTCACAGTCAAGAGCAGGAGCCATCAAGGGGAGTGGTAGCTGCTGGTACGTGATGCAGGCCAATGGGCAATCACTGCTGAAACTTGCCTCACTTACAGCTATTAACATTTACATAAAAATTCATTTAAAAAGGAGTGCTTTGTCAGTAAAACCCAGCGAGGTTACACACAACATCATTAGACCATAATTAACTAGGAACAAAAAGCATTAGAACGTGTCCATGAGTAGAAGCCCCATGTTTGCCCATTGGGCCTTTGGGCCAAGTGTCACACCAGCCTGAGAAAAGAATAGTCATCAGGAAAATATTTTCTTTCCTTCCAAGCCAGGAAGCCGACTCACAATGGAGTCTGCTTCTCCATTCTGAATTTTGAGATGTGCAGGAAACAACCAGCCATTACCAGCTGAGGTTTTCCTGCTGATAAATGAACCCTGAGGCCACGGTGACCTGTCTTGTTAATGAGTTAATGAAGAATCTAGTCTTGGCGTTGACCCTCTTCTTAAAAGCTTTCTGTGGAGCTGAAACAACATTCCTCTAATTTATGAGTTAACTCTTTCTTACTTAGCAAATGAGAAACAGTTGGGGATTAAAGAACCCGAGTGGCAGAGAAAGCGCGGAGCCTACCGACTGGCTTCTCTTGCTTCATTTTTTTATTTCAGCATTAACTTCACTTGCAGGCAGGAATCTCATTTAAAAAATATTTTCTTCTTATTGCAGAACTGTAATAAAACTGATCTATTTGTTATGTTGCGTTTACCCCAAGGCAATGACATTTTATTGAAGAATTCCCCCCCCCCATTACTCTGACAAGAAACAGCTTTGAATTGAGCCAGATAGGTATTTGAGTTTTATGTGAATATTTCAGTGCAGGAAAGAGATATTTTAACTTCTGTAAGTAAACATTATTAACCTGGCATTTATTACAGGAGGCATATCCTCTCTTCAGCTTACTAGAGAGAAATAATCTCCTTTAAATCAGATTATCTTGGACAAGTCTTAGAAATTATTTCTTCTCCCAGATTATTTTTTCTTTTAGTAATTGGTTGTTGGTGATGTTCCATGATTCAAAGGGAGCCCCTGGGGGCCCCAGGGTTGTTGTGGATACCTCTGTCCCAGGGTCATTTCTCGGCTTTGCAGTTCTAGAAATATGATTTAATCAGTTAATTAGATATTGGTGAAATGATTCATGACAGCCATACTCCTAAAGCTGGTGTTACATTTGGTTTAGAAAATGTTTATTTAAAAAATAGAAGGAAAAAAGAAAACGATTATTAACTTACAATTACTATTTCATTAACCAGAAGAGTTTCTCTATTTTTTTTTAAAGATTTTATTTATTTATTTGACAGAGACACAGCGAGAGAGGGAACACAAGCAGGGGGAGAGGGACAGGGAGAAGCAGGCTTCCCGTGGAGCCTGCGGGGCTCGATCCCAGGACCCTGGAATTATGACCTGAGGCAAAGGCAGACGCTTAAAGACTGAGCCACCCAGGTGCCCTGAGTTTGTCTATCAAGACATCTCAAAACCAATACCTAGAAAATCATAAAAAGTAAAAGGAGGCTTAGTTTGGCAAGCAAAGGAAAAAAAAAAGGGATCCATCATCTTTTTTTTTTTTTTTTGAAGATATTATTTATTTGACAGAGAGAGAGAGCAGGAACACAAGCAGGGGGAGTGGGAGAGGGAGAGGCAGGCTTCCCGCAGAGCAGGGAGCCCGATGCGGGGCTCGATCCCAGGACCCTGGGATCATGACCTGAGCCGAAGGCAGACGCTCAACGACTGAGCCACCCAGGCGCCCTGGGATCCATCATCTTAAAGACACCTCATATATATGCCCATTTTGAGACTGGGAAGGAATCTTGTATTCTACTATAAGACACATATCTGTCAGGTGTTTGGTATTCGTGGCTCATATTTAGAACCCTCTCTCCCTGGTCAGTGCTATATGGCCACTGCTGAAGTGTCTTAAGATGGTAAATTGAACACATGCCACCACACATGTGCCCCAAATCCCTAAATATATCAGAAAGATATGTCTTTACCAGTGGTGAAAAAAAGAATGTCCTGATTAATCTAGAAATTTGAGGAATTCCTGAAGGATAGAAGGCAGGTGGAATCCTATTAAAGTAGAAGTCAGTCTTTTTTTTTTTTGAAAAGATTTTATTTATTTATTTGACAGAGTGAGAGCACAAGCAGGGGGGGCAGCAGGCAAAGGGAGAAGGAGAAGCAGGCTCCCCACTGAGCAGGGAGTCTGATGCAGGGCTGGATCCCAGGACCGCGGGATTATGACCTGAGCCGAAGGCAGACACCTAATGACTGAGCCACCCAGGCGCCCCTAGAAATCAGTCTTAAAGCCCCGTGTGTCCCATCCCTCCCTGTGATTACTGGATATGGGCTCTGGTGAATAGATTTATATACTGGGGATCTGAAACATCAGAGCAAGTGCATAGCTCAGAGTCACCAAACATCAGACAAAAACCAACATCAGTCATAAAAGCTCCAAATTCAAGAAATTGAGAAGCTAACACGGGAAGATCCAAGTAAATAGAACATAAAGAAGGAGACTTTTTTAAAAAAATTATTTATTTTCAAGAGAGAGCAGGGGAAGGGCAGCTGGAGAGGGAGAGGCAGAAAATCTCAAGCAGACTCCGCGCTGAGCGCACAGCCTGACTCAGGGCTCAATCTCATGACCCTGAGATCATGACCTGAGCTGAAACCAAGAATCAGATGCTTAACTGACTGAGCCACTCAGGCACCGCATAAAGAAGGAGACTTTAAGGAAAGTGTGCTTATACCCTGAAAAGGATAAAAAAAGAATATTGCATTCATGAAACAAGAACAAGCTATTGTGGGAAAGAATGAAGTTTATTTCCTAGATCTTGGAAATAAAACATGGTGGTTTAGCTAGAACCTTCTTAAAGGGGCTGCATAGTATAATGGGTACAACTAAAGCAAATTAGAGAACAGGAAGAAAGAGCCAAAGAATTCTCCTAGAATATAAAATAACAAAAAGAGATAGAGTGACAGAATAGCGAATACAATAATGGGTCATTTCAGAAGTTCCAGGGTTTATCCAGTGAGTTCTGAGAGAAGAGAAAATGGAGGGAAACACACCCAAAGAAATAAAAAAAATTTCCCAAACAGAAGAAAAGCAAAAATCCTTAGAATGGAAGGGTTCACCAGAGTGCCCACTGTGAATTTATCAGTGTGAGAAGACTCACATTTTACATGTTAAAAAGAGAACTCCAGGCCCAAGGTAGTCCCCTGCAAACTGAAGTGCAGATTCAGCCTCCCCTGGAGTGGAATTTTACCACAGTATATCTGGAATTTTCTGGTTGGCACCTGTGAAGTAGTCTGCATGTTCTTGCTCTCCATCCCTCAAAGGAAGATAAGGTAATCTGCATAAAGCCTCCGAGAAGGTAATCCAGCCCTAAACAGTCCTTTTCGTTTGCCAATCAGTTTCTGCCCCACTTCCGTATAAATACCTTCATTTTGTACAACTCCTAGGAGCTCCCCTCTACTTGCTAGAACGGATGCTGCCTGACTCATGAATTGATTAATAAAGCAAATTAGATCTTTAAAATTTACTCTGTTGAATTTTGTTTTTTAAAAGCACATATAACAGAAGTCTCAGAACATGAAAGATAAGGAAAAATCCCAGAAACTTCCAGAGAGACCACACAGTCCAGCCAATAAAGAAGCCAGAATCAGGTTGGCATCAGAGTCTTATTGGCAATATTGATGCAAGAAGATGATCACCCAACAAACATTATCATGGTTCTGGGGCGCCTTCTGCTTTTAGGAGGATGAAGAGTCAGAGTGTCTTTCTTGCACTGGGTGTTTCTCAAGGGCCTTTAATTCCAAATAATCAATGCCAAAGTGGCATATTTTGCGGTTACAAACTCTGAACCCCTACAGTTTCAGCTTCTTTGATGAATGATCCCTTGACCTTCTGCCTTCATGGGAAACTGGGCCCACTGGTCCTGTAGAGCAGCCTCAGGCAGAAGCTGGTTTTTATCTCCTGTGCTTCACATTTCCCAAGACCTGAAGGTGAAATTCATGTCTTCCATATACCCTGTCACTGCTTCCAAATTCTCTTTCCTCCTTCTTCCTGGATTTGCTATTGAGGTTAGTGGAAGTACTAATATATTCAAGCTACAAAGGGTAAGAGGAAGTGATCAGAGAGTAGAACCTTTGAAATAAGGTTGTGGAGGTTTGTTGGTATCAGAGAATGCCCGTGGGGATAGGTGGCTGAGTTGGGCTAAAGAAAAAGTTACTTGGGGGGCCTGGAGGCTCACTTGGTTGAGCATCTGACTCTTGGTTGTGGCTCGGGTCATGGTGTCGGGGTTGTGGGATTGAGCCCCATGTCGGGCTCCTAGAACAGCGGAGTGTCCGCTTGGGATTCTGTCTCTCCCTCTGCCCCTCCCCCCCAAATAAATAAATCTTAAAAAAAAAGTTACTTGGCTCTGAGAAAGTTAAAAATTGAGAGGCCAAGTTTGGATCATCTGTGGATATTGAAGTCACCTGACAGAGGGAGGACAAGCGCAAGCAAGTGGGCTAAAGTCGAGAGAGACAGGGAAGTAGCTGGACAAGTTAGTAGGTGTTAAACAGTGATGAGGGACAAAGAGCAGGGAAGCCTGGGGTGCTCGCTTGCTCTCTAAATAAAGAAACCTTAAAAAAATATATCACCCACCTTAATGGGGGAGTCTCTTTTAACAGAGACATGTGGCTCTCCATGTTTGTAGTGGCAAAAGATCATCATTGACAGTCCATCAGGAGTGATTGCCAGATAAATTATGGTACTTCCATACAGTAGAACAAAGGAATGAGGATATGCTTTATGTACTCAGAGGTCGTAATCTCTGAAATATATAAATAAGTGAAAAAAGCAAGGACTGGAATAGTGCAGGGACCATACAATCATTTATATTAAGAAGGGAGAGAGAATATATACAAATATATGCCTTGTTTGGAAATGCATGAAATGGCTCTGGAAGGAGGAAACAGGATTTTTAAAATTTGATTTGCAGAGCTTTATTTCTGGACTCAAACTAAATATATGGAGATTTGCCACAAGATCAGGTAGGAAGTTAAGTTCTACCTACAGAGCTAGGAAATCAGCTACTGAGGTGTAGTCTGTGAATTGTCAATGTTCACATATGCAGAGAACAACTCTGGAAGGACACAAGAAACTAGTAACAGTGGTTACCTCAGAGAAAAAAGAATTGATGACTAGGGGACTGGTAAGATGTTATATTTGCTCGGTCTCTTTTTGATCATTTTGGATTTTGACCAGTTGCAGAATCCAAGTAAAGGTTTAAGTCTACCCCCCGTCCCCCACCAATGGCAAAGAGTCACTGTCAAGACTTCTGGCAAATATGAACTTCATGTTCTACTAGCTCAAACATTTCATTGTAAATCAAGAGATCTGGGGCCTTTGAAACCTGACCAGAGGACAGATTACAGCATTTGTAAGATGGCAAGGCCAACGCAAAATAGATGGCTGGCTTCAGAAGGATCACTGAATTAGTTGACTCCATGGACTGTCCCCACTGGGAGACTAATTTTAGGAGCACCTGAGCCCATTTCTCAGCTCCCGTATGTGTACCCTCAGCCCATCAGTTGACCTGGTCAAGAGGCTTTTTCTTGGTCTCCAGACTTGTTTTGATAGGGTTTGCATTGTGCTGGGAGTGTCCCCCTTTCATTTCTTGTGTAGCCTTGTTTTGACAATTTCACGTGCATAGTCAAAGATCCCATCTTTTTTCCCCTCTCCCCGCCTTGCGATGGAAACCTCCTCCACCCCTGCACCGCCTCCAGCTCTTGGCTTCTGTAGCACCAGACAGGACTGCTGGCCCGCAGCTGTTTTGGGGGAGAAGTGCAGATGTTCTCTAGAGCTTTTCAGGCTGGCAGGATGGTCTGAACAGGTGGGATTGCTGAAACAGTTTACCCTTATTATTATCCTCTTTCCTGTTCCTTTTCCCCTGTTTCTATTGTTTTAAGGGGTTTTGTTTGGATTAATTAATTACAGGAGAGGGGGGGGAAAAAAGCAAACTTTGCCACAGCTGCAAGTAGGTCAGGAGCTCTAAGGAGGCAGCAAGTCAGGGATCAGTGGGAGGTAGTGGGGGTGGGGTGGTGATGATTGTTGGCCTTTCCAGATGATCAGGAGTAACTAATATTGCAATACCTCTGGGCCATGGAGGCGCTTGCAGAGCATTAATGATTAATAATGTTCGTGGCCTCTCACGGTTAAATTGGTCTCTCTGTGTCTCAGTCACTGAAGTAGAAAATGTGAAGGAGTGACTGCTCCAGGGTGGGGGCAGCCCACCCGGCAGATGAATTCGAGTGCAGTCCAGAAGCCGCACGGTTTTAACGCCTTGCTCTCACCACCATAACTTCCTTCCTTATTTTTTAATCAGCTTGTGGAGAGAGCAAAAAAAGGAATGGGCCATATAATAACCAGAATGTGGTATGAAGGCTTTAAAGACTTCCTCACCTTGCCTTTTTCACTTCCCTCCCCCAATTTAAAACAAAAACAAAAATTTGCTGGTTTGATGACCGTGTTGGTAGCATTTTAGGACTTCCCTCTCTGATTCTCATTTGATAGAGGCACGTTCCCTCTTAGCATTTCCTGTGATTTACCTCGGCTCTGCAGCACAGCATCTGTCTGAAGGGCGACCGTCAAAGATTGTGTCTCTTCTAAAATTTACCTTGCTCTCAGGCAATGGAATGAATATGGTTCTGCATTTGCTAAAGAAGAAATGCTGAGGGCGCCTGGGTGGCTCAGATGGTTAAGCGTCTGCCTTCGGCTCAGGTCATGATCTCAGGGTCCTGGGATCGAGTCCCGCATCGGGCTTCCTGCTCCTTGGAAGCCTGCTTCTCCCTCTGCTTCTCTCTCTCTCTCTGTCTCTCATGAATAAATAAATAAAATCTTTAAAAAAAAAAAAAAAAAGAAATGCTGATCACCTTGTTTCTTTAAATCTGTGACGTCACTACTTTTTTCCCTTTTATGTTGACCCAGTAGCCCTCCTCCTGCTCATCTAGAGATACCATTAACTGAATGGGCAGGTCACAGAACGGAAGAAAATATTTGCAAAATATATATCTGATATATATATACTTAAAATAACTATGACAAAAAAGGCAAACCAGTTTTTTAATGGGAAAAAATTACCATTTTACAAAAGATTACAGAATAAGCACATGAAAAAGTGTTCATCAGCATTAGTCATCAGGCGAATGCAAATTCAGACCACAGTAGATCTTGGCTCAGACCCCCTGAAATGGCTAAAATGAAAAGGACTGAAAGCACTGTGTTGGTGAGGTTATGGAGCAGCCGGAACTGTTGATGCGTTGCTGGTGGAAACCTAAACCAGGAGGGTTAATAATTTTGGCTATGTGTTTCACATTTTGTTAAGTTTAATGTATACCTATTCTGTGACACACTGTTCTACTTTTAGGTTTTCATCCAAAAGAAATTAAAACATGTCATGTCTAGGGCGCCTGGGTGGCTCAGTTGGTTAAGCGACTGCCTTCGGCTCAGGTCATGATCCTGGAGTCCCGGGATCAAGTCCCGCATCGGGTTCCCTGCTCTGCGGGGAGTCTGCTTCTCCCTCTGACTCTCCCCCTTCTCATGTGCTCTCTCTCTCATTTTCTCTGTCTCAAATAAATAAATAAAAAATCTTTAAAAAAAAAAAAAAACATGTCATGTCTATAAAACAAAAACCTGTATGAGAATGTTTTATTCACAGTAGCACAAAACTAGAAACAGCCCAGGTGCCTCTTGACAGGAGACTGACTAAACCAAGTGTGGGCAAACCAAGGAACAGGCCACTGGTACCCACAGCATGGACTGGTACCCATGGCGTAGATGAACCTCAGAAACGTGCTACATGAAAGAGCCAGACGCAAAAGAATAAATAAAGAAAAAGTTCAAAACATAATCTGTGATGATAGAAGTCAGAATGCGGGTGGAAATTGACGAAAAAGGAACTTCCCGGGATGATAGAAATATTCTGTGTTTTGACTAGGGGCGTGAGTTACACAGAGGTATGCATTTACTAAACTGGCAGATAAAATGTACCCTCAAACTGTGCATTTCACTGTATGTCATTTTCAGTGCCAAGAAATGGGGCAGGTAGGTGCTGTTGGAAAAGACAGAAGTGACATCCAGTGAGGCCTCTCTTCCTTACCTGCTGTCAGTGCAGGAATGCTTGAGCACAGGAGGGGGCCGAAGTGAGGGGACTGACTGCATTTGGCCGCCTTTGTGGGGGGCAAGTTTGAGGCACTGTGGAGTTTGATATTTTCTTCTAAGTCTGTGGCCCTCCGTGCCTGATAGCCCACCCAGAAGGTGGAGCAGTGCCTGTCAGCAGAGGAGGCCTGTCCCAAATAGCCGTGGAATGAGTGTCATTGCCCCTTGAAGTAGCCCTGGTGAATAAGACCCACTTTGTGTTTTTTTCCAGCTTTCAATAACTGGAATGTGCTTCATTTTGTCATCATAAGGGCTGGCTTGTCTGCCTGAGAAACAGTCTTCAGAATAATAGCAAAATTGTGCTACTTGGACTCAGTGTACTTGGGGATGGACAGTGAAGCTTGAGTGTTAATAAACTGAGGGGCATTCTCATCTTATGAGAGCTCTAAACAGTTTTATGCTCCTCAGATTTTAGTTAACAGCATACAGAACCTCCTGAGAAATAAATGTGATTCTGGAAAACCTTTGATATTAAGCATTGGAAGAATGTTTTAGCTTTCATCTCTTTTCATCATTTCAGCAGTGCACTCCCTGGGGAACAGATTGTTTCACCAGCTTTTCCAGTGGCTTGATCCTGCCCAGTGGGTTCAGAAACAGATGTAGAAGACAGAACCACTCTCTTCTTGGCCTCACCTTAATCCTCAGTCTAGGGGCAGGCACCTGGATGGCTCAGTCGGTCAAGTGTCCAACTCTTGGTTTCAGTTCAGGTCATGATCTCAGGGTCGGGTGATTGAGCCCTGTATGGGGCTGAGTGCGGAGTGTGCTTGGGATTCTCTGCCTTTCCCTCTCCTTTTTTTTTTTTTTTTTTTAAGATTATTTTGACAGGGAGGCGGAACACAAGCAGGGGAAGAGGCAGAGGGAGAAGCAGGCTTCCCGCTGAGCAGGGAGCCCGATACAAGGCTTGATCCCAGGACCCTGGGATCATGACCTGAGCCACCCAGGCGCCCCTCCCTCTCCTGCTCCTCCCCCAGCTTGTACGTCCTCTTTCAAATTAATAAAAATCTTTTTTAAAAAAATCCTCAGTCTATATATCCATCATTATTTTTGAAAACTAGCCTCGTGACTCCTCAGTGACATGGCCTGGCTAACCCAAATTGAGTCCACATACTTACCTGAATGTTTAGACAGCCCATTCAGTTTCTCTTCAAACTATAATGTTTGGGTAATTACTTAAATGGTAATGTGCTTCAGTGGGAGGCATCAGCAACTTTTTCTAAAATAATGACCCTCAAATCGCTGTATGCTCCTTGTATAGCCCTGAGCCCGGAGGTTGTGATTCAGGAGGCAGGATAGACCCCGGAGTTTGCATTTTTATTAAGCACGGGGGATTCTTGGACAATACTGAGAAACACTGCAAAAAGTTATACTGGGTGTTTGAGGGAGGAGCAGGGAGAGGATTTCATCCCTGAAATGTGTCTGGTGTCCTCAGGGGCTGTAGCTCCCTCAGAACCGTAATGAGGCTGTCGTTTTCTTTGTTTGGCTGGCATCAGTCTGGCCACTAGCATATGGCAGGAGTGTTAAGACATTTTGAATGAGTAAATACATTAAAGGAACAAGCAACCCATATGGAGAACACTGTCAAATTCTGCTCAATTCAGGTACTTCAGTGTTAAGGGAAGGATTGTACATGTAGAAAATCTTTACTAAGGATAAGCAGTAAGCAATGTGTTAAATGACATGAGCAGCAGAGGTTAAGTAAGAGGACACATTGCCAATCAGGAGGGCCAAGAGCCTAATACTGCCAGACTGATGGCTGCACGGAAAAATCCCTTTCTCTTCACTTCTGCTCAAGGAACATTAAGATGTATTAACCCAGGGGGCACCTGGGTGGCTCAGTCGTTGAGCGTCTGCCTTCGGCTCAGGTCATGATCCCAGTGTCCTGGGATCGAGCCCCCACATTGGGCTCCCTGCTCAGTGGGAAGCCTGCTTCTCCCTCTCCCACTCCCCCTGCTTGTGTTCCCTCTCTTGCTGTGTCTCCCTCTGTCAAATAAATAAATAAAATGTTAAAAAAAAAAAAAAAGATGTATTAACCCAGATTGGGTATCAAGTCAAAGTCATACAGGTGCATAGTTTGCAAAAGTCCAAAGTGCTGTTCAGTCTCCTGACTCAGTCCTGGGTCCTGCTTTCCAGAGGCAACCGCTTTAAACTCCTTTAGCTAGTTCTGGTATTTTTTGGTTCCTATTTTAAACTAATGTGTTTAGTGTACCATTATTTCTTAGTTTATCAATTTTAGACATTATTTATTAACTTCCTGTTAACTAGTTTTTAAGAAGCACCAGCTCCTGTTTTGCAAGAAGAGGAATAACCTCTTGTACTGCCCCACCCCTCAACATCCCAAGTCCTCCTTCTGGTCCCCCAGTTTAATGACATTGTCGTCACTGTAGTGTTGTTCACTACTGAGCCGGGATGTGGACTAACATAGTATTTCCTCTCGTGTGTGTGTGTGTATATATATATACACACACATATTTGTTAGTTGCTTGGTTTTTTATGTCCCTATCACAAATTTTTTTCCAAACTCTTTCAAAGGAGCTGTAAAATCCCTTTCAATACTGTTTTTGACTATGTCAGAAAATCTGTCATTTCCCATCTCCACCCCCCCCCCCCCCGGTCCCTTCTGGACCCTTCCACCTTCCTGCTCAAGTTGGGGCTCTTTGTTCTCTTGACTTTCTGTCCAGCTGTTTTATCCCTCTTTGTGTAGCTGTTCTGTTTCTTGGATCCCTTGTCCTCTTCTTTCTAGGTTTATTCTCCCATTTTGATAGAGCTCATCCTTCAGTAACATCCTGAGGAAATGGTTTATGGGGGATATATTTTTGAGACTTTGCGTTTCTGAAAAGGACTTTGTTCTAACTTCACATTTTATTACTGGTCTTCCTGGGTATGATGTTGTAGGTGGAAAATTATTTCTCTTTAAAACTGTGAAGACAGGGCGCCTGGGTGGCTCAGTTGTTAAGCGTCTGCCTTCGGCTCAGGTCATGATCCCAGGGTCCTGGGATCGAGTCCCACATCGGGCTCCCTGCTTGGCAAGAAGCCTGCTTCTCCCTCTCCCATTCCCCCTGCTTGTGTTCCTGCTCTCGCTATCTCTCTCTCTCTGTCAAATAAATAAATAAAATCTTAAAAAATAAAAAAATAAATAAATAAATAAAACTGTGAAGACATTGCTCCACCAGGCTTCTAGAAGTCTGAAGCCATTTGGAATTCTTGAATATTTGTATATGACCTCATACCCCCCCACCCCCCCACCCCCGTCCCTTTGGAGGTTTTTAGAATTTTTTTTTTATCCCTGGGATTCTAGCCAAGTACCAAGACCCCCAACATTGAGAAGAACCAATTCCTTTTTGCATCTTTTTCTAGCTTCTTGTCACCATCTTATCTCTTCCATTGTGTATACCAGCTCAGATTCCCACTGAGAAAGAGAGAAAGTTAGTATCTGTGTAATTCTCTTACTTTGACATGGTGTGACAGCTGGAGGGAGTTTGCTCCCTGTAGCAACTCTGTATACCTGGATAATTCTTTCTGGCAGATTCTGACAAGATGTTCAGTTGGCTGAGTATTGAGTTAGCTAATTGCTCCAATTACATCTATTCAGTGTGGGTTTTAGCTTCAAAGCTGAACTCAGGCATTGCTTCTGGCTCGTAACCTAGTGCTGTAAATGACTTCAAAACTAGTCCCCCAAAACCAAACAAACAAAGGCAGCCCTGCATAAGGTAGCCAGTGGCAAGGGAAAAAATTCATTTGCCACACACAGCAAATGAGGTCTCCTGACCGGATCGTTCCAGAACTGCATTTTCACATCGAATAAATCCAAATACCACTTTTGTTGTTGTTTTCTTTGCAAATTCTGTTATCACGGAGATCAAAAAAAAGAGGGGGCAAAAGATTCGTTCAGCATTCCCCTTAATTCTGCCCCTTATTTGTGTTTCAATTAAGATATCTTAGGGGTGCCCGGGTGGCTCAGTCAGTTAAGCATCTGCCCTGGGCTCAGGTCATGATCTCGGAGTGGGGGATCGAGTCCCGAGTCAGGCTCTCTGCTCAGCGGGGAGCCTGCCTCTCTCTCTCTGCCCCTCCCCCTGCTCAATCTCTCTGTCTCTCTTTTTCTCTCTCTCTCAAATAAATTAATAAAATCCTTTAAAAAAATTTAAGGCATCTTAGCCCCTGGCAGCCCAGATTGCAGTTTATGACAAGATCATTGAACATTCTGCAGGCGCTCAGGGTGGTGCCAAGGCCAGCCTAGGACAAATTCCAGGCTACTGACAGCCATTCAGGGGGGTCTGCCATCTGTTGCAGTAAACAAATGCTTTTCCTGTGCCTTCTCTGAAGTACTTAGTTCCATAGAAAACCTAGCCAAGGGTGGGCAGCAGCTATGAGATTAGCCAGCACAGAGAATTGGTACTTTAGTAGGTATCATTATTGGAATCTATTTATAATGTGTGAGGTTGATATGTTTTCTCACTATTCATACGTTCTTTTAACAAATATTTATTGGGTGCCTACCATGTGCTTGGCACTGTGCCAGGTGCTCGGGTTGTATCAGTGAACAGAACAGACATTGGTTCCAGCTTTGTGGAGTCTCCTCTCCAATCCAGCATGGAGCTAGACAGTACACATGACAAATAAACTACGTGGTGTGTCAGAAAATGCTAAGTGTTATGGAGGGAAGGAAAATCTGAGGAGGGTAGGGGATCAGGAGTGTGGGGTGAGGGTGAAGAGTTGACTAGCACAGAAGGGGTGAGCCTCACTAGGAAGTTGAGCCTTGAACCGAGACTTGACAGCAGTGAGCAAGTGAACCAAGACAGTGTCTGGGAAGAGGGTATTGAGGGCAGACGGAGGTCTTGCAGGCCCCACAGAGTGAGCGCATGCCTGAGGCGGGATGATGAGGGTAGTCTCAGGAGAGGAGGTCTGACAGGTAAGCATGGCCTAGTGTCGTCACCATCCGGTAAGATGTGGCAAGCTGCTGCAGGCGAGATCCACTGTGCGGGTGGGTATAGAAGGCCAGAGTTTGGGACAGAGGGCTGGGGCAAGCATAAGAAAGACACCGTGGGTAGAGGCCTAGAACTGGTAGGTAAGCTTTGGGCCTGGAGGAGGTCACTCAGGAAGCGAGTGTAGATGGAGAAGAGCCGTCCAAGGATCGGTGCCGGAGAACTTCCAGATGCCTTCAAAGAAGCTGATGTTAACAATCAGGTCCAAACTGGGGCTGTCCTACAGGCTGGGGGACTATTCTAGATTAAGATCAGCTTTTCTTGGTTTGAAGTTTTTCAGACTGAAAAGTTTGGGGGTGGGGGAAGAAGTCAAAACTTAAAATCTACTTTGCTGCCACAGATGAATTAGCCTCAGAAAAAGAAGCAGCAAGTCCTCAAGTACCAGATCCACTAATTTTTCTCTAGCAGCAGCAAGATTTTAATTTCTTTCTGGATTCTAGAGCATCTTTTCAAGGACTTATGAGAATAAGAGTGGGGACAACAGGAAATCCTGATTATCTGCTCTGTGCCAGGCGTTGTGCTAAGTGTTTTCACGTACACTGCGGGCGTTATTAATCTCCTTCTGGACGTCTCTGTCCCAGCTTGTCCTCCTGGCAAATTCCTTCTCGTCCTTCAGACTTCAGACACCCCCACCCCCCTCTGCAGCCTTCACGCTCCTAGTGCAGTGAACAGCAGTTTTCTCCCAATGTAATTACTTGTTTGCATATCTGTCTTGC
This sequence comes from Mirounga leonina, assembly GCF_011800145.1. Lineage (NCBI taxonomy): Eukaryota > Metazoa > Chordata > Mammalia > Carnivora > Phocidae > Mirounga > Mirounga leonina. Next base: position 11,796,644 of record NW_023270469.1, read on the forward strand.
ATGAATGAATCAAATGAGCGTAAGAAACCTGTGTCCCTAGCTACAGTGGCCAGCAGAGTCGGGCACAGTGGAGGCACTCGGTAAATAAGGGCTGACCTGATGAATATCTCATTTAATCGTCCGCCTTCAAGGCAGTTACCATTATCCTCATTTTAGTAATTGGTTAGTTGTGGCTCAGAGAAATTAACTCGCCTGGGATTTAAAAACAACAAAAATTAAGTGGTAAGGGCAGGTCTCTGCACTGAGTGCTGAGCCACTGTGCCCCACCGTTTTATAAACACAGATCCAAACGAGCACTGGTGATGTCCAGGCAGTGCTCATATAGTCCAGTGTTCTTGTCTCAAGTCTAGATTTCTGATTTTCCTGCCCCTCGAGAAATTTCTATGTGACCATCAGCATAGGGGACAGATTGGGAGTTTCAGTGCATTTCCTGTAGGAAGTTGTAATAGTTAAGAACTGAGAGACATGTTGCTTCTGAATGCTTTAAGATAGTCTTAAACCTAGGATTTAAAAGTATTAGTTGAAAAAAAAAATAAAAGTATTAGTTGAGGGGCACCAGTCGGTTGAGCGTCCGATCCTTGGTTTCGGCTCAGGTCGTGATCTCAGAGTCAAGAGATCGAGCCCTACGTCAGGCTCTGCACTCAGCTCAGAGTCTGCTTGAGATTCTCTTTCTTCCTCTCCCTCTGCCCATCCCCCCTGAAATAAATAAATAAATCTTTTAAAAAAAGTATTAGTTGAAAGAATAGGCGAATTGGTAGAGAAAGTAAATTCGTGGTTGCCTAGGCTGGGGACATGGGGATGACTGCTGATGGGTATAAGGGCTTTTTTAAGGGCATGACAGAATGTTCTAAAATTAGGTTGTGGTAATGGCTACACAACTGAATATACTAAGCACCACTGACTTGCATACTTTAAATGGGTGAATTCTTTAGTATGTGAATTATATCTCAGTCAAGTGGTTTTAAAAAGTATTAGCTGAGAGTAAGAAGTGATTGGTCATCAGATTTTCCAGCACTCTTTCAAAATCTGAGTAAATTTAGTAGCTTCTGTATTTGAGTTATTGTCTCCAGTATCTTCACTCTTAGAGGAAACCTCTTCCCCAGTACAGCTGCGTAGTTTTGGGGGTCTGTTATGTTGTGCTTGCTTGTTTTTGTTTGAGCTGCAGGAGTCAGGTGAGAGCGTCAGCGTTTCCTAGCTCCAAGCCTCCTTCCTTCAGCTGGGCAGTGAGAGTGCTGAACGCGCGCACGCCATCTGCCGAGTGACCCGCCGAGCCTCACGGGGACAGGAAGGGCATCATGGAGCCACTCTCTGTGCCCATTCCCCCACGCCTGTCCCAGGAGGGGGCACAGACTCACAGGCTCCTCTGCTGGCTGGGGGTCAAGGAGCTACGGGTCAGAGCTGCAGTCTTATTTAATTCCCTCAAACCATCTCTTAATGGCAGGGTTGGCCAGCCGTGTTTCAGCAGACCCTCATCTCTCAGCCAGCAATTGCTAAAGCTTTTCAAACCTGGCCATGACCCATGGTGGATCGTGGTCGTAAAGGCACGTGCTGTGAGGGAACCCCAGAACACAAAAAAACTGAATTTGTTCAGCGTTCGTGTATCACTCATGAGTAGGGTTGGGTGATAGGAACCTTGTAGAACAAGCCTCATTTCTGAATGAAAAAGCTGCTGTAGCAACCCTTGGCTGGCAGATAAAGGAAGGAGGTTCAACTTAAGCTTTCTCTTGCCTGAGAGATGGAGGGTGGGAATTCTTTTTGGTGGTTAGTGATGCAATGGGTAAAAATCTCCCATTTATTAAAGAGAAACTATGTTGTGGTTGTACAGATTGCCCAGCTGTGGTTAGCGTCTATGAAAACCATTTCCTGCGTGCAGTAAAAAGAAAGTTTTCTGCTTTCTCTACCAAACTCCGTGGGAACGGACATTTCTCTTTGTTGAAATCCACTGCTCTGCCTTAGCAAAGTGACCTCCTGGGCCCAGGCTGAAACAGCCCCCTCCTTTTGATCGCCTCATGCAGGTAATTGCTTCCCAAGGACTCCTCTAAGTGCTGGATTGGGAGGGTGCCGTGACAGGGAAGCCGCTGATGCTGATGCTGGTGTGCCCCAGCTTTTTGAGGACAGGTAGGAGCAGTCCGGGGAGGTAGGGAGGTTGGAGTCTAAGCCTCTTTGAGTTGCCCATTGAGGTTAGCAGGATTGCAGCTTCTAGGAGGCTCCAGAAGATACCCTAGCTACAGAGTGAGCGAGCGATGTTGAGATTTGGAGTCAGGGCCCCAAGCAGGAGTGCCAAGTGCTAAGAAATGACCTTTTTTACCACTTCAGCCTCATCGAGTGAAAGGACCATAAAGCACGCTCCCTTCCAGACAGAACTTTGAGATGTCAGGAATCCCAGCTGTGTCCGACTTCCATACCCTCTCGTTTGGAATGTAGCATGCTTCTTTAGGAGTGAGAAGTTTGGAACGGAGGAGGAGTCCTTTTGCAGGATGTATGGTAGCCAACGCAGATGAGTTTCATTTAAAGCCGTGTGGTTCATGTGCCTAGCCATGTCTAGGAGCGCAGGTGTGACTCATATTCCATGAAGTCACCATGATGTAAAACGAAAGGAATATTTCTGGTCTGACTGAGGGCACCCCCACATCCTGAAACTTTAACCTGATCTCAACCTGGGAGGTGCCTAGGAATATAACATTTATTTTATGTTGACATCCTGACATTTGCTTGAGGAGATAGAGACCTGTCTGGGAGAAAAAGAAAGCTGAAAGTCACAGAAAAAGCAGAATGCTGCCGTTTGAGAAAGCATGCCAAGTCCCTAATCAGCAGTTAGCCAAACAAGCCATAATTGAGGCACATTTATCTTCTGTGCCCTGTGCTTTGCTTCTCACGGCAGCTGGTTGGAGAGATGTCCTGTTTGCTCAGCTATGTTTCCTGGTGGGAGTGATCCGCGTGAGTGTGGCTCCTGCCCTCAGACCAGGCAGGTGGTCCGCAGACCACACTGGCTTAGCACAGTCCCAGGAGAAAGCCAGCAAGGCTCTCCTTTAGAGAGGGCACCGACTGTTAGCAGCCGGGTCCTGATTCTGCCTCTTGTCTTCTTTGCCTCTGTGGCTGCTATTGGTTGGGAGCCCCTGTGGAACCAGTATCTGGAAAACAAGCTGTGCCCTCCTCAGTTGAGCTCCCAGGCTCAACTGCATAAAGAAAAATGCCATTATGGGCTCCATTAGAAGCTGTATTTAATAATTCCTTTAAAATTCTGCCTCAGAACTGTAAATGGTCTATTCGTGTTGGTCAATAAATTATTCTTCCCAGCTGTGCCCGATCATACAAATTAAAGCAACAGCAGTTTGCACCTCAGGGAACGCACCCCCCTCCCCAGCACAGTCCCCATTCCCAATAAACTAAAGGTTCCCACTTTGGAGAGCCAGGCCTTCTTCACTCCCCAGCTGCTATAAAATGATGGAGGCCCTTGCGCGCTCTGCCATGATCCCCACCATGGGAATAGTGTAAGGAAGGAAATGGCTGGGGCAGAGGCAGGAAGGGATGTGGCATTATCTCTTTAACAGGGAGTGAGATGAAACCACAGGGGAGTGGAACAAAGGAGAAGGGAAATTCAGGAGTATCATTTCCTAGAGGTCTCATGGGCCGGCCAAAAGGGTTTTTTTTTTTTGCCACTGACTTCTGTCACTTAACCCTTAGGCATAGCACGCCCCCAGGCCCTTGAGAAGAGTATCCGGGTATCTGAGTGAGTGCTTCCATGTTGGCCAGAGACCTCTGGACTCACCATTGGCCTCTCCAGTCTAGGACTCCGCTGACGATCCTATAACCCTTGGCCTTTTCTCTAGCTACTGCTCTTTCACTTTTTAGAGACTTTCTTACAGCCAGAGCTTTATGATCCCTTTGAGATTTCCTAAATATTTGTCCTTCAGATAGGATCCTTCACTTTTTCCACCTCAGTCTGTCCTGAGACATTGCCAGGGCGTTTATAGAGTGAGATACCAGGAATAAGTAGCAGTCAAAACTTCCTGAATGTCCCGGGAGTATTAGCCTACGTAGTACACATTAATTACAAATTCGTTACAGAGGGGAGAGTATACCTTTACAAGTAAGAGCTCTGACAGCACCCCCCTCTGCAGCAGACCACACCGAGCATCAGTGCCCTGGGCGGGCCCGCCTCTCCGCCCATCACTGTGTGGTGGTGCAGTAAGTAGTACCCAGCCTCACCTACCTGCCTACTTGGCGTAAGAAACAAACCCTAAACGGGCAATATTCCGTTAAGACTGCCAACCTGGACTCCAAAAACTGGCAATGGCATCAAAGACCAAAAATCGAACAAACAAAAGAAAAGGCAGGAGACTCTGCTAGATTAAAAAGTAAAGGGGGGGGCACCTGGGTGGCTCAGTCATTAAGCGTCTGCCTTCGGGTCAGGTCATGGTCCCAGGGTCCCGGGATTGAGCCCCACATCGGGCTCCCTGCTCAGCGGGAAGCCTGCTTCTCCCTCTCCCACTCCCCCTGCTTGTGTTCCCTCTCTGTCAAATAAAAATAAAATCTTTAAAAATAAAAAATAAAAAGTAAAGGAGGCTAAGGAAACGTCAGATGTAGTGCCTAGAAGGAGGGCATGGGACAACTGTCAAGGCCATCTGGAGAGGCATTGAGGGGAATGTGAACAGGGACTTTAGATGACACCATTGTATCGATGTTACAGTTCTTGGGTGCAGTGTGAGCTGTTGATGTAGGAGAATGCCCTTACGCATCACGTACCCAAGTACTTAGAGGTGAAGTGGCATGATGTCTGCAACTTACTTCAAAGTGGTTTCACACCTCCAAAACAGAACATTTAAATAGGGAGAGAAAGGGGGGGAGAGAGTGCAAATGTGGCAAAATGTTAATAATGAGCAAATCTAAGCAAAGGGCATTCAGATAATAGTTGTTTCTGCTTTCAAGTTTTCTGTCAGCGTGACATTTTTCAGACTAGACAGTTGGAAATTTCTGCCAGACCACACCAGAGTTCTTGCGCTGAGTGTTGCCGTAGCCCACCCCTCAGAAGCCGGAGTGGAATGAACGCTCAATTTCAAGCTCACACTTGCCCAGCTGGTAGTACAAGGCCTTGTGCGTTTCCCCGCAGGTTTCTCTCTGCATTATACGTGTGAGCCAAGCACTGCAGGTGCCTATGGGCACCAAGGAAGGGCGGGGGAGGGACCCGTTCCTCCCGAGCACTTGTCTAACTTTGACCTTCTTTGAAAGGCCTGCACTAGGCAGATTAATAAAAACAAGCAACAATAAAAAAAACAAACAGTGGCCCTTTGTGGCAAGACTCCCCAGCCCACTGAACTGGCTGGTTTCAGCAGCACAATAGACCAGTAGAGGACTATTCGTCACAGAGAAAAGGGACATTAACTTTCCCTTGGAGTGTGATGCTAATGAACACTGTCTAGCAGATCCCAGAAAAAAAGCTTGCCCCAGAAAAAACGTCCTTTTCATTGTCACTGCAGAGCCCTTAACCCCAGTTACTTGTCTCAAGATGAATGGCCTTGATTACAATAGAGACCAGGAGACGGTGTGGGTAGAGGAGAGCAGTTCACGGCTTACTGTGAATGGATGGTGCGTCCTGTCCCGGAAGAGCTGTCCGTTTCCATAGAACCAAGTGAGCTGGAGTGATTGGGCTTCCAGCATCAGCTGAGAGGCCAGAGCAGGGCACAAACCGCCTCTGTGCTTCACAGACAAGAGCTGGAAAAGGCTTTCTGTAATACATTGTTTCAGGAGAGATGAAAATCCAAGACTATGCCACCAGAATAATCAGGTTTGTTTCAGAGACATGTTTTAAAGATGTAGCACAGCTGAAATCAAATCAGACAGAGTTGGGGCACCTGGCTGGCTCAGTGGGTTAAGCATCCGACTCTTGATTTCGGCTCAGGTTATGATCTCAGGGTCGTGGGATCGAGTCCCGTGTCGGGATCCATGCTGGGCGTGGAGCCTGCTTAAGATTCTCTCTCTCCCAGACGAACCATGAGAGACTATGGACTCTGAAAAACAAACTGAGGGTTCTAAAGGGGAGGGCGGTGGGGGGATGGGTTAGCCCGGTGATGGATATTAAAGAGGGGGGCATATTCTGCATGGAGCACTGGGTGTTATACGCAAACAATGAATCACGGAACACTACATCAAAAACTAATGATGTAATGTATGGTGATTAACATAACATAAAAAAAAAAAAAGATTCTCTCTCTCCCTCTCTCACTGCCCCTTCCCTTGCTCACTCTCTAAATAAATAAATAAATAAAATCTTAAAAAAAAAAAATACCAGACAGACTTAAGTATACTTCATTCTTGGATTGGTGTAAGAGCAATAGAATTGAGTGGCAGATCTCTCTTGCTATTTGTATAAACGCTGAAGCTGCTACCATTTGCTGGCCTTTACGTCACCTTTTGCTGAGAGATGCCACTGGGTGGGGGGGGGCTGGCACTTTATCAATGTTAATAATAGATTCAAGAGTACTGACAATTTTTCAGCCACGAAATGTTTAAGATCATTTGAAACTTCTTGTCTGACTTCTGATTTTCTACTTTCCTGAGCCCAGTGTCCCATAGAATACTGCCAGCACAATGTTGGGAAGTGAACGCGATTTAAACTCTCTCCCTATTGTACTGCTGGCTTCCAGGCCATTTCCCTGAGGGGTCTGGTCTTGGGCTTTGGGGAGATTGCTTAGAGATTTGTACAGGTGAGGGGTGAAACTGGTCCAGGGATTAGGGCTTTACTTTTCATTCTTACAGATTTCAGCTAAATCCAAAGAAGGTCTGAAAGAGAACAGTGGTTCCAAGCAGACAACTCTCACTGAAGAATTACCAACGTAAAATATCTTCCCATTTCTCAGGGAGTACCATGCCAATTCCAGACCCTTGTATGGCTCTGGAAAATAGTCCATGTGTGAGCTACAAAAAAAATCCACTCCTGCCTTGTAAACAGATGACAAATACTAAGGAAACTGCGAATCTGTGCCAAAAAATCTTTGTTCCAAATAATTTGCATTTTAGTGGTTATGCAAGTTACGAGACGGAAGGCCTAGTGGAGCCAGGCTCTGTGTGTTGAAGTTCTAAGTAAAGGTCGGTAGTGCTTCCTTGTACATGTGTTGACTCTATCCTTGCTGGTCTACTTTTGCAGCTACCTTTTCTGGCCTGTCGGTTCAAGTGCAGTGTTGACTCTTTCTGCTATGAGAAAAAAATCATTTGGATAAGCCCACTGTCAAATCACGGCGATTTAGTGCATTAAACACATAGTATAGCGAGGCTTTGTGCCACACTGTGAGTGAGGCAAGAATGAGTAAGATGTGGGCTCTGTGTGTAGGGAGCAGGACAACAGGGAAAGTAAGAATGCCACCCCCCCCAAATTAGCAATGATAGAAGTTGAAGTACGGAAGCGATCCCCAAAGGCTATCTGTCCCCAACTCCAGTGGAAAAGACAGGCTGGAGGTCAAAACCACTGAGTACTAGTCCCACGTCTCCTCTTGGGAACTTGGGCAGGTTTCTTAACCTTGGATCTTAGTTAACTCAGCTCTAAAATAGGGAGGTTGAATTAAACAGCCTCTCAGATGGTCCCTCTTTGTGCCCTCACAGTCTGCAGGTACAGTTTGCCTGTATGACGATCTCCTCTATTACATTATCTCCTTGAAGCCAGAGATTATGCATTGTCTATGTGTGTGTCCCCAGTTCCAAGCACAATGTCTGGGATACAGTAATTTCTCAGTAATCTGTTGGAGGAATACAATATGACTGACTCTAAATTCACTCCGAAACCTAAAATTCTATTTTGTGGGCCGGCTGGGTGCCTGAGGCCAATTTTTAAAAGATCATGGGGAAAGATGTGCCCACATTTCCTTCACAGCCAATTGTGGTGTCCTGTCATCCTCTCTATTTCCACTTAAATTATTTTCCCGGCTCCTTTCCAGCACCTCTTGTAAATAAACAGCAGGATCCAGAGTGTCTTGATGGTGGCTAAAAACGAATTGGTTGGTGGATCTGAGTCCATGCTTACAGGGCTGCAACAAAGAAAACAGTTTACTATAATATCTTTCAGACAGACTCTACAGGATACAGTTTATCATTTATTTAGCTGCAGTGAATTTTGTTAAACTTATATTTCTGGTGCTAGAGAGAGGCAGAAGAAGTTTTAGCAAGTTATCGTAAACTTTGAATTCAGAAAGGAAAAAGATGACCTTCATTTTGCCTTTTTGTCCCTTTTACTTTTCTGAATTTCTGAATCTTTGTGTGTGAGGTCTTCACCGGTATCTAGTGTCAGCACAGGACATTGGGTTGGGTGCCGTGGAAAGGGAATTGAAGGTAATCTCTTATCGAGGGTTGACTAGACAGAATGCGTAAGAAAGAAAGGCTTGGGGCACCTGGATGGCTTAGTCAGTAAGCGTCTGCCTTTGGCTCGGGTCGTGATCCCGAGGTCATGATCCCGAGGATCCCTAGGATCGAGCCCCACATCGGACTTCCTGCTCAGCAGGGAGTCTGCTTCGCCCTCTGTCCTTCCCCCTGCTTGTTCTCTCTCTCAAATAAATAAAATCTTAAAAAAAAAAAAAAAAAAGAAAGGCTTGGTAGGAGCCCACTGCCCTCAGCCCTGCTGTCTTATAGCCTGAAAGCCTGCTGCTTAGAGCAGAGGCGAGCAGAGCCCATGCCACTTGGACAGGCTTAGGCTTAGTCTTTACATCGAACTTACAGTAGTTAGGTTGGTCGAGGACTGCAACATTCAGGAAGAGGTGGTTGAAATGCCATTGTTATGTTGGAAACCTGTAGGCAACAACGTGCTGGACATGTCTGAGTATAACATTGTGGGTGTAACTGCCAATGGGCAAGTGAATGGTGCATTTCTTCGGACTTTGCCTTGCAACAGGTGGATAAAGAGTCTCCTGAATGAAATACTATGGTCTTCGGTGGCACAGCTCACCACACTGTAGACCCAAGACCAAAAAATCCGTGGCTAGGGGGACGGGGTGGTCTGTCAAAGCCAACTCTCTAGTAGTACTTTGCCCTTATGGCTTAGGATCCAGAAGATAGAGAAATCTGTGGTTGTGTTGATGTGGTGCCTGAAAGTGCACCAGTTCCTGCTGGGAATTCTGACCTCCCCCTTTCCACAGCTGCCGAAGGCCTGTGGGAGGCTGGTGCTGATGGACTCCGTCCTCGCTGGCCGCTCTCGGCACCACGGCGGCGCTCTCGGAAGTGCTCTGTCCCAGCAAAGGGCCAGCTACCCTTGCCCAGAAGCCGAGGCTTTCCTGCCTGCCTGATTGATGAACCTTCGCGGCAGAGACAGGGCCAAGGTCACGGTAAATGTGCTCTGCAGAAAGCTGTGGTGGCGTGATGCCAGGATTGTGCCACGGAAGCCCCGTGTGAAGGGGGTGGTGAGTGTGAGCGCTCGAAAGCCCGCAGGGACCCCACCTGCCAGGTTCCAGGAAGAAAGGGCTCCCGGTCATGATGAGCCTCTGCGTGTTTTGGCTGCTGCTGTAAATGTGTCATTCACTTTGATTTAGCCTCAAATACAAGACAGGTAATTTTGCTTTTGAGACTGTCAGATTAGGAAATCATAAACCACGTTCATGATCCAATGAAGGCAGACCTGGAAGCTTTTCCTTAAAGCATCTGAGCACTGGTGACAACTTGCTGCTCGTTAGCAGTGGACAAGGCGAAGGGCGACTATGGCTTTTCACCGTTCTGGAACTCTCTTCACTGCTGTGCAGCAAAAGATCATCTTCTTAGGCTTCTCAAAGTGATTTGTCAAAAAGATGGTATAATTTGGGAATACCGTCAGAGCTAGAGGCTGAGAGTGAGAGATGGTGTATAGAGCCTAGGGGGCTGCCCAGGTAAAAGCAGAAATTCTATAAAGAGCTGATTGGTGAATGAATGCAAATGGAAATTACACCCCTTAGGATCCCCCAATTTAAAAGCGTTCTGAACACCCTTCATTTAAACTACAGAGATCTGATTCTCTCCACTTGTTTCTGTGATCCAGGTGACCTCTATTGAGTTCCTACTGTTTGTAGAACTCAGTCCATGTGATGTAGAGAGATTTGGGGATCCAGAGCTTAAGTACCCTCAGAGAGATAGAACGTGCACAGGAAAATAGTGTTGTTCCTAAGCATCTTCGTTAGATTCCCTTCAAAGCAGAACCTTGGATAAGTCTGTTAGCATAGGGCAGTCATTGGGAAGCTGTCCTCGGGAAGTAGGAGTGAGGAGGTAGAGGGAATGAGATGGGGAAGGAGGGAAAGCCAGTACAAGAGTGTGTTTCCAGGACTGCCAAGGGCTCCTTGTCACCAGAACTTCTGAGAAGCGTTCAGAGGACCTCCTAGAATTGCCTGTGTGAGGACAGGAGGCTGGGCCATGTGGCCACAGCCCCTGTCCTCCATGACGGTGGCCCCAATGGCATGAACTCCCATCATATGGCCAGGCAGTGCTTCTGACATGTAGGCAGGGTCGGAGGAGCCCCTGCAGGCAGCAGAGGAAAGCCTCGAGGTGTGTGCTTTTGGTGGATGTTGTCAGCACTGACTCTGAGCTTGCTCAGAATTGACCAGTATGGCGGCAGCTGGAATCAAGAGTCCTCGAGCGTCTGCTATGGGAAGGATCGGTGCCGTAATGGGAGAAGGACTGGGTGCACTAGAAACACCACCAGGAGGCATCTCATCCAGAGATTGGGGCAGGATCTCTAAGCTGAGACAAGACCAGATGAATGGGAGATGAACTGTAGGTTCAGGACTGTATGGTTGGAGCTTAGATGGCGAGGGTAGATGTGGTGAGGGGAGAGCAGGAAGACCTTTCAAGGTAAGGAGCATGTCTTCACTGTAAGAGCAATAAGGGGTCGGGGAAGAGACATTGAAGCAGAAAGACATGATGAGCTTTCTGTTCTAGAAAATTCACCCTAACAACAGCATATTGAATAGATGCCAGGGTGGGGCAAGTGAGTAAAAGTGGGACAGAACAGAAGTCAGGGAGACCAGTGAAGAGACTGCAGTTCTCCGGGTTTGAGGATATAATGGTGAGAACTGGGGACACATAAGTCTCTGTATCCTCACTCATGCTCTGCTCCTGGTAAATACAGCCTGAATGTGTGTGTGCACGTGTGTGTGCGTGTGTGCATGTTTTGATGAGAGATTGTTGTAGGAAGTGAGTTATCTAGAAAAGAATTTTTAGAAGATGGGAATTGAAAGCTCATAGCTGTGTGGAAAATTCATAAGTAAACTGGAAGGTAAAATAGCTGTGAGAAAATATCTCAAGTAAGTTCTCAGCTTAGTCGTGAGACAGCCCAGGGCACCACGCTGGAAGTCAGAAAGACCTTGCTTTGGCCTGGTCCTGCGTTTTCTATTGGCTTGACCTTTGTTGTGTCATTTAACCTCTCTGAATTCTGTTTATTTGTCCAACTCAAAATGAGGATGATGATGCCTGCCCAGCCTATTCTGAATCAATGTTAAGCTAACAGCATGTGGTGGGAAATGACCACAGCAGTGAAGCTAACATCCTTCCGACCAACATGAATAGGACGAGGGTGTGGAGGGTCATGGTTCAGCCCGAGAGTCTTGTGTTCAGTGTGGACACTGGCCTGTCTGCTCACTCTGGGGCAGGAACGGGGCATCCTTCACTGGCCCTGTGCTGCAGGGAGGTGGGTTTCAGAAGGGTTAGTGTGACACTAGATCCTCTCGAAGGCTCTTCCCCCTATTCGGAGACTCAGTGGTCCTCCTTCACAGGCCATTGTGAGCGGAAGATGAGAAAATAGTGAATAAAGCACCTGGAGAATGAGCATTGTAGGCAAGTGAAAGGTATTACTGTTGATGTTATCAGGAGGCCTTGTGATGTTAGCTCACAGAAATTGTACACGTTTGAGTCTCTTACATTTCCAAGGAAGACAGGAAGTAACTTCCAGTTTCCTGCATGGTGGTACACGACGTATTTTAGTTTCATAAAGAGATCAAGGGCCATGTCCCTTCCATAGTTCTTTCCCCTAATACCACCTTCTTACTAACTAGCTGCGTTCTGTTTTCCTTATTTTTTGTCCTGCATTTAACAATGAGTGGAAACATGTGACCTGCTAAAAGACTTGACCTTGGGCATGTGGGGTTTCTCCCACAGTCCATGGTCGTGTCACCAGCAAGGAGAACACAGGCTGTATATTCCCTCCTTTCAGGGTGAGGAATGTTCTCTACCTCCTGGGAAAATCCAGGGTCCTGACTCACAGGAGTCGAAAAGGAAACTGATCTTAAGAGTCCTTTTAAGATACTGTAACTTCTTGCTCATCAGTGTTGGGATCTGTTTCTCTTTCTCTTACAAGCATTCCCTGGGGTTTGAGGGCACAAATGATGGCTGACTCAGCATGGCTGACATTTATTACACCTTTGCTCTGTGCCAGGTGCTATCGTAAAGCACTTGACATAGAAGATACACTGCAGCCCTCTGAGTCACTATTCACTTGGTAGATGATAGGAAGCCAGGGCAGATGTGGTTAAGTAGCCTAAAGTCACACAGAGCTGGAATATGAACGCAGGCATGTGATTCCAAAGCCGTGTCTGAATCATGGTGCGCTTCTCCCTGCCTGCAAGCAGAGACCTGTCCTACAGAGCATACAGAGGGCTTTAGGATTTCCTTTTCCTAGGTCCTTAGAGCGGTCAGAGATGTTAGGCAGGAAAAGTGCATTTGAATTCTGGTCTACTTAAAGTGTTCTCCAGAGCAGACAGGAAGTACCCTAAATACAAAAATGGTTTCCTAAATTAAGATAAATAGCCCGAATCTAGGGAGCCCCATGCCAGTCAGAAAAAACATGAATCAAGAGTTTTTCCACGCTACATGTTTCATTTTTTTTCACTTTCTCTAGGTTAAAAAGATCAAGTGGCATGAGCAGCCTTTTGGGGAAAATTGGAGCCAAGAAGCAGAAGATGAGCACCCTAGAGAAGTCCAAATTGGACTGGGAGAGCTTCAAGGAGGAAGAGGGCATTGGTGAAGAACTAGCCATCCATAATCGAGGGAAGGAGGGGTAAGAACTAGTAGATTCTGTTCCTCTGAAAATTCTAAAAAATCTGAAATAGTTTATTGTGGACAGGCCACCCAGTTTAAATAAGCAGGCACTTTTCCTGGTGAAGCAAATTTCGTCCGTTTGTTGGTGAAGCTCTGTTCTAATGTGGAGCCGGTCCCCTGGGTGAGAAGAACACTGGGGGTGGTGGGGGTGGGCGGGGCGGGGCCAGCCCTGTCTGCCAAGCCGAGCTCCCCGAATGACAACAGACAGCTCCCGGGAACTGTAAGTCACCTCGTTTCGTCACGTGGTCAGATCTGGCTCGCTGTATCCGCCTTGTCGTGTTCGGAATGATTTGGTCTTCTGAGAAGCCAGACCAGCCCAGTGCTTCCAGAGCAGAGCCAATAGAGTGCATAGATGTTGTCGCCTCATTGCGGATTCTTTTTGTCCGTGTCACTGTGGCCCAGGCTGGGGCTTCAACCTACATGACATGCCAGCCCTCTCACGGCACCCTGGCTATCACTTGCACCCCTCCTCTTCACCTTGGAGTACGAAGAGGATGTCCATAGGCTCTGTAGTCAAGAATATCAAGAAAGGCAGTGTTTGGTGAGTACTTAGGAACCTCAGAAAGAGCTAAGAAGCAAAGTTGCTGCAGAACAGGGTCCATGGCTCAAGGTCATCACTCCCCCCGCCCCTAACGGTGAAAAGAAGTGCCGTGTGGCTGTCAGACAGTCTGGGTCCTCCCCGCCCTGCCCTTCACCAGGAAGGGCTCTCCCTGCAACACACAGAGCATTTCTGAAACTCAGCCCCTTTGCCTGTGCATTGGGGTAATGATACCACGCTGGGGGTGAATGCGAGGATCTCATGAGATAATGCATGTAACACATGTATGACACATACACATAATGCACATGAAGTACATAAAGCGCTTTGCAGGCACCTGTCACATAGACATGTGCATCAAGTGGTAGTCATTCGGCTTCTAAGCTAAATTATAATACAGACAGGTGAGGGGGTGAATTTCTGGGTCACATTTCTAAATTTGGCTTCAAGATTATTTGAATTAACCTAGAAGCTGATCAGTATGTTTAAAAAATTTTTTGTTAAATGACTTTGTGAGCTTGGTTAGCCATCAGACCTGTAAGTCAGTCTTCTGTCAAAGATGGAATGCCGCAGGACTGAGGTGGGAGTGCCAGAGTCCTCTGAGGAAGGCCCAGGATAAAGCCCAGGCAGGAGCCGCTCTTATCTAGAGAAGGCCTTTGACGTTTGCCCCAGACCTCCCTGTCTTTGCCTCTGCTCTGGTTGCTCACAGCTCATTCCTCTTCTCCACGTTTGCCTGGTGATCCAGGACAGCAGGGGACCTGCCAGTGTGTGTGACACTTTATTGGTCCTCTGGGTATTGATTATGTGGGGCGGACACTGTTTCTTCTGCTCAAGTCAATATAGGTCTTATAAAAGTAGGGAGTGGTGCTGTTGAAGATAAGGCAGAGCTAATAAAATGTAGACTGGAAGAGAAAACAGGATTAAAAGGCCATCTGCCCAATGAGGACTTCTCAGGCAATGGAAAATCGCGTAACTGGGTTCAGGAACCACTAACAGGCGTGCAGCTTTTAAGCGCCCTGCTTTCCCTGCTTCTCTGAGACTCTTCGCCCCCCACCCAACGATTCCACCAATCTGATTGTGTTTTTCCAGGGCAGATCTCATGACTTCTTTGCTCTGTCTCTGGCTCTTCTCACCTTCCCTCTCTAGTGCCTGTCCCCACACCTCCACTCACTTGCCTTTCCTAGCTCTTGCAGGCAGATTAAAGGGGCCCAACCCCTAGTCCAGGGAACAGGCTGTAGCTCGGGTTCTTACCTTGGCTTAGCATGAGAATCGTCTTGTTGGGGTGGTTTCAGAGTTGGGATGACAAGGCCACTCTTATACAGGGCCGCTGAACCGAGAGTCGCAGAGACTTGTATCTTTAACTCACTGCTCAGGTGCTTCTGATGCACAGCCAGGGTTGGAAATCACTAGACCGTAGCATCAAAGTTCTAGAGATGAGAGCAAGACAGCCAGCTGCTGGCTGAGCCTTTCCAACACATACGTAATTGGAGAGCCAAGTTCAAAACCAGGAATGTCGAGAAGCGCAAGAAGATTTCTCCAGAGAAGTGTGCCCAGTGCCACAGTGTTGACGGAAGCACAAGAACCAAACCTGTAAGGTCTGTTTGGGCAGAGGCAGGTCAGGCCCCAAATTCTCTTACACAGACGCCAGCAACAACAAAGGCATCACCAGGAGGGGCTACTCTGAGGGACTGTGTGGAGAATCCCAAGAGGCATCCCCCTGGAATAAAAGTGGTCTTCGCTGAAACCAAGAAGGGGGGAAAGTCATATTTGATAACATCTCAGAAGAGCTCCCTGTGAGTATTGATTGACCTCTGCCATATATATATTTATAAGACCTTTTCACAAGTACCAAATTTAAATTGATCTCTTATACAAGAATTCAAGTCATAAATGATGGTAAAAATATTCCTGTTACACAGTCCTGATTAAAATAAGTTTGGATTGAGATTAAAAGCTTATGTCATGCTTTTTATGTTTTGATAGTAACTCCAGTTCAGTAAATGCTAACACATCTTTCCCCTTGTAAAGATTGGATAAAATTTGAAGCAGATTGGTCAATATTGGGTTATTTTTGTCCAGTTATTTTAAAGGCAAGTTTGCCATCTTAAAATATGCGCATAAGGAGACGAGGTACCTGGAGAAACTGCAGGCACAGGACCAGATCTGTTCTAAAATCTGTATCTGATACATCCGTTGTCTACATTCTTTGCAGAAAATTTACCAGAACTTTCATTGAATGTCAATAAACTAAACTCTCCAGTGAAGGGACAGAGATTGACACATTGAATTAGAAAACAAAAAACAACTATATACCGGTTAAAAGACACATGTCGAAACAGCGGGATGCAGAATTGGTGACAATAAAAAAGATGGGTGACAGGATAAGCCATGCAGCCACAAACAAGAAGAAAGCTGATAGTAGACAAAACAGACTTGGAGACAAAAGCATGACCAGAAACGAAGAGGCGGTTGCCTCATAATGATGGAAACACTCAGTGCATCTGAGAGATACGACAGCTCATGCTCGGATGTCCCCCTTGGCATTAACCACCAGACTGCACTCATTCCCTGCGACTCAGCAGTCCCACCCCAGCTGTGTTCCCAGCAGAAATTCCGTTGTGCGTTCCCCAAAGACAGGTGTGAGGATTTCAATGATAGTGTTTTCATAATATCCAAACTGGAAACAACTTAAGTATCTATCAATAATGCAACAGGCAAAGTGTGGAGATCGTATTAAATGGTTCATGGATCAGGCAGCATCCCGTCTACCAAGTAGAGGGAAGCTCCAGAGGGCTACAGAAAGGGAAAGGTTTTTATTTTTATTTTTATTTAAAGATTTTATTTATTTATTTGACAGAGACACAGCGAGAGAGGGAACACAAGCAGGGGGTGTGGGAGAGGGAGAAGCAGGCTTCCCGCTGAGCAGGGAGCCCGATGCGGGGCTTGATCCCAGGACCCTGGGATCATGACCTGAGCCGAAGGCAGATGCTTAACGACTGAGCCATCTAGGCGCCCCAGGGAAAGGTTTTTAAAGGCAGGACAAGGAAGTCATAAATAGAAAGATTATTTCAGGTGAGGTCACCTCCGTCTGGGGACAAAAGGGTTTTAGTAGGTGGATTACCTCATCTTCCTTTGGAGGATGAAGAAGGCCCATGTGACATATAACCTTACTGGTGCTGACCAGAGAATTCCTGACTGACCGGTTAAAGGTTACATTCCTAGAGGGTTGAAACTGCAATGAGGTTGGGTATTAAGTCTGGGTTGACTGACTGGGGGCTTTAACCTAAGTGACATCATTTTGGGAATGAACATGGATAATTTCAATAACATAGTAATACCAAGAAGTTCACACAGTGTGATCGCATTTATATAAAGGTCAAAGACAGGCAAAAGCAGTGCATCTGTTGAGTTATTTTGTGAAAGAAGCAAGTCACAGAAGAATTCACAGTATAAGTCTATTTATGTCAAGTTCAAAATTAGGCACAACTAGACCATAATGTTGAGGGCATGCAAACTTCAAAGGCAGGCAAGTTCGCACCTGGCCAGGCTGGCGTTGGTGGGAGAGTTATGCAGGGGCCTCCTCCAGGCTGCCAGCCTTCCGCTTCTTCATCTGGCCATGGCCACGTGAGCACTTGCTTTACGATGGGGCGTTTGCCTTGCCCGTTTTATTCACTTTAAATCTTGTGTGTTACATTTTATGACAAAACTGAATTGAAACTGGGGCTCCCGGGTGGTGCAGTTGGTTAGATGTCCTCCTCTTGATTTCGGCTCAGGTCATGATCTCAGGGTTGTGAGATCAAGCCCCGGGTCAGGCTCCACACTCAGTGGGGAGTCTGCTAGAGATTCTCTCTCCCTCTGCCCCTCCCCACCCCGACTCAGTTGTGTGCGAGCGCGCGCGAGCACACTCTCTCTCTCTTTCAAATTAATCTTTAAAAAAAAAACTGAATTGAAGTTGTATTTAAATCCTGGCTCTGCTACCAACCTGCCATGTGTTCTAGCCCATATCTTCATCTATAAAGTAGAAACTCTTCAGTATACTATACCTCTCTAGTTTATGAGAATTAGGTAGAGGAGATATCTGGTGTGTTTATAAATATAGTGAGTCCTCTGCTCACTCTTCTTTCTTCCATCTGCCGTTACTGACCACACTGTCAGGGGCATTACTGCAAACGGAAAGCTGGGTGCCTTATTCCTTTAAATTCCCTCCTGGTGTCTTCCTGCCAACCCTTCAGGAATACTTTCCACAAAGGTGGCAGATACAGCTTGGGGGTATGTCCTCCCAGCCTCCCTGGCTAGTCCCTCTTCCTTCCCCCAGCTTTTAAACTTGGAAAGTCCCAGGACTGAGCTCTGGGCAGCTGTCTGTCCTCCCATTCCCTGCAGACCACCCCCCGCCCAGGAGAGCTCACTAGTTCCACAGCTTAGGTACCACATTCTGCTGATGACTCCCGGAAAAGCTCTCCCTTGCCCGACCATTCCGCTGAGCTTCAGACTCCCAAATCAGCTGTTGGGTTGACCCCTCCATTTGCATGTCCTAGACACACATCAAACTTAACATGCAAAACCAAATATTTGCCTTTCTTTCCATAAAGTCTTCTTCCTCAGACTTCTCAGAAAATGACACCATCACCATCCACCCAACTGTTAAAAGAAAAACCTAGGAGTCATCCTTGATTTCCTCTTTCAGTTCACATGCAAAAGTCCAGTAGACAGTTCTGTCATAAAATACTTCACTACATGCCCTCTGTCCAGCCCCACTGCCATCCCTCCAGTACAAGCCACAGACATCTGTCATACTCCCTGCTTTTGTCTGTCTGTCCCCTTCCCTCCATTCTCCCCTACAGTAGCTAAAAGGATTTTTTTAATATAAACTATTTTTCCTCTGTTCCCTTCTGGAACACCCCCCCCCCCCCAGGAGCACTTGCAGTCAGTGTTTGACTCCTTACTGGCATTCTAGGCCCTTCCTGAGCTGTCTCCTGCCCACCTCGTGCCCCCTTCTCCCCCGCTCATGATGGCCCAGCTTCTGTAGGGCTCCTCCAGGTCCTCCTCCATGATGGCTCGCTCTTGTCACTCAGCGTTTGACTCAGATGCCACTCTCTAGAGTAGCCCCACCTGAGGAACCGTCAGTCATAGCACTTTGTTGGAGTGAGTCATCGTGTTCTCTTTCATACACGGTGAGCCTCCAACAACAAGGGGCAGGTTCACCACCTGTCCCCAGCACCTAGAAGAGGACCCAGCCCAGAGCAGGTGCCGAGCCCACCTCACTGTCCAAATGCCTGACCCCACTAGCCACCAGTCATGACTTTGTGTTGGAACCTAGTAGGACTAGAATCAGCCCCCCAGAAAAGAAGGGCATGACATCAGGTCCATCAGAATGATGTCTCTGCCCAGGCAGCAGAGTTGGTTAAAACGCCTGTCCCCAAGATGGTCAGTCATCCGCACAGCAAAGGGTCGCAACTCACTCTGAGCCCCGGGCTCCCGGGCTGGCCCAGCGTTTCGCACTGCTCCCTCCAGCCCCGTCCCCGAGCACACGGCTTCCCCAGCAGCGGGCACTGTCAGCTGAGGCGGAGGCCGGCAGGCCTGGAGAAGGGCTTGGGGCACCGTGCCTGAGCGGACTGCAGGCCCGGGCTTGGCTGCCGCTGGCAATCAAATCGAAGGTCAGGGAGTGCCATGATTGGAAACCAGGTGTGCTTGTGACGCAGAGAGGCATGTAGGAGAGCCCAGAGAAAATCAGTTTTTCTCCAAACAGTCTACCTCCATGACCCCCAGGAGTCATGCTTTCAGCACCAGCACAACCTGGTGAGATGGGAGGAAAGCAGGGGAGAAGCTTCATTCAAGTCACCGTTCTTCTACTCTGGGCCTCAAGCGGTTTACAAGTCGCACACTCTTCCACGGGGTGAGGGGGATGCGGGCTTTTGCGACACTGGGCAGCTTGCTTCTCTCGGGCAGAAAAGGGCCTACCTTACTACATCCATCACAGGGCTTTATCTTGAGACAGCCTCCATGGCCCACTGCCTCCTGGTGCTGGGCACTGAGCTGACCCGCATTCCCAGTCATGTTTGTGCGGCACTGCGTGCTTGCTTGGGGGACCAGACGCTGGGAACAGAGTAATAACACAGCTGGAAATGCCCTCAGTCATGTACCGGCGTCACATGTCCCCGCACCTCCCTTTGCTCTTTCCCTGACCAGGGGGGAGGAGGCCTCTCGTGGGCCAATGACCAGGATGGGCCCACCCGTTGGGCCTTCCCACCCTCAAAGACCTCTGACTTTTTGGGTGGATGGCCATCCTTCATTTGCCTGTGGAGTAGGTACCAGCATATTCCCTAGAAGCATTTTCTACCCTTTTCCTCTGTTCTTCCATTTTTCCCTGCCTCCTTTTTGGCCTGGATCTCAAACAGTTGGTACCAGAAAAGTAATTTGGGTCGAAGGATCAAAAAGATGCCAGAACCTGTTGTATCTAACCTGGTTCTGAAAGGAAAAGCTAGAAAATCCCTTAGGTTTTGGTGCTATTAGCATGTTTTACTAATGAAAGTAAAGAGCCGCTTCCTCGAGGGTAAATGGGCCACATAGAGCAATAGTAGCAGGAAGGGATGATGCCCCCACCCACACATACCCCCAGCTTCCCAGGGGACTGCGCCCAATCAGGCTGGGTCCCCAGGAGTGCTGGGCACAGGCCAGAAAGGCACCATTGCACTTGTCAGCTGGTGGTTGTGTTCTGGGACTGTAACCCACTTAAGGTGCCTGAAAACTTGCTGAAGCTCGGTTTAAATAGGCCATCTACCTGGGCCACCTCGGAGGAGGCGGCCTTCCCCACAAACCCTTCCTCCTCCCGGAGCATTTGGTCTCTTGGTCCCTGTTGCAGCTGTCCCGGGGTCTGAGGTTCTGTAGTGAACAGTCAGGTCAGAAATGGGAAGCAAGAACCCCTCAGTGCTCAGCTGTTCTTTGTTTTATTGTTTACAGAGCACTTCTCACAGGCTCACCGCATTGTCAGAGGGCTACTGTAATTTTTATTCCTGTTTTAGAGAAGAAAACTAAGGCACGGAAATTAAGTATCTTGCCCAAAGTGAAACAAATAGTAAATATCAGAGCCCATCTCATCCTCGGCACCTTTCCTGTCTTTCGGGGAGGGGAGTGGTCCATGTCCAGTAGAAGTTTTGTTCCTGGCCAGCTCTTGGCTGGATCCTGTTAGCAGCTACACATGGCTGTGAATGGGGAAGTGAAGTCGCCAGGCCCGCCTTGACGGCCTTTGTCTGGGTCGCCCTTGAGAATTCAGTTGCATTCTGCACATATGCCCCTCTTGGCTGCCTGAATCCTCCCCTTAACCTGAGCTCTGCCTGCACCTGCCTGGGTAGCACCCAGCCTGGCTTCACTCTTGAGAGTCTCACCACGTTGTGCTGGTGCTAAAAGCGTGACTCCTGGGGGTCATGGAGGTAGACGAGGCCCGCTTTAGGGCAAGAAGGTGCATTAAAATGCAGCTGGACCTAGCACTGCTTCCAGGAACCTGCAAGGCCATCCTTCATGCTCTGTGAGCATCCTAATTTAAGTATCACTTCCTCTTTAGAGGAAAATCGAGAAGAAAGACCACAACTGCTCAAAGCCACGTACTTCCTCTTCCTTCCCTCCAGGCACTCTCCGACAAGAGAGCATTGGGTAATGGCTCTCTTGAAACACGTCCTAAATTCCCCTCTAGCCACGGTGCACCCTTTTTTTTCCTGCTGAACTTCAAGGGGCAGTTCGGGCTATCAAAATACTGCTGCCCATCTCAGCCTTCACCCAGGGCTGGTGAAAACTAAGGTGGGGGAGGATGATGGTTGTGGTGTGGCAGAGCCCTTTGGTCGATTTTGGTTAGCAGCCCCTTCTGGAGAATCACGGGCCCCTTGGTGATAGGTGGAAGGTGAGTGTGTTCTGTCACATGTTTGCTTCCCCACCGCAGTCCGCCTTGTCTTCTCTCTTTATCAGAAGGGGGTCCACGGTGTCTGTGGCTTTCCTGTCTGCCGGGGAATCTGAAATTCACATTTAGCCGGGCATCCTGTGTTTCACTCGCTAAATCTGATGGCCTGGCCCCGATGGGCTTGTGTCAAACCTAGGAGCAGACCCTCCTGTTCGTTTCCAGCCATTCTGGCCTCTGGTCGGCGGTGTAGACGCAGCAGCTTAGTTTCTGATCCCTGACCTAGTCGCCGATAATACCCATCAAGAGACCTGACTGCGCTCCCCTCTTGGATCTTGTTGCCCTTGGACCTCCCCAAACGATGGTGACAGCATTAGCTGCCATTTTCTTGAGCGCCTGCTCTGCTAGGCATTTTGTGGACAGTTTCATTTAGTCCACCCAGCAGCCCTCCAGAGTAGGGATGATGATCCATTTTTCTTTCTTCTCTTGGCAGATGAGGAAACAGAATTGGCAAAGTTATGTGGTGTATCCAGAGTCACACAGCTAGCCAGTGGCAGTCAGCGTTTGAACTCAGAGCCACCTCCACCTCTGCGGGGCTAGGGGCCACAGCCTGAGGCCAGCAAGCAGGCCCCGGACTCAGCGAAGGCATATGGGCTCCTGAGCCTGCTAACATAATGACCTAGTGCGGAGATTCAATTATGTCTCCTATTTTCAGTGACAGTTTTGCTCTCTCAGTAGATGAATTAGCAGCAGAGATCCCCTCCCCCGGGCAAGACAAGGCCCGCTTTAGGGCAAGAAGGTGCATTAAAATGCAGCCCTGTCTCATTAAGCTGCCAGCCACTCCTTACCTGCCCACTTCTGCCCTGCGCCTGGGGAACCCGCGTCTGCTGAACCTGGCCCCCGTTAGATCGCCGAGCACCAACCTTTTAAGGGGCCCCGTAGGTGGACTGTGGGTGGCCGTTCTTGCTCTCATTCCCTTAGAGAAACTTCAGGGAGGCCTCTTCTGGCCCCAGGTGGGCAGAGGACACTGGAGAGGAGTAGGGGAAGGAAGGAGGGCGTTGAAGGCAGTGAAATCCCTTTAAAGTGAGCGCTCTGTGTGCCCACTTGAGCTTCACGGCAGCCCGAGAAAGTAGTTTCTACGAAGACCGTTTTGGGCGCCCGGGTGGCTCAATCGGTTAAGTGTCTGCCTTCTGCTCAGGTCATGATCCCGGGGTCTTGGGATTGAGCCCTGCATCGGGCTCCCTGCTTAGCAGGGAATCTG
The DNA here is from genome assembly GCF_011800145.1 of Mirounga leonina. Lineage (NCBI taxonomy): Eukaryota > Metazoa > Chordata > Mammalia > Carnivora > Phocidae > Mirounga > Mirounga leonina. Next base: position 11,819,363 of record NW_023270469.1, read on the forward strand.
CTTCTCCCCCTGCTCATGCTCTCGCTTGCTCTCGTGCTCTCTCTCAAGTAAGTAAATAAAATCCTAAAAAAAAAAAAAAAAAGACCCTGTTTCTTCCATTTTCAGATGCACCTTTTTTCAGTTTGATGTACTGTAGATATGCAGGATGCATACCTTTCTCTCTCTCACCGTCTCAGCCCACCACTGAGACCAGGAAATACGGCATCACTGTTTTGCTCTTGAGAAAAATGAGGCTCAGGGGTGCCTGGGTGTCTAAGTCGTTAAGCGTCTGCCTTCGGCTCAGGTCATGATCACAGGGTCCTGGGATCGCGCCCCACATCAGGCTCCCTGCTCAGCGGGAAGCCTGCTTCTCCCTCTACCACTCCCCCTGCTTGTGTTCCCTCTCTCCAGTCTCTCTCTCTCTGTCAAATAAATAAATAAAATCTTTAAAAAAAAAAAATGAGGCTCAGAGATGTTGAGTGCTTGACCAATGTGGCCCAGCTGATGTGTAACAGAGCCCCCCACTGAACCTGTGCTTGACTCAGCCTATGTTCTTCTGTCCCTAAAACCTTCTTACAAAACTGCTGCATTGTCCTGGCACCAAGCCCCGGATAGGTGGTTGCTTTCTTTTTTCCATTTTACTTGCAGTGACCTCTGAGCCAGAAGCATCTTGTTTAGACCAAGCGTGAGTGGTTTGGATGTTACTGGGCAAGTCGTGGGTGGTTACTCTGGGTACCAGCTGTGGTAATCTGTTTGTATTTGCTCTAACCCCGGGATCCCACTGGTCAAGTGGACACCTGGGGGGGGGGGCGGTTCACACCTGGGGGGCGGGACAGTGCAGGGGAGATGTTTTTCTCCTACAGGAGTCTGCTGACAAACATTTTATATTTTCTTCTAGGTACATTGAACGGAAGGCTTTTCTAGACCGAGTGGACCACAGGCAGTTTGAAATCGAGCGAGATCTCAGGCTGAGCAAAATGAAACCCTGATGTCATGGTGGGAAATCAATAGCAGCTTAATCCTGTTGACAATGTGAGCTTCTGGTGCGTCTGTGAAATATTTCTGGTGTTTCTCATCAGCTGTTTCCCAGCAAGGTCTTTTTTCCACGTTGAATTTCTGTCTTTGTATCTTGACCTCACGTGGTTTCATCCATTTTACTTTTAAAAGTTTGTCCTTGAAAAAAATAAAAATAAAAGTTGGTCCTACAAGAGGCTGGTGAAGATGAGGACACCACTGGCCTTCCCTTTATCCTGCTGTGAAGGCCACCAGCCAGGCCCGCACGTCCTGGCCTGCCCGAGCTGGTCCCAGGGAATAGCGCGACCAGCCTGGGGCTGAATTTCTGGGGCCCATTCTGGAGTCGGCCTTGCCCCCGAGACTGGGGGAGGGAGGCTCCCGAGGGTGGGTGGAACGCCAAGTCCTTGCAGTTTGGTTCTTGTTCCGCTGCTGCTTCTCTCCTGCTCTCTTCCTCCCTGCTGAACGGGATTCCTACTTAACTGGTAGAAGGTCAGGCTGAAAGTAAGCATGTGTTATTGCTGAATTAGGGATTTTTTTCCCTTCAGCCTTTTTCCTCTTCCCAGAGTTCAAGTCAGTTTAAGATGTGTTCCCACCTCGGTAATTCTGTCAAAGAAAACTCTGAAAGACTCTTTTTTTATACTCCTTAGGAAAATTTAAATTCCAAACTGCATAGTAATAAAGGAGTAAACCCCACAGTTTGCTTTTGGGGTGTGTGTGTCTGGGTGTCCTGAGTAACATGGACAGGTTTAGGGTCATGTAGTGTTCCGAAGACTGGGAGCCAGTCCCTGCCTGGACATGTACCAGCCGTGTGACCTTGACCACAGCTGGGCTTTCGGAGCCTCTGTTTTCTGGTCTGTAAATGGTATGAGGAACACCACTACTTTGTAGGGTTGAGATGAGCTAATGACACACCTGGGGTCCCCCATCCAGTCCTCAAATACATAGTCAGAAGCTCATGGCAACCAATGCCTGATCCTCAACACTACATGGTTATGGGGTCATGGACCTTATTACTCAGAAAGGTAGTTTACTGGCTACATTGGAACACATTGTCTGTTCATATCCACTCTGATAAAGGATTGTAAAAGTGGTAGGAGAGCCCTTCGGGCCAGCATCAGAAAAGGTCGCTGTGAGGCCTCGGTTATGGTCCTACACAGGGATACAAGAGTAACGGGAAAGTCCTTTAAGGTAAGACAAGGCAGCGCTCTGGTTAGGACAAGGACATCCAGACCCGCAGGAGCCACAGCTAGACAGCGTGGCACCCTCTGGGCATCGTCCTCTGTTCACTGCCGCTTGCCTTCCGAGTCCTGAGGGCCTCCAGCCCGCGCTCCCTCCCACGGTTCTTCGTCTCAGGCGTGACGAAGCTGTGACGTCTCAGCGTGAGCCAGCGCCTCGTCTGGGTTGAGAAACGATCTGGAATCCTACCGAATAAATGGTGCTGAGCCCGTCGCAAGTTAGGGTTTTTCTTCTTCAGCAAATCTTCACGCCTTTGAAGCCTTCGAGATGGGGACAGTAGCTGCAAGAGCATGCTGGGTTCTTGGCACAGGTGGGTGTGCTATTCTTGCTTTGCCCAAGGTGTGGAGAGAGAAGTCAGACGAGTCAGGGAGCGCCATAGCGCATTTGCCCTTCAGTTTCTGTTCACGACCCAGCCCTCACACAGGCTTCTCTGCTGAGCCCTGCATTAGATTAAATTTACAGCTGCACAAAGGTGGGAGGGATCCTTTCTGCGGTCTCAACTTAGTGAGTCTTTTCCAGGCGGGTTTGCTGCACACATCTGATCTCCACTCAGTGACTTTTTACACATCCACGCATCTTTTGGAAAGCCTCCCCGTCCCCCCACCCCGTGAAGCGACCTGGTGGCCAGCCTGGCAAAGCCTGCACCGGGCCCCGGTCCTGCGTGGCCACCACCGGCCACCAGGCTTCGGGAGGCGCCAGGCTCTTCAGGGCCCCACTGTCCCCTCCCCATAGACTAGGCAGGCTGCTGCAAGCAGAAATAGTGGGGTTCTTGTACAGCAAAACACCAAAAAAGAAGGGTTTTTTTTTACTATCCAAGCCACACGCAGGCCTTCCTGACATCCTGGAACCGTGTGCCTTGCACCCAGTGGAAAATAAACTCCAAGCAGCCAGTAAAACAGAAAGCCCCTCAAGCCTAGCCCCTTGGGGCAGAATCCAGCAGCTGGCCAAGGAATGCGCAGCTACTGAGACCATTCTTGTTACAGACGCCCTTCCTCCCAGCTTCGTGCATCCTTGCTTCAGTGTTCCCAGACTTTCACAGTTAAAATAGTTTCATTTGCCTTGACTTCAGCTGCCTCCCTCTTCATCTCCATAGAACCTCTTTATTTTTTTAAAAAAGATCTTATTTATTTATTTGACAGAGACACAGCGAGAGAGGGAACACAAGCAGGGGGATTGGGAGAGGGAGAAGCAGGCTTCCCGCTGAGCAGGGACCCCGATGTGGGGCTCGATCCCAGGACCCTGGGGTCATGACCTGAGCCGAAGGCAGACACTTAATGACTGAGCCACCCAGGCACCCCTCCATAGAGCCTCTTTAAACGCCACCTGCATTGGGGCATCTTGCTGGTTCAGTCGGTAGAGCGTGCAGCTCTTCATCTCGGGGGTTCTAAGTTTGAGCCCCAGGCTGGGTGTAGAGATTACTTAAAATCTTAAAAAAAAAAGTCCCTCATACTGAACTAAGTTCATATTGATGAAGCCGCTTCCTCTCGCTAATACACGTGCAGATGTGTATATGTGTGCACGTGTATCATCCTGCAATGAGACTTTTAAAAGCAGCTTCAAAGCTGGCTTTCATGTACGTCTCACTGGCCATTGCTGGATCATCTGACTGCCCCCAGCTGGATGCTGGAAAGCCTGTTGTGGAAGATGGGGGTGGAATTAGGAATAGGTGATTGGTCAGCCAAACAGTGGTCCCCGGAACACTCGATTCTTTGTAATAAACCAATAGGCTTTTCTCCATTTGGTCCTTAAAATTGTCACCAAGGAGTGGGTGGGCTCAGAGAGGAGGAGATGGGTCATGTGTCGATAATTACTGAGTCTGAGTGAGTGAGGAAGACAGCAGATCCTTCACACTATTCTCTCTATTTCTATTTGGATTTGAGTTTTTAATAATGAATTGGTTTTTTTCAGTTGTGCCAGCGAGAGAGAACGGAGCTGTGTATAGGAAAGGACTAAGAGGGGCCCAGCTGTTAAGGGCAGAATGGGCAGCCTCCTAGAGCCCCGCTCCCACCCTGCATGTCTAACGGTGGCCAGGAGCATAGTGGCGGGGACGCTCCCCGCCCCCCCACATCCTGTGCTTGTTTTAACAGCTTGGAGCCCAGTCTTTGCAGATTGTGTGTTGTCCCATCTCCTGGACCCCTCTGTCCCGTGTTTGCTTACTACTCTGGCTCAGTTCCCAGGGACAGGACTCGGGCCTCGGGTCTTCCTCTTGGTTGGCTGTGCTCCTGCCTGAGTCCCGTTCATGCCCTTGGTGGGACCTGCCTGCCCAGCCAGCGTGGCCACCTGTCCCTACCCCTACCTACCTCGCTCTCAAAGGCCTGAGAGCTGCCTCAGTGAACATCTGGCCTTTCCTGGTGGGCCCACTGAGGCCCGGCAGGGTAGTGGGGCTAACAGAGATGTTACTATGTTCAATCGAGAATCTCCTTTTCCATCCGTCCTGTTTGAACCATGGCAGACACCATCTAGCCCACAGTTTTTAAGAATAAGTGGATCGTATTTTATCTAGCTCTTCATATCCACATATAGTGAAAACTCTTCTGCCCAACTCCAGAGGAAATGATTTCCCTTTATCCGGGAGTGGGGAAGTGGAGAGACTGAGTCAGTGCTACGAGGTGGGTGGGCAGGGCACCGCGGCCTTGGGGCCACGGCCTGGTGGGAGTGGCATGGGGACAGCCCAAGGACACCTCCTGGCTGGGCCATTGCGGGCAAGAATCCCTGAAAGTTGTTACCTGGCCCTGCTCTGCCATCAGTCTTTGTCTTCTCCTTGCCCCAGATGGCTGTGTCGGATTTCCAGGGCATCTGATGCCTTCCCAATGCTGAAAAAACTGCCCCGGACAGCATCAGGTCAAAGAATAAAATGATCTTCCTTAGGAGATTCTGCTCACCTATTTCCTGAGGAACACGGTGCTCTCATTATGAGCTCGGCATAAGGTCTCTAGGGAAGAAGGGACGGCGAGGTGAACTCAGTCTTGAGTGAGCTGTGCACCGTGGGAGCCGGAGCGGGGGGCCTGGCTGGGAGCCCTGGCAGGCAAGTGGTGGTGAGGTCCCACAGCCAGCTGCTTCCTCACGGGCCATCTGTCGGATCCTCCTCATTTTTCACCAGAGGAAACTTGCCTGAGGTCAAACTGCGAAGCCACCAGGGATCACACCTACATCTTGTGACTGGAGGGCCTGATGGGGGCGGGGAAGGCAAAACGGAACGGCCTGTCACCCCCTTGGGATCCCGACGCACAGACATGAGTCCGGGGGGACAGAAGCAGCCAGGATGGGGAGATGATTGCAGGTGGAGAGCGGCAAATGGTGCTCCTGGTGCCAAAAGTTCGTGGCAGAAGGACACAGAGGTGTGGGCACACCCCTTCGGCTTCCACTTCTGCCCCTGCCCTGGGGCAGCAGCCCAGCCACTCTCTGCAGCCCGAGACACCCCCAGGCCTTGTTCAGACAGGCCTCTGCTCAAATGTCACTCAGGCATAAGCTCTGCTCCAGAACCAAGTTTCTGTGCTAAGCAAGGTTCACAGGGTTGCCCTCTTTTGGGATGCCGCCTGGTTTCAGGGAGTGTGGGGAGGAGGGACCAGGGGGCCCAGCTGACAGTTCCTTAGAGAATTGAGGTATCATAAATGCTTCTCCCACTGTACCTCCTTCCCTGGTGTGTTCACAGTTCCTCCCTCGGACTTTTCTGTAAAGCCTTTTCTTTGTGCCCTCCTAGGGCAACTTAGATCCCCAAATACTATCAGATGCGATCTTTGTGCACAGGCATGTCGACCACCGCAAGGAAAATGGAATGTGCAAGTCCAGAAGATTCTGCCCTGCTTCCGTGCAGCCTGGAATGGTCCAAACCACAGAGACCCTCTTTCAGGGTCTCCTCTCCATGGTCTGCCAGCCATCGTTCATTGTGTTGTCACCTCAGAAAGCTGATGGGGTAAACTGTGACCTATGCTTAAGTAAGGTACAAGGGGGCGGGGTGGGGTGGGGGCAGGGGAGAAATTAACATTGCCTAAGGAGAGCACCATCCTGGACTGACACATGGGTCGTCCTGCCTCTACCCTTCAGTCCTAACACTGCTGTGATCCAGGTGGAGTCCCTCTGAGTCTCAGATACCTTGTTCAGAAGGTTGCTGAGAATGGTTAATAATCCTGCTCTGCCTACCTCACAGTGTTTTATTAAATGAAGCACACTATCCAAGTGTTAGGTTACTACAATTAAATTGTGCACCTGGCCCCCAGCTTCCCAAGACAACCAGGCTTATGTGAATATAAAGTAGCACTTTGAGGAACAGTTGGGTGATGTCTAATCTGGAACTGCTCTCAGCCCATGACACAGCAACTTTTACTCCTGGGTTGACATCCTGGAGAAGCAGCACAAGGAGGCAGGCTTACTGTGATCATAAAAACCTGGAATCCACCCAGTACCCATCAGGAGAAAAGATCGATTGTGAAATAGTCACACAGGGCAATACAGGACAGCAGTGAGCCGAACGAGGAGGGCAGCGTGCATGAGCACAGATGAGCCTCGTAAGCAGCATTGATGCAAAAAGCAAGCAGCAAAAGTCCTAACGTAGGATCCCAGTTATACAAGCTCAAAAACGTGAACATGGAGGTAATCGTTGCCCAACACTGCCCACTGCACTAAATACCACTGAATTTTACACTTTAAGATGGTGGGGTTTATGTTACATGACTCTCACCTCAAAAAAATGCTTTAACTTGCAAAAGATATTACACCTTGGTTCAGAATATAGGAAGGGTATATAATCATATATATAATATATAAATATAATTATATATAATGAATGGGTGATAGACACTAAACTCAGCATAGCGGTTACCTCTCACAGGATAGGGAAGTTTCTATGATCAGAGAAAAGGAGCTTCGTTTACAGATGTGGTTTTATATCTTAAATTGGGAGGTGAGGACACATATTTCTTACATTATTCATTATGCCTTTATTTTCTGAAGTACTTCAAGATAATTATTTTAAAAAGAAAGATAAGCTCACATTTAGACTTCCCCTGTCCGTCTTACAGAGAGGTGTCCAAGGGATGGGCACCACAGGGATGCAGGGGTTGCCATGGTGATGCAGCTTGCTGGGTTCCAGAATGATCTTCCTAAATGGCTCCTGGAACATTTCCCCAGGTGAGAGACTCATTCAGGTAAACTACCAGGTGCCCCCAACTGCCGTTTCTCTGAAAAGCAGGTTGGGTGGCTGGGAAGCTGAGGGGTCTGTGCTAGGCCATGTACCCCCTCCCAGCGAGGCCAATGCCCCCTTGCCCACATGGCCTTGACCAGTTGCACAGAGACAGGACACAAACAGGCCATATGTTGGAAAGATGTTGCGGCGAGCGTCGACTTGTTAGATGCAAATAAATGGTCCCTGACCCAGATAAACGAGCTTCAAATTTGAAGACACCAAAAGGAATTACAATGTGTGGGTTTTCTAGTAGAAGTTATGGAGCTGCCCATCTTCAAACTGTGCCCAGCATCCTGAGCTGTCCCCAGGGCCCTTGGGCCCCAGCTGTGACATGGGGCTGCTGTGGGTGCCTCAGAGGGAGCGGTGGCCAGAGTCCTCAGGGTGTGGAGGGTTGCTGCCCAGCTGCTCTGCTCTCTTCAGCCTTCCCTCTTCCACCCTAACATCTTTGCATTATAACCTAAGCCCATCTGTGTTTGAGGCACTGGGACTGACAAGTGGAAGACATTTTTAAGTCTGGAAGCTCTTTGGGGCCTGGAGAACGCCATCTGGGGTAGGGTGGACCCTCTGGGTCCTGGTCGCCTCATCAAGATTGCTCCGTCTTTACTGTTGTCTCAAGCCGGACCCCACAGTTCGGTTACGCTCTACCGTTGAGCTCCATTATGGGACCTTTGAATTTGAGGTTGGGGTCCTGAGACACAGGGAGGGGATTCTCCCCGTTCTCAGTCACCTACCCCCCAGCCCTCCTGCACCAACAGTGTCTGGCATGACCTGTGTGTGCCCCCGGCACTGCGGTGGACAACAAGCTGGAAATGACGAGAAGCAGCATCGTTGCGGAGGCCTCTGTTGTCTTGGCAATGCAAGTGGTGTTTTCCACAAAACTGCAAATAGCCCACATGGTATAAGAAAAAAAAATAGTTTTTGTGCAGTTCTGGGTTCCTAAAACCCTTGGGATTTGTACGCTTCAGGATGGGGCCTGGTCACCAGCAACACCGCCCCTGTAGCTGGAGGGTTTAAACTTACAGTCCGGTCCCTGGACCTCTGGGGAGGGAGGGGAGGCCGGGGAGGGAGTCCGATCAGGCCAGTGATTTAAGCAATTGTGCCTACGTAATGAGATCTTGATAAAAATACCTCACCAACAAAGTTTGGGGAGCTTCTGAGTTGGGGGAGCACATCCACGTGCCGGGAGGGTGGCACACCCCAATTCCATGGGCACAGAGACTCTTGCACGGTACCCTTCTGCACCCGTCTTCGTCTGGCTGTTCATTTGCATCCTTTATAACAGACAGCAATCATAAATAGGGCACTTTCCTGGGCCCTCGAGTTCTAGCAAATGATCAAAGCTGTTGGCGGCGGTCATGGACTGAGCAGAAGGGTGCGCAGTCTGAGCGCCCCATTTGCGGCTGGTGTCTGAGGTGGGGACAGTCTTGTGTGACTGCACCTCTTACCTGCGGGAGGTCTGCACTGACTCTCGGTACTTGGTGACAGAGTTGAATTGCTGGACCTCCAGGTGGTGTCAGAGAACCCCGCTTTTGTCTCTTCCCTTAACACCAAACACCTGCCACAGGAGACCAAGAGACGGTCTAGTGGAGTGACCTGCTTGGGTACATGGCTTGGCCCCTCGCCTCCCCTTCCCCCCATTTCTGTATCTATAAATCAAAGGGGAGGGATTACATAATCCCGGGGGGGCAGGAATCTCAATTCTCACAAGCAGCCAGGTGATGCTTATGCACCCTGAAGTGTGAGAACAACTGCGCATCGCCTCCCTACTCATTAAAAATAAAAAAGCCTCCAGCTATGTATTTAGGAAAATTCCATCTTCCTTTAATCCTGCCACTTCAAATAATTCAAACTCCTAAATTCCTGATGCATCAGCAAACCGTAATGAGTACGCGCCCGGGTTCCTTCCCTGCTGTCTGCCGAGACCCACCTGCAGGAACTGTCTCCGACTTTGAGAAGTCTTCAGAGGCCCAGGAGAGAGCTTAGGCAGGAAGCCCCTTAACGTTAAGCAGTCACTGGGAGAAGCAGCTGAAGGAAGGCCTGGGGAAGCAAGCAAGAAATTCAGACGACAAAATCCACCCAAGTCCCAGCAAACACAGCTGAAGACCCAGCACCGCACTGCCAGGTTGGCAACAGATGGGGGCCCCACGTGTGCGTGCGCGCACACACACACACGTGCTCACACCCGCTAAGCGGGGTTTGTAATGTGTCAGCAGGTTGCCCTGCAGCTTGGAGAAGCCCCAAGCCACCAGGGGTACAACACGCCTGTCAAAACAAGCCCCGCTCCCACCAGCCCCGCCCACACCGGGCCTTCCTGCCAACGTGAACTTTGCTGCTCCAGGCTTCTCCTCTCTCTTCTCCCTTCCTCTGATGATAGAAGGAAACCGTTCGTTGTTGGAAAATCTGGAAGCAGAAAAATCAAACAGAATTCAGATCTCTCATCATCTTACTAATAGAGCAAACTGCTACATTTCGGGATACCTTCAGACTTCTCCCACACATGTTTTTAGGTAGTTTTTCATAAGGCCGTTGGAATTATACTCGTACCTGTGCAGCTCTGACCACATACGGCTATTTAAAAAAAAAAAAAATTTTTTTTTTTGAGTAGACTCCCCACCCAAAGTGGGGCTTGAACTCACAACCCTGAGATCAAGAGTCATATGCTCTCCCGACTGAACCAGGTAGGTGCCCCTAAATTTAAATTTTAAATTCATGAGAATTCAAAATCCAAAAGAAAAAGAAAAGAATTCAAAATTCAGTTTCTCAGTCACATCAAAGATTTCCAAGTACTCAGTAGTGACATGTGACTACTGGCTACAATCGTGGACGGTGCAGACATCCAAGATTTCCATCATCATAGAACTGTATTGGACTGAACTGCCCTGTGATATATGCCACGAGCATTTCCCCATTGATTCAAACAGACCTTTTATTTTTTTAAGATTTTATTTATTTGAGAGAGTGAGAGTTGGGGAAGGAGCAGAGGGAGAGGGACAAGCAGACTCCGCACTAAGCATGGAGCCCAATGAGGGGCTCAATCTCAGGACCCCGAGATCATGACCTGAGCCAAAATCAAGGGTCGGATGCTCAACCGACTGAGCCGACCAGGTGCCCCCCAAACGTTCTTTGAGAAAACAGTTTTAACGGCTCTAGGATATGCCATCACGTGGTTGTACCATAATTTATTATACTGGTCTTCCACCATTGGTCACTGAGGTTACCTGCTTTCTGTTATTAAAAATAATGCCGCGATGGGGCGCCTGGGTGGCTCAGTCGGTTAAGCGACTGCCTTCGGCTCAGGTCATGATCCTGGAGTCCCGGGATCGAGTCCCGCATCGGGCTCCCTGCTCGGCAGGAGGTCTGCTTCTCCCTCTGCCCTCTTCCCTCTTGTGCTCTCTGTCTCTCATTCTCTCTCTCTCAAATAAATTAAAAAGTAATAATAATAATAATGCCGCGATGAACTGCCTTGTCCTTAGATCTTGATCTGCGTCACTGGTTATTTCTAGATCACTTCTACAAGTGGAGTTGTCATGTCAGGGAAGGCACACATCTTCAGGGCCTTGAAACATAATGCCCATTTACCTCCCAGAAAGGTCTCCCTCTCTCCAGCAAAGTGGTTGTGCGCCTCTCTTTCTATGTGAATCTTGTCTTCCTCTGAAAAGACAAGATTCAGCAAGGTTGCCCTGCTTGCCTGTCTCTGAGCATGGAGCCCAGTGCTTTGGGTGAGAGGTGGCTGGAACTAGGAGGAGAATGGCCATCCCTGGAGAAGACTGGACTAGATCACGCCTAAGTGCCGAACCTTCTTTGGTACCAGCCCAGCCCAGCCCTGTCTCTGGAAGGGGCATTTGAACAAGACAGGCATGATGGTTAATTTTATGTGTCAACTTGACTGGGCTAAGGGATGCCAAGATAGCTGGTAGAATGTGCATGTAAGGGTTTTTTTCTGGAAGAGATTGCATTTGAATAGGTAGACTGAGTAAAGATCCTTGTCAGCAGTGTGGGTGGACATCATCCAATCCACTGAGGGCCTGGATAGAACAAAAGGAGAAAGGCAAATTTGCTCTCTCCTTGAGCTCAGACAGACATCCTTCTCCCACCATCCGTGCTCCTGGTTCTGGGAGATCTCCGGACTTGAACCGGACATACACCATCAGCTCCCCGCCAGGGTCTCCAGCCCACAGACAGCTGACCATGGGACTTGGAAGACTCCCTGTCTCCTATTGCTTCTCCTTCTTTGGAGAACTGATGAAGGCAACAGGAATATGCCCCAGGACCTGATTCATCACAAACCTAGTTTCGTGGCACGTTCATCTGTGGGTTGCTCTGAACAGTTTTTGAATCCAGTTAGCCTTACCTCTCAGGGCAGATGAGTTTTGTGCAGTTAAGAGATGTGCCTTCAAGGGGTGCCTGGCTGGCTCAGTCAGTAGAACGTGCTCTTCTTGATCTCAGGGTCATGAGTTCAAGCCCCATGTTCGGTGTAGAGCTTGCTTAAAAAAAATCTTTTTTTAATTAAAAAGAAAGAAAGAAAGAAAGAAAAGGTGGGGTTTCACTACCCTTCCTTTACACTTGCCCAGCGGTTCTGAGGTCTGATGAACAAGTCCAAATTTGCCTTAAACTATTATTCCCAGCTGCTTGGCCTCCGATCTCACTCCCTCTCTGTCTTTATCTTCCCAAACTAAGGCTTCCCCTCTTTTTTTTTTTTTTTAAGATTTTATTTTTAAGTAATCTCTATACCCAATATGGGGCTCGAACCCACAAACCCGAGATCAGGAGTCTGGCACTCTACCAACTGAGCCAGCCAGGTGCCTCTCCCCTTCCTTTCAATGGCTTGCCGGCCCCCTTTTTCATCTCAACCCCTTTGTGTGTTCTCCAGGTCTACCACCTTGACCTTGACCTGGGATCAGGCCCCAAGCGTCAGTTCTGGCACCATTGTTTCTTTGTGAACTTTGGCTGCCTCACGCAGCCTCACTTTTGCTTGACAGTTACGAAGCCTCGCAGACTGGCCCATGGCAACTGCCTCATTCGGTGCGTCCCTGGACAAGAGGGAGCCAATGAGGCTGGGGCAGCAGGAGAGCGGAGCGCATCTGGGCTTCTGTGCCTGCAGATGGCAAACGGGTTCAGTGCCAACTACAGCAAGACCCCAGGCCCCCCAGGATGAGCTGGGCTTAGGCTACCCTGGGCCTCAGGGCTGCTGAAGCCTCCTTCCTTGGAGATGGCTAAACAAACGGATTATCTGGAAGGAAACCATTTAACACCGACCCAAGGGTCACCTAGTGGCTCAGTCATTTGGGGCATCTGACTCTTGGTTTTGGCTCAGGTCGTGATCTCAGGGTCATAGGATCGAGCTCCACGTCGGGCTCCCTGCCCCACGGGGAATCTGCTTGAGATTCTCTCTCTCCCTCTCCCTCTGCCCCTCTCCCTGCTCACTCTCTCTCTCTCAAATAAATTAAATTAAATCAACCCAAAGGCGCATCCCTTTCACAAGCCTGAGAAGCTGGCAGCAAGAACAATACCCCACAATGCACAGAGCTCTCGGGCAGCCTCTCTCCAAGCTGAGTCACGGCAGTGAGTCTCCCTCAGGCTGCCGGCGGCCCAGGGGTTGCTATGTCCTTGTTCCCTAGTCTCGCTGGGGCCTGGGTTATTCAGCAGCCTAAAGCGACGTGCCCAGAGGCCAGAGATTAAGAGGGGATCCAGCTTCGGCTCACCAAGGGAGCTTTCCCCGCTCCACCCCCCCCACCCCCCCCACCCCCGCCACAAAAGGGAGACTCTGCTCCTCCTTACATGGGCTTTCTCCCCGGCAGGGCAAGAACTAGAAATCAGAAAACCTGGGTCCTAGCCCCAACTCTGTGGTGCTTTGACGAAGCCCCTTCCTCTCCCTGAGGGCTCCTTCCTGACAGGGCACGGTTTGGGCTGAGCCTTTCCCTCCCTGGAGTGTCCAGGGACACCGAAGGGGACACTGCGTGGGGTGCTGCCGGGATTCGAGGGGGAGAAAGCAACAGGAAGGGTTGTCCGGAAATCCTCTCCCCACCTGTTTATTATTCTTCAGGCCTTTCTGCAAGCAACTCCCCAAATATGCCCAAGGGTCGGTGAGGACAGGAAAGTCAATAGCTGGTGGCTCCTTAAGGGCAGAAGAACCGGTAGGACTGTAGACTGGTTGACCCATTCTCCTCTGTGGAACGGCCCAGAACCCCAAGTGCGGGGAGAGGTGGCTGCTCCCTGCTCACAGCTGTTGCATCTTTGGAAAAGTATCCTTGGCCGAATGGGACCTCCTGGCCCAAATTACTCCCCACCCCACGCCAGGCAGTGGTCAGTGTGTAGCCTAACGGGCCGCCCCCTAGGTGGGACCAGTTCTGAGGTGCGAGTCACTCCAGAGCTCCCCGGAGGCCAGGCTGAAGCTGGACCTCCCCGTTCTCTCTGGCCCCACTCCCCTTCTCTCAAGAAGCTACTTTCAAAGAATCCCTGTCTCAGGCTCTGCTTTTAGGAAATGACAACCCCTATGATGTCTTGCACAGATTAGGTACACAATCAATATTTTTGCATAGGTGGCTATCAGCCAGGGCCCCACCCCCCCACCCCCCGCCACGGGTTTCCATCAGGATGCAGACTCCCAGCAGGAGTCGGTCTGATGCCTTACAATACCCCGAGAGATGGAGACATGGTTGAACGACGGAGGAAGACGCAGCCTTCTAAGGGAACAGAAGTAGACCCCCCAAATGGGTGGACCCAGGTGTCCCCAGCACCCTCTCTGAGCCCTCTATGCAATTGCCCCATTGTCCAGAAGGAGATACTCAGGTCCCAAGAGGGGCGACTGGCCCAGGTGGGGGACATTAGAGCATGGCAGAGTCGGCGTTTGAATGCAGGCCTCCCCACTGAGGGTCTGCTTTTAGAAACCTTGGTTTGTCTCTCCCCAGGAACAGGTGGGGCTCAGGCTGCTGGACCCTGGAGGGGAGCCCCTCTCCGCACCGGCTTTGCTGCCCACACAGGCCCCCTGAACTCTTGCTCATCCTTCAAGCTCCTGTTTGAGCACCGCCTCCTCCAGGAAGCCTCTGCCAGCACAGGCTGACCAGGAGGGCAGAGCCCATTTCCACTCCTCCATCCGGGTCTTCACTGTGTCTCCAGGTCTTAGCCTGACATTGGAGGGCTGCCCCTCAGCAAGCATCACTCCATCCCACTCGGAAGGTCTGTCATCTGGGTGATATGCAGCCTTGTCTTTCTAGAACCTTCCGCCAGACATTACTCCCATCAAACATTGAGCCCAAGGGCTTTGTATAAAGAACTTGCCAGAGGTCACCCTCGAGGCCAGAACGTGGGCCAGCCTCCAGCATCTTTATTAGCCTCCCCTTCTCTCAGCCCCATCAGGACGGGTGGGGCCGCGGCTGCCTCCGGGGAGCAGGAGAAGTAGAAAGCTCCGGGCCAGGAAAGGCCGGCTGGTGGGCGGAGAGACAAGTCAGCGATTCGGACAGCAGCGTTTAATGGGTGTTTCCGCGCTGGGGGCCCCAGTAGCCCTTACATGCCCTGGATCCCAGGCCTTCCAGGACGTGCGAGCCAGGGCTACGTACTGCTCAATTCTCGGCGGTGGGGGTGGGGGCGGCTTTCACATAGAATGAAATAGGGAGGGGGCTCCCTGGAGCTGGGGGCCGCTTTGCTGCTTTACTAAAGCCTCATTTGAGAGAGGGGATGAAAACGTGCTTAGAGTAGAAACACCATGCTGAAGTTCACAAGGCAGGACCAGAACCCAGGCCCTGCCCTGCCCTGCCCCTGGAGGCCAAAGGTGACAGGGAGGCCGGGTTCTTGCCAAAGTGCAGATCTCACTCCCTACCGTGAGTCCCTTCCTGTTTCCACAAGGGTCAGTCTCAGTCCCCGGGAGCAGGGAGACTTTCCCAGCGCCCCTGGGGGGCTGGGGGCCCGGCCTCCCTGCCTCGCTGAGAACCGGACCGCTGCTCTGGGGACTCGCAGTGGTGACCTCAGTGTGACAACAGCTCTTTCGGGCTCTTTACTAATTTAGAGAATGTATACTATTCAGGCGGGTGGCTTCATCCTCGGATTCAGAAACACAACGCCCTGGGGATTGTTTCCAGTGGACAGTGAAATTCCACTTGTCACAGTCACTGAGAACGCAGGCCTGTTCCTGGAAGAGGCTCTGGTCTCTGGGTGTTTACAAACATCCTAGAAGACCAGGAGGCTGGCGGCCAGGGCCCTCGGAGCCAGCCGAGGTGGGAGCTGGAGTTCTGCCCAGCTCAGCTGTCCTGTTCTGGGAGCTCTTGGCAAGTCCCTTCCCCTCTGCCTCCTGCCTGCTGGGGGTGGGGCGGGGCGGGGGGCAGCGACCGGGCGGCAGGATTTGCGTGGGACTGGCCACAGGGCCTTACTCTGATGGCTGCTTGCTTGCATCTCCTGGGTGTCAGGCCCCAGAGTGTCTGTAGGAACCCATCCACGGTGGCTTGCATTTCCTAGGACTTGGCAATTGCATGTTTCCCTCATAAACTGTTATTAAAAAAAAGAAAAAAGAAGTTAGCCAAGAACAGGCAAACTCTTAGAGACAGAAGGTAGAATGGTGGTTGCTAGGGGCTGGGGAAGGAGGAGAAGGGGAGTTACGGTTTAATGGAGACATTTTGCTTGGGATTTTTTTTTTTAATTTTTATTTTATTTATCAGAGAGAGGGAGAGAGAGCTCACAAGCAGGGGAAGCTGCAGGCAGAGGGAGAAGCAGGCTCCCTTCTGAGCAAGGAGCCCGATGTGGGACTCAATCCCAGGACCCTGGGATCACGATGTGAACCGAAGGCAGATGCTTAACCGACTGAGCCACCCTGGCGTCCCTGGGATGTTTCTGTTTGGGATGATGAGAAAGTTCTAGAGATGGATAATAATGATGATTATACAACACTGTGCATGAACTTCATGTCGCTGAATTGTACACTTAAAAATAGTTAAAATGGGGGGTGCCTCGGTGGCTCAGTCGTTAAGCGTCTGCCTTTGGCTCAGGTCATGATCCCAGGGTCCTGGGCTCGAAACCGTGTTGGGCTCCCTGCTCAGCGGGAAGCCTGCTTCTCCCTCTCCCACTC
The DNA here is from genome assembly GCF_011800145.1 of Mirounga leonina. Taxonomy (NCBI): domain Eukaryota; kingdom Metazoa; phylum Chordata; class Mammalia; order Carnivora; family Phocidae; genus Mirounga; species Mirounga leonina. The sequence goes on from NW_023270469.1 coordinate 11,835,829, forward strand.
CCCCTGCTTGTGTTCCCTCTCTCTCTGTGTCTCTCTCTGTCAAATAAATAAATAAAATCTTTAAAAAAAAAAAAGATAAAATGGGGGCACCCGTCTGGCTCAGTCGGAAGAGTGTGTGACTCTTGATCTCAGGGTCGTGAGTTCGAGCACGACATTGGGTGTAGAGATTACTTAAATAAATAAACTTAAAAAAAAAAACACAGTTAAAACGATGAATTTCCTGTTATGTATGTTTTACCACCATTTAAAAAAGTGTATACTGTTAAAAAAAAAATGCCCAAGTAATGATGTTCATTTGAAAAAACACTGGAAAATAGAGAAAATAATTTTAATTACACCGAAACCCCATTCCCTCCTCCAAAAACAGTCTCCTGTGAAATCCCAATCCATGAAGACAGATAAAACCCTACTTATTAATCAACCTCCCAGTAGGCCATCTCTAAATATTACACATGGTGAACAAAATCTCACTCCCACCCCAAGATAGCCACGGCTGATACTGTGCTATCTACCCTTCCACATTTTTTCCCAACGCAAATATATGACATAAATATAAATATGTGAATTTTTATGAAAATAGGATCTGACCATACTTATTCAGGAAGCCTATTTTTCTTCCGTTAACAGCATATTATAAATGTATTCCCATGTCACTCTCTATCATTGGTGGTGACACCCAGGATGGGATTCTATCATGTAAATATTCCACGATTTAAATGGAGCCCGTTATTGAATATGTAAGTCGTTCCCATGTTAATAAGGAGAGCTGCAAGTGATAGCCTTTCCATGTATATCTTTGGCTACTCATGAGTGCATTTTTAAAGATAAATTCCTGGAATTTTGGGGTCAAGGGGTCCCTGCCTGTTGGGGTTTTTTGCCTTGTCTTGCCAGATGGTATGCGGGAGCAATAGGTCATTTATAGCTATTCCCATGAACAGCAAGAGATGCCACTTGAGCTGAGTAAGAGGATTTCTGCCCTGGCCAAACTCAGCCATCGCCAGGATTCAGGCCTTAGGGCCCAGATGGGGAGCAGTCTGCAGGGCCAGGGGTCCTCCCATACACATCTGAACCCCCGGAATCTATGATTAGGTTACATTACAAGGCAAAAGAGGTTCTGCAGCTCTGATTAAATTAAGGATCTGGAGATGGAGAGGTTGTCCTGGATTACCTGAATGGACCCACGATAGTCACCAGGTTCTTTTAAGAGGGAGTCGGGAGGGCCAGAGCCAGAGAGGATGGGAGGATGGAAGCAGAGGTCAGAGTGATGCGGGGCCCCAAGCCAAGGGATGCAGGCGGTCTCTAGAAGCTGAAAAAGGCAAGGGAACCTGTCCTCCCCTAGAGCCTCCAGAAGGAAGGTAGCCCTGCCAGCCAGTTTTGGACTTTCAGCCTCCAGAATTGTAGGATAAGAAGTTCGTATTGTTGGGGCGCCTGGGTGGCTCAGGTGGTTAAGCGTCTGCCTTCGGCTCAGGTAATGATTCCAGGGTCCTGGGATTGAGCCCCACGTCGGGCTCCTGGCTTAGTGGGGAGCCTGCTTCTCCCTCTCCCTCTGCCTCCCCCCCGCTCATGCTTGCTCTCTCTCTGTATCACCGTGTCTCAAATGAATAAATAAAATCTTAAAAAAAAAAAAAAAGTTCGTATTGTTGTAAGCCACTAAGTGTGTAGGAATTTGTTCCAGCGTCAGTAAGAAACTAATACATCTGTCTCCCTCCTGCCACCAGGTCCTGAAGCCACCTTGTCTAGGGCACGATGGTCTCCCTCTGTAGCCAGTCACCTGATGACCTGCACATCACCCCCTCTCCTAACCAGGTGCTTCTCAGGCAGAGCATACCGAAGGTTCTGTGAATGGGGGAGAGACAAGGAAGTGCCCTGCCCTAGCCCCTAGGGCCCACCCTCAAGGAGACTGTGGAATTACCCTCAAGGATCCTGGAACCTGGACTTGCTTAAGGTCACAGGATAAGTCTGAAGTGATGCCAAGACAGAACCCCAAGGTCTCGCCTGGTGGGCCAGTGGGTTCCCCATCCACTTCACTAAGGTGAGCGTCTCTTTCTGTGCCAGGCTGACTTGCCGTCCCTGGGAGAGGTAGTCATTCACACTTTAGAGTAAGAAAGGACCTCTAGTCTGGGTACTCCCCCACCTGTCAATGGGGTGTTACTACAGAGTAGTGGAACTCAACACCAGCCTTGGGGTGGTAGTTCCTGGTCTCATCCACTCCAGAGTTCACAGGGTCCCACTGGCCACCCCCAACCCTAAAAGGTCTCCTTCAAACAAGCTCAGATCTTGCTCTCTGTAGGAAGCTGCTTAACCTAAGTGCCTGGCTCATGCGTGTGGCCATGATGGTCCCTGCTGTTTACAAAGCAAGGGTTCTTGCCAGGTCCAGTGCCCCAAACTTTCCCAGAGTCATTCAACAGAATCCTCTCAACCACCCAGGAAGTATTATCCTCCCATTTCACAGATGAGGAAACAGAGCCCCAGACAGATTAACTCATGCATATGCACAAAATGATCCAGATGCAAGCAGCAGAGCAGGACTCAAACCAGGTAATCTAATTCTGGAGCCAAGAGCTGCCTGGGGTTGGCCTGCGGAAGCATTTTGTTTGGCTCACTCAGTCAACGTTTCAAAAGCCAGCGATTTTATAAAAACATCTGGATTTCTAGACTCTCTTGAAAAATCTGATGCACCAACTGAAAGAACTCCCTATCGCCAAAGCAAGGTCAGTACATGCAAGAAAATAAAGTAGTATTGGATTATAATCCAAGGTATAAAATTAATATCCACGAGTTCATACTGACATAAATAAATGAATAAATAAATGAAGAAGAGAGGAATTTCCCACAGAAGAATTCCAAATGTTTTTATGTAGATATTCTGCCCTCAGGAAATGGAGCATAAATCCTCATTCCTTCCAAAGAGTACAGAATAGAAAACCTGACAGACACTGTGTCAGCCACGTGATCAAGGTCAACATAATAGTGATAAGTTGTCCCGTTGACAGTATCTATCCTTGATATGTGGTGAGAATGACATTTTACCTCTGAGGTCGTCCCAAAAATCCATAACCCCAGTCTAACCATGAGAAAAACACTAGGCAAATCCCAGTTGAGGGACATTCCACAAAATCCCTGACCAATACTCATCAAAACTGTCAAGGTCATCAAAAGCAAGGAAAGTCTGAGAAATGGCCACAGCTCAGCAGAGCCTAAGGAGACATGACAGCTAAATGTAATGTGGGATTGTCTATGGGATCTTGGAACAGGAAAAGGACAAGGACAGTGGGGGAAAACTCAGGCAGTCTGAACAGAGTGTGAACATTAGCTAATGAGGATGTTACCAATGTTAGTTCCTCAGTGGTGACAAAAGCACAGTGCTTTTGTCATTGTCATTTGTCATCAATGCATTTGTCACCGTAGGATTATCCCACGGTGCCCTCAGGTGCCCTGAAAGGCTCACTGTGTGCTCCTGGGCCAGGAGTCCCTCTGTTAGAGAGGTCCCTGGTTACCCTGGGTGGGGGTGGGGAGAAGGAGCCACCTCCCAGGCCTCTCTGCCTTCTAGACATGGCAAGGTCCAGGGGACAGAAGCCTGGGTGTCCAGAGACCTGAGTATGAAGCTTGTCTCTGTCCCGAATTACTCTGTGGCCACGTGCAAATTCCCTTCCCTCCCAGTGCCAGGAACAGCAATAACCATTGTCTCCCTAGGGCCCTGGTCGGCCCTCAAGGATCTTCTCGGGGTGCTGGCAACTGCTCAGGCAACCCAGCTGTTGCTTCTCGTGTGAATTACTAGTTGTGAGGCCCCCAGAGCCTGTCCTCTGTGGGACTGAGTCATCCTGGGATCATTTGCCTGCTGGGGAATGGAAGATGCAGTTGTGGGGGTGGGGTACAACACCCTACCCAAGGTGCTGGGTCCCTGCCTTGGAGTAAGTGAGGCTCTGGCCAGGGATCCCTTTTCCTGTGCTAAGGAATGGGTTAGAGACACCCTCCCCGAATAAGCAGCTGGAAGCCATTGTTGGGGACCAGATGGAGGCAAGGACTAGATAGTTTGGAGGTCATGACCCCAGCTGCACCCCTCCCCTGGGTTTCCATTTCCCTATACCCAGGGGTGTGGAGGGGGTCTTTTCCCACTGCTAGCCCCGTTCTGGCCTGGGCACCTAGAGAAGGGGCTGATGCGAGAGGACACAGAAACAGTGGGCGAAAAGAATCCAGCCAAAGGAGAGAAGGGAGGAGGAGGAGCCCGGACTCAGTGAGGGAGGGGCCAGGGTGGCCGTGGGGGCCTCTGAGACAGCATGCGCATGTGGCTGGGAGCCCAGGCGCCAGGCTGAGCTGCTGCCCCCAGCTCGGGAGCCCCAGTGCCGGCTGGACGAGGGCGGGTGGGCACGGGCAGGGCTGCCTGCCAGACACACACACAGAGCGCTCTTTGAGGAGGTGGCAGCTGTCGGCCCAGACCCCCTCTGTTTGCTGGGGCCCTGCCTGCTCCCTCCAACAATGCCTTACCGAGCACTGGGGCTGGGGAAACTGAGGTGCATAACTGACAATGCCCATTCAAGGGGGCGGGCAACACTGCTTAGGTGGAACAGGAAAGGACCCCAGCTCATCAGTCCTAGAATTGGGACTTGGGCCTCATAGCAGGCCTCAATTCCCCACCCCCCCTTCTTGCACATCTAGTACCCCTCTCATTGCTGGGGACCACTGTTAGGACTCTCCCCAGGAGCATCCTAGAGAAAGACCAAGGCAGCCCCACCTCTCGGGGAAGAAGGCTGGAAAGCCTCCTAAACCCCAGTGGATGACCTGCCAACGGGGGGTTTTGAGGCCTGGGGAGCTGGGGCCGGATCTAAGTCTCCGAGAAAGCTCACCTCACCCATACTTCCTCCCCTCTGTTCAATGACCTTAGGACTCCTGGCACTGCACACCTGGCGGATGAAAGAACCTGTAGCCCTGGGCGCTTGCCCCTACAGATGTCTTAGAGGGCTGGAGCTCTGTCCCCCAGGTCCTGCCATGAACCACATTTGCTGCCAGCCAGCTTCATGGAGCCAGCTCTACCTTTCCTCCATGGAGGGGTGGGGGAGGGGGGGGGGCAGTGGTGCTGATCTCCCTGGACTGACCCAGCCCCGGAACCTTGGTCTAGGTGCTCACTCATCCTTACTGGGTGGTAGCAGCCCTTTCTCTGGGAAACAGAGGGAAGAGGGACAGGCTGTATATGATGAGTGGCAGACCAGAGTGGTCAGACTCCTGGTTCTGCCTTCTGGTTGCTGAGGGATTTCAGAGCCTCAGTTTATTAAATGTAACAAGAGAAGAGCAAGGCCCACCTGGCAGGGGGTGGGAAATTAGGGCGCACAGGTATGGGCCCGCTATCTGTGGACACCATGGCAGATGTGGAACAGCTGAAGAAATTGGGGATGTTTAACCTTGGGGAAGAAAGGCTGGGGCCGCGAAGGCCCGTCTTCCAGCGTCTAAGGGCTGGCCCTTGGCTCTGGGTGGCCTGGCTGTGGGTGGCCCTTGAGTGGGGGTTACAGGGAGGCAGGATCCTCCCTAAAAGCCAGTCCAGCTCTCTCTGTCAGCTCTATTTGTCGGATGACCCGACAATGCGCTAGGCTGTTCCCAGGCAGTCGGAAGCTCCCCACCACCGAGGGAGGGGCCGCGGGGGAGGGCAGAGCGGGCGGAGGAGGTCTGGGCAGCGTAGCGTGGGGGTGCCCGGGTCTCTGGGCTTTCAGCGGGAGGAGCGGGGAGGGTTTCTAGGAGCCCTGCGAGACTGACCTGCAATCGCCTTCAGACACAGGGACTGGGAGCCCCGCCAGACCACAGGGCAGGCGCCCAGCATCGTGGGCTTGGGCAACGTGGGGGGTGGGGGCTCTGGTCTCCAGAACCCGGTGGGAGAACAGGAGATGGTGCGACTCGAGGTGGCCCTTGAAGGTTGGGTAAAGGGTGGAGACCGAGCCTCCTCGCCGCGTTGGGCCGACAGAAAAATGCCGTGGTCCGGGGTCCTCGCCTTTAACGCAGCCCCCGGGGAGGAGACGGGAGGGGGAGGGGCGGCGCGGCGCATGCGCGGCGCGGGCTGGAGCCGCCGGACAGTCCGGCCGCCGGGAGCGCGCAGGAGCCGGCGGGGAACCCCGAGAGCGCCGGGACCCCGCGCGGGGGGCTCTGAGCGGCGCGGCGGACCGGAGCCCCCAGCCTGCCGGCGCCGCTGCCCGCCCGGGGCCCGGGAGCGAAGGCCAAGATGTCCGTGCCGGTGAGTACCGCCCGCCGGCCGGGACCCCGGGTCTGCCGCCCCCGGCCGGGCCTGAGACCTCGCGCCGCCCGCTGCAGGCCTAATGCCGTGGGGGGCTCCGGGCTGGGGGCGGAGGTCACCCCACCTGGGCCTTCCCGGGCTGGGCATGAATGGGGGTTAGCGTGGGGGCGGCTTCTCTGCCCCTGCCTTTCTGTGCACCCTCTCACAGGAGCCGGCTCGGCCTGGGTTCCGTGCTGTCCCCTCCGGGACCCCCCTAGGACGGGAGGCTTGGCAGGGGCCTTTGTTGGCCCCGGGAAACCCCTGGGACGGCCGGGCCAGGCCAGAGTCCGTGCTGTCCCGCGGAACCCCCTCCCCCCACCGGGATGGCCAGGCCTAGTGGGGAGAGGTCTGTGTCGCTCGCCGGGAGGCCCCCTCCAGTATGGCTGGGCCGGGTGAAGGGGGTAGGTCTGTGCTGCCCCCAGGAAACCACCTGGGGTATCTGCCCCGTTGTGCTCCAGGGACGTCCCCGCGATGGCCAGGCCTGGGGCCGGGGGTGTGTCTCTCCTGGGACAGCCCACCCCCAGGACGGCCTGGCGGAGTGCGGATCTGTGCCAAGCCCCAGGAAGGCTGATGCGCTCACTTTCCCGGGAAGTTTTCCTCTGGGTGCCGGACCGGCCCTTTCCTCCCTCCTAGCCATGGGGGCTTCTCTTCTCGCCTGTCACCCCCTTCTCCTGGCCCAGCCAGGCAGGCTTGGCCAGCTCCCAGGCCATCATGGCTCCACACTTAGGCCTGCATCTGGAGGCATCGGGGCGCCTCCTAAGGGTGGCAGGTGATCCTGGCCACCCCCAGTCACCAGGCCTCAGGTGCAGGCCCCAGCCCTCTTTACAGATGGACAGACTGAGGTAGGTGCCCACATCCTGCGTCCTACCCGGAAGGGGCGCCATCGAAGGCTGGGCCATCTGTGGCTTTCAGCCATTGTTTCTCTGCTGACTTAGGGTCTTTTCCCTCTGACAGGAAGGGGCAGTGGGCCGGAGTGCCTGCCCACCTGACCGCCTTCCTGGGACTGCGCCTCACTCCTAGCCCCATTCTTAGGGTGAAGCAGACAGTGGGGGCTTCCTGGCAGAGCAATGGTCTCTTAATGAACCACCGTGGAGTGTGTGGAGATTACAGAAGGTGCTGTGTTAAGTGCAGAGCGTTGTTATTATGGAATCAGAGACCTCAGCTCCTGCCGCCTCCAGAGCGGTAATGCAGAGTTACAGATGAAAAAAGTACGGCTTCCAGACTATGCTGAGGTGAACTCCACACCCCCCCCCCCACCGCTCACCCCCACCTGCGTGTTCGGGTTCAGAGCATAACTGCCTCATCTTTAGAAAGATAGAAAGAAGACAGAAAATGCCTGTCTTCTCTCCTGCTCTGCTGTCCTGCAAAGCTCTGGATCTTTTCTGGCCCAGGGCATCAAGGGACCTGCCCTGACCCTGTGGGCCCTGGCTGGAGGGGAAGTGGACCATCTGAGCCTGCTTGAGGGCCTGGGGCTTTAGGGCAGTAGTGAATGGGGAATGTGACTCAGGCCACATCACAAGCTAGGTGGGTCTCAGTTTGCGAGGTCTGGGCTTGATTTGGTGTGGTTGTCCACAGTCACAGCAGAGGTCTGGACCTAGAGTTAGGGTGGCAGCCAGACCTCTTGTCTTACAGGACTTTGGGCAGCCTTCCTGGGCTCTGTACCTCAGTGGTCCCGACTGTAAGGAGAGAGGTATGGCAGGGGGGTGGGTCTGACTTAGGCACTGCTGTGGACGCCTGTGTAAAGACCTGGAGCCGTGGTCTGCACGGTGGGTCCCCTCCACTGCTATAGCTCCAAGTCACTCCCCACACTCCGGCCTACAGCCGCGGCCCTCGGGGGTTCTGCTGGGGGTGGACAGAGGCCTCACCATCTGCCCCTGGTGGCTGGGCTGTCAGAGTACCCCAGCTCTCTCCTGGGACCTTGGGCAGTATATGAGCTGATGGGGCTGGGAGGAGAGGTTCATTTTTGGAGCTGCTGTGAAATGTTCTGAAAATTGCTTTCCTGTGCTTGTGAGTGGTGAGGCCCCTCGGAGGCTTCCAGGCCGAGCTGCCTCCTTAAGCCCTGCTCTTGGAACCCAGAGTGGTGACTGCCCATGTGGTGCTCACGGATGTGTTTCGGTTTTAAGCATACCCGTTCATTTGGGCAATCTTTTCCTGGATGGGGCTGACGCAGGCACTTTGGCCCATAGAAATTACAAGATGCTTCCAAATGGAATGGGAGGTGGTGGCAGGGAGAGAAGAGGTTGGGATGGGCCAGGTTGAGCTAGAGTGGGGTCCTTTGCGGGGATTAGCTGATCTCACTCAGGTATTTGACCCTCATGGGCTCTGGGGCCCAGAGAGTCATCCCGAGGCTCTGCTCAGTTGCTCCTTCTTCTTGCCTGAGCTGAGGGAGGTGCTCACATAGCACCTGGAGATTTACTTCCTGGCCGTTCCCTGACATTGGCCTTCTTCTTGGGCATGGCCATCTGGCACCCCAGGCCTGTCTCTTCCCTCCAGTCAGGCAGGGAGCATTTGAAAGGAAACCCGCCGTGCCACCCCCCTGAGGCCCCTGGTGGGCATTGGCATGATTCATGTTTAGGAGCGGCAAGATGCGCTGTCAGGCAGGAGGCCAGCTTCCAGCTTGTGGAGAAGTCCCCTGATGTCTGTTCCTGCCACTCATTTCCTGTCTGTGAAATGGACCCTACCCTGCTAGCCTCTCTGCTCCTTTTTATTTATTCATTTTAATTTAATTAATTTTTTATTTTCCTTTTTAAAATTATTACTATCTTTTCCTCTGCTCCTTTACTGATTGACGGTGGGTCCTTTCAAGGAGTGAAGGCGCTGATGTGTGTGCTAGGAGCTGGGCTCTGGGCTTCACAGGCTCGCGGAGGACCTGTGTCTTGCCAGGTTGCATGGCCACTGAGAGACGAAGTCGGGGCGGGAGCCCGGTCTGGCAGGATGCAGAGCCGGAAAGTGAGCGTCATCCTGCATGGCCTCTCTAATTGTGGGGGCTGCAGCCTGTTGAGCTGTCCACAGAGGCCAAGGCTGCTGAGAGCCTGACCCTCTGCTTGTGGCTTTTCAAGTATGAGTTTGTGTAACCCCTTCGGTACCCTGGGGAGATAAGGCAGCTGGGACTCGGAGAGGCCAGGCAGCTTGCGCCGGCTCTGCGGCAGGGTGGGTCTAGCCCCGTGAGGCCCCAGCCGTGGTTGGTGGAGATCAGTGGACCAGGTGTGGCACCTGGTTGCACCTCCACCAGCGATCCCAGGAACCAGGGGTGGCTGGTTCTATGCCAGTCGGCGCTGTGATGGGACAGCTGGCCAGGAAGCCAGGAGGCTCTAGGCCCTGGGCTCACTGCTGGGCTCACCGCTCCAGGCTGTGGACGGCTGAGGCCCGATGTAACGGGCTCAGAAGAAGACAGTGGGGAGAGGCAAGGTCCTAGTCCAAAGTCCTCTGCTCGGGCTCCAAAGCACCTGGCTTGCCCCTCCTCCCACCTGGCCTTGGCTCTGCCTGGCCCTCCCTCTGCAGGAAGTGATCTCCGGCCACTGCCTTGCTCACCAGGTCACTCCTGCTCACCCGTGCTCACCTTCAAGTGCTCAGGCAGAGGGCACCATTCTGCACAGCCCTCGGGGGCTCGCATCTGTGATTGTGTGTTTATTGCTGGGGTTATTTGGTTGCTGTCAGGCTCCCTCACCAGGCCGCAGGCTTCCTCGGGGTAGGTCTCAGGCCTGCTTGGCTCCTGTCTGCCTCATTGCCCTAGCTTGCCCAGGCTGCCTGCTGAGCATGTGGCACGGGGAGTGCAGAGGAACCCCCGCGGACAGACAGCCGGGTCCCCATGCAGAGAGCCTGGCATCTCAGCTGCTGTCCTGGAAGCCTGGTTGGAGGCTGAGTGGGGCTTCCCAGAGAGGCTGCTTCAGGATGGGGAGGACTTTTGGTGAGTTGAGAGCAAGGGCTCTAGAATGAATCATGCTGGCTAGTCTACACCTTGAGCTGTTACTGAATCTCTCTGAGCCTGTCTCCCCATCTGTATTACAGGGAGGTTAACAGCACTAACTCGTGGAGTTTTGTGAGAACTTGGCAAGGGTTGCAGAATGCTCTTAGTAAGAGGCTAATAAGTCATAGCAGCTCCTTTGGTTGAGGTTATGATCTTTATCCTGCAGCACTGGCTGGTGCAGTGGCCGAGACCCACTCCTGACTTGGGGCGGGGTGATCAGCTCTCCGTGGCCTGCCCAATCTTCCCCCAGTGGCCCTTTCTTGATGGTTAGTGTGTTTCCCGCTAAGGCCTTAGCATAGGATGACCCTAGACCCTCGCCTGCCCCACCTTGCCAACAGGACCCCTGCCTCTTGAGCTTTGGATGGGCAGGTACTTGTCCTCACCCCACCGACATACAGTGGCCTCCATTAGGGCCACCAGCTGGCCCACCGTGCTCCAGGCCAGGTGGACATGCCCTGCACTGAGTGCCCCCAGGAGTGGGTACAGAATTGCAGGCAGTGGAACCCTGGGGCCCTGCAGTCTGTCCTCAGGTATGATCTGCAGCAGCCTGCTCAGTAAGGGAATAGCCCGTCTACAAGAAGGAGGCACTTTTAGGGGGTGCTCAAGCCCGTGAGTGAGGCAAGTGGGCCACAAAGGCAGCACCCACTGAGCCCCCACTTCCCACCTCCAGGCATGAGGCTGTGTTCCCTAGGTCAGGGGTGCCTGGGATCCTGCCCCTCTTCCCCCACCCCCCCATGTCAGTGGGTCACTTTCACCACTGGGTCACCTTCACCTCCCCAGCCTTTGACTTGGGCTTTGTCACAGCTGCCTGCTTTGATTTCATCCTGGTCAAACCCCATTGTTTCTTTGGTTTACTCTTAGTCACTGTTTGCCAGGCCATTTTCTCCCTCTCTTCAAGAAAAGAAAAATGGCTGGGGACAGGTTGGGAACTGTGGTAGAGGTGGTGTTGGATGCCTGCTCTGGCCAGATTGATGGTCACAAGTTGCAGCTCTAAAATTAATCCCTTCTCTAAAGAAGATTAGAGGCTGAGGGGGCTTTTCAGTCATCTAAATTTATTATTTAAACTCCTCCAAGTTCCAAGAAGGATTTGAAGCAGATTATAGTGAAAGACACAAATAGTCTGGGATCATCAAAAGATCCAGAACTATGTAATGTATGGGGAAGGTAGACATACATAACTTTAAGCTCCCTGACAGCCAGGGCAAAAAGGGTAACACGGTGGGTTTAGGATTGCAATACCTATTTTTGTATTCTTAATTCCATGTATTTTTTCCTCTATGCTTTGTTTTATTTTTACCAGTGAGACTCTTTTTATTAAGGAATTTTACATCTATTGAAATGGACAGATGTTAGATGAGTTTTGACTAATGCAGACCCCATGTCACCATCAATCAAATCAAGATACATCTCCATCATCTCAGAAAGTTTGAAAGTGTCCCTTTTGCAGTCACCTGTCTCCAACCCTCTGTAAGGTGGCCAGCATTCTGATTTCTTGCATTGTGGCTTAGTTTATTTATCTTAGAACACACTAGCACGAGCATGTTGGGGGACGGGCAGAGGGAGAGAGAATCCCAAGCAGACCCTTAGCTGAGCAGAGCCCAGCGGGGCTGGGCCGCATGACGCTGACCTCATGACTTGAGACCCAAACCAAGAGTCGGATGCTGCACTGATGCAGCCTCTGTTCTTGAGCTTACTGTAAGTGGAAGCATATAGCGATGTGCTCTTTGAGGCCTGGCTTCTTTCATTCAGCGTAACAGTTTTGAGACTTTCATCCGTTCAGTGTGTATCAAGAGTTCTTTTTCCTCTGCCATGTTGAGTAGTGTTCTATTTATGAATATGAAATTATGTACTTAGCCCTTCTCTTGCTGATGGATATCTGTCTCTGGTTTTGTACGCTGTGTATTTTTAGGTACTGGAACCCTGGCATTGTTGGCATAATAGTCCATTTCAGTATTTTATAAGACCCGATATCCAGGGACGCCTGGGTGGCTCAGTCAGTTAAGCGTCTGCCTTCAGCTCAGGTCATGATCCCAGGGTCCTGGGATCGAGTCCCGCATCGGGCTCCCTGCTCCGTGGGGAGCCTGCTTCTCCCTCTGCCTCTGCCTCTCTCTCTCTCTCTCATGAATAAATAAATAAAATCTTTAAAAAAAAAAAAAGACCCGATATCCAAGCACGTGCGCCTTGAGGCATGCCCAAAGAGTTGTCTGCGCTTCCAGATCCTGGGTCCCCCCGAGTTACATCTTGTTCAGGAAGTGGTGTGACCACACACCCTTCTATTCAGCCCTGCCCAGGTACCTGGGGTTTGTGTTCCCTCTTTCTAGGTTGCTCGAGAGGTGAAGTGTCTTAGGTTTTGCAGTCAACTGTGTTTATCCAGTCCATTCCAGAGGTCCTGGCAGGGAGACACCTCTAAAGAGCAGGAGGGAGGAGAGTATGGAGCCTTACCTGTATGCTGCCCCCATCGCTGCACCCTCTCCGGTCTGGACAGATTCCTGGGCTCACTCTTTGTCCCGAGACACCGCCCTGGGCAGATACTCTGGGCTGCTCCGCTTTAACTCTGGGGAGCCCAGTCTGGTGGACACCCCCTGCCCACTCAAGGAAGGGGGGGGAGGTTGCGTGAGAACCATTCCCTGCATCCAGGGCACTGCACACGGAAGGAGTTGGCGAGCCTTTGCTATTTTTACTAATCTTTACCGTTATTTTTCTACATAATGAGCCTGGTAGGAGATTCGCTCATCTGCTTAAATGCCACCTCTTCAGAGAGGACCCCCCACCCCAGCACCTTGTATGAATTAGCCCCTGCCATCGCCTGTGGTCTGCTGCATTCTCCTCCCGAGCTCTCGTCCCCACAGACGGTCCGTGTCTGTGTTTGTGCTGCGCCCCCCTCACCCCCCCAGGACCCGTTTTCATGGCAGCTGTGTCCTGGTGGTGATAGGTGCTGAAGGAATGACTGGCACACTGTAATGTGGGTAGTGAGAAACCCCGTAACCGGCCCCTCCCCACACGGCCAGCGCCCCCAGCCCCCAGCCTCGGCTGCTAGAGATAGGGGCAACAGGGCTTCGCAGGGAGGTTTTGCCCGAGGGTGTCAGAGCAGGTTTTGTTCCTCTTGTGGTTCAGGGGCTCAGGGAAGCTCGGGGCCCGAGCAGGGGCTGGGAGAGTTGGGAGGGCTTAGTAGAGTGCCCAAGGGATTGCCCCCCAGTGCCAGGCCAGGTGCGGCTGCTGTGTGACCGGCAGGTGCACGGGCGTGCTGCTGACACCAGGGTGCCTTTGTCGGCCACGGTCTCCTGGCCGGTGGTGGGCGGGCCTGCTGCTGTCCTTACACTGAGCACGCGCACCGGCCAAGGCTCCGAAAGGGATGGTGACGCCAGCTGGAGTCATTAACAGTCTCTGCCCTTGTGCCTGTGGCTTCCAGCTGAGTGAGGACCGGGCTCTGGGCGTCCTGCGGCCCCTGGAGCCTTCCTCTGTGGGCCAGAGCAGGGTGAGTAGGATGCCCCAACAGGGCTGTCCAAGGAGAGGGAGGCAGCGGCTCCTTCCTGTGCTCTCACCCTGCTGCCCCCAGAGCCCCAGGGTCCCCTCCTGTGACTCCACTGCCCCTCATGCCTCTCCCTGCCCACCTACCCCAGCCAAGTGGCCGGGCCACGTTGTCTGCCCCTCCTGGGTCTCTGTGGGTGTGAGCACCTGTGTCCCTGCGGAAGGAGGCTTGGGGGGGGGTGGCAGATGGCATTTGAAGTCATCCCCCTCCAATTGCCCTGCTAGGCTGGGGCTGGTTGCTATGGGGAGAGGCGCGAGCAGATGGCTAGCTGGGGTGGCTTCTTGATCGCACCCTTGTCCCTGCCGGCCCAGGCTGTCAGCCAGGGCTGGGCAGCCACCAGCAGCTAAGCTTTTTCTCTGGGGACAGGGACATGTCTTCATCCCCCACCCCCAGCCAGGACCTTGCTCCTCTCTCCGCCTGCCCCCATTTCTTCTGCAGCCTCTTCTGCATTCCTCCCCTGGGTAGTGTTGGGGAGGTGGGGTGGTGAGGATGCAGGGAGAGGTGTTCACTAGCAGAGAGGGCAAGTGCACCTAGGCCCTAACCTTCTCCTTACACACATGGGGGGCCTGGTTGTTGGTCCAAGCTTCCACCCACCTGCCAGCACCCAAGGGGATCCCATCGGGAGAGGTAGTCTCTGAGGGAGATGGGTATGAAGGGGTGCAGAGGAGAAAGGGGACTGGGGCCACCCGGAGTCAGCGCCCTGGGGTGTGGCAGAGAGCCTCTGGGAAGTGCTCCAGGGCCCAGCCACGTTCACCAGCTCCAGCCTGGGGCCTGCTGTGAGCCAGCCTGGGGCTCTGCTCCTCTCCGAAGCCGGCACCTCGAGGTGCCTCAGCTGCTCTTTAATTTTCCAATTAGAAAAGCAACAAGAAAAGAATTAGAAGAGTATTCAGTTCCTTCCAGTTCCCAGTCCTTGAAAGAGCCAGAGCAGGTAGGGGAGGGAGCTGGGGGGCGGGGGGAACATTGCAATTGCTGGGAGCCAGGCCTGGATCTGGGAGGCCAGTCAGCCCTCTGCCCTCACTGGCTGTGTCCCTGCACCTGGCAGTCCCCCCCGCCCCAGGGGACCCAGGTCTCCAGGCACTAGCCTGCGGGGAGGTAGAAGAGGATGGCAGGCTGAGATTTGGCTCCAGGCTGGTGGGCCCGCCCACCTTCCCACAGTCAGACTCATCATGGATGAATGAACTGCCCCGTTGGCCACTGGTCACTCCATCCTCAGAGAGCAAGGGAAAATGGGAAAGCTCCTTATGTCCGGCAGCTGCAGCATCACCCTAAGAGGACATGCTCTGCACTATTGGGGGTCACCTGGAGTGCTTTCCCGTGGGGACACACCTGGCTCACTGGGCGGGCAGGCTGCAGTCATAGCTCAGTTCCTGGTGGTGTGACCTGGGCACAGCACGTCCCCTCTCTGGGCCTCTAGGGAATGGGGTTCTGACGGCCAGTGTGCGGGGCGTCCAGCCTACGTGTGGCAGTGGTTCTGGATGCGGCTGGACTCACGTCTTGCCTGGGCCATCCACAGGCTGGCTTCAGCTCTCAGGCTGGTTTTGAGCGGCCAGCCCAGAGGGCTGGCGTCAACACCCCGTGGCCCTCCAGCGACATCATTTCTTCCTGTCCCCAGGGCGGGCAGCACTCACCTCCGGCCTCAGGAAATCCTTTCCTGCTGCCGCTCCCAGAGCTGGCCATCAGCTGACCCATCCAGCCACCCTCTCGCGCTGCTGGGAAAGGGCAGCCTGCAGTCACACTGCGCCAGCCGTTTTGGCCTACTCTTTTCACTTCCCATCGTCACAAGCATTTTCTTGCATGATTTTGGCCTTTGAACATGGCCACCTTAATAGCTGCACAATATTCCATGGAGAGCCATGCTTGTCTAACCAGTCCCCTACAGTTGGGCCTCTCGGTTGGGCCCCCCTTTTGTTTGCTGCTACAAACTCTGCAACAGACACTGTTGGCCCTAAAGCAAGAATAGTTCTTTGTGCGGCGGGTCTGACCTGAAGAAGACCCAAAAAGCCCAGAGAGTGGGAGCTGGGTCCCGAGCTCTCCTCCCCATTTAGGGTCTGGGATCAGCAGCAGCCCCCACCCCAGTGGACACTTTAATGGACAGGTGGGAAACCAGTGTCCCCATGTGCTCGTCCCACCATGTTTCCTAGAGACTGCTCCTCTGGGACCCAGGGGAGGATTGGTGACATCCCCCTTCCAGCCTGTGAGCTGTGAGTCCTCTGCCGGGCAGGAGATGCCAGGCTGCCTCCAGCCAGCAGCACCTTCTCCGCCTTCTCCAGGCTCATCCTCATGGCCCTCACGTTGCCCTGCACTCCGTGTTGGAGTGGTGGTACTGGGCCCCAGTTCTGAACTCATTTGTGTTTGGGGCGGTGCTTGTGTCTCAGCTGCTTGTCCTTTGGGGTCTCTGAGTGCCACAGCTTCTTTGGCTTTCTGAGCCCTAGTGCCCCTGCTCCTTCATTCCCTTCCTGCCCTGTCCTGGAGCCCCACCTGTCTAGCAGCCCCATCCTCCCTTCCCTGGCCACCAGCTCTGATCCTTTTGTGGCTGGGAGCCTATAGGATGGGGCAAGGGGCAGTAAACTGGGTCTCAACCTCTTCATCAGGAGAGTGGGGCTAATCATGAAGTGTGTTTTGTAGGATCACTGTGGGCATGAAGTGAGCACATGGTCATAGAGCCCTAGGTCCAGGGCCAGCATGGGGGCTGTCCTGGGGGCTCTATCACTGCCAGAGCTTCTTGGCACTGAGGGTCTGCTTCTCCATACACCCCAGCCAGAGCCTGCCCAATGGGTACCCCTCCCCTACCCATCTACCTGCAGGCCTGGGAGGGGGCATTCCTCTCCCCTTCGAATTACCCCCCTTCCATCACAGTGGGGCACAGATCCTAGGGCCTTGATTACAAAGCGGAAATGCCATTCTGGGAGGCACAGGCTTGGGGAGTGGGAGGGAGTTTAAGTGGAAAAGGAGCAAATTTTTGAAATGCCTCCACTTGAGCGGGGTTCCCCTCCCCCGCCTCCCCGCCCACACCAGCAACCCCGCCTCCAGCGCTGCTTTAATCCAGAGCCAGAGTCGGGAGGGTCTCCTGTTCCCTTGGTCCCAGCCGGCCGCCTCCTCTCTCCCAAGGCCAGCTAGGATGGAGTAGGGCCAGCCCGCTGAGGGCCAGGCCTTTTGTGTCCCTGCCCACCCCTGCAGAGACCTGCCTGGGGCCCGGCAGGCAGGGTTCTGCTTGGCTGTGAAAGCCTGGTCTCCCCTGAGTGGAGACCCCGGAAAACCTAAGGACTCCCTCTAGCATCCAGCACAGACACATTCTCACGCGTTGCCCAGCTGGTTCCAATCTGCTTCCTTGGAACCTCCAGTGCTAGCTGGGCCGAGGACAGGGTCAGGGTTTAGGAGGGGCTGGGCCCACAGCTCCATGCCTGACTTTGGGGCAGAGACATTGGGAACAGCAGGAGGGGATGCCTTAGGTATTGTTTCCCTGACCGCAGGCTCCACTTGTGGGGAAGTGGGCAGTTTAAGAGTGATGAGGGGACCAGTCTTGAGGAGAGCATAGGGTGGCAGCTAGTTGCCCCATTCCTTCTTGAAGACTCTGGGTCACAAATCCCGCTGCTCCTTGCTTCCCCCTCCCTCCAGGCCAGGAGTTCTGTCTAGTGGGTCCCTGTGAGTTTTTCTGAAGGGGGGAGAACTAGGAATCTGATTTAAAAAAAAATAATATTTTAAGTAATCTCTACACCCAATGTGGGGCTCGAACTCGCAACCCCGAGATTAAGAGTTGCATGCTCTACTGACTGAGCTAGCTAGGTGCCCCAAGGAATGTGGTTTTTAACAAGGTATCCAGGGGCCCCTAGCCCCACCCCTTCGTTTTATAGATGGGAGAGGGCTGAGGTGGCACACCTGGCCAGCGGCTGAGTCAGCTGAGCCCTGGGTGTCAGGTAGGTGCTTCAGGTGTAGGGGCAGCTGTGGGTGCGCCTTGGGTTTGTATATATTTTATAGGCCATGCCTAGGGTTCCCTGCAGGGCACAGCCAGGTCTGACCACTGCTTCCCTGGCACTGTGAGCTGCCTGATGGTGTCTGTAAGCTCAGCAAGTGGTCCAGGATGGTAGCTGAGGATCCTGGAGATAAGGCACTGCACAGTCTGGTTCTGGAGCACCTTCTATCCTAGACATCTCTACAGACCATTGTGCAACCCTGGACATGCTCAGGGACTCTGACACACCCTGATTGTGCTGTGTGGGGTGAGGGTCACTGACCTGCAGCCTGGGGAGGGGGGCTCCCCAGAATCAAGGTGCTCTCCACTCAGTTTCCCTGTGGTGCTTCTTCCTTCCCTCTCATTCCTGGCAACCTCCCACCCCCATGTTGTTGGGCATGGTGTTAGGCCTGGACAGGACTGACTGAGGGATTGGGGTGGGAGCAGAGCTTCTAGGGCAGAACTGAGACCATTGTGGGGGGACGCTTCAGGGTCGCTTGGTTCAATTCAGTGGAGAAGGTGGGAGATGGTGAGCCCCTTGACCCTGGATAGGCCAGAGCCTCAGCCATGTCTGGTGGAACAGGGTGAGCCCTGCGGCTCTGTGCCTCTTGGATTATGGGACCTGTTGGAGTTCCCAGCCCCCCTGCCTTGAGTCTTAATTTCCTGGGGCTTTCAGGGTAGGCCTGACCAGAATTGGTGAGGTGGTCGTTTTGAGTTTTCTACCAGCTATTCTATGCCCCTTCCCTGTTATTTCTAGATTCAGATCCGGATCAGACGGCCCTATGGACACGTGTGTAATGCCCAGGGTTTGGTGGGCGGTGAAGGCAGAAGTCGACTTGAGCCTAGCGTTTTGGGGGCTGCATGGGACTGCAGCAGCGCATGTTGGAGGGGGGTAATCCCGGCAGTCTTCCCAGAAGAGGGGGCATTTGTTTAGTCCTTGAGGAGGGACGCATTCTCGTCCTTGATGGAGGGCGGGGGACGTGCATTTGAAGAAAAGGTAATGTCCTCCGTGCCAGCCTCGAAGGCTGGTAGCTTGAGCCTGGTGCCGGGGGAAGGGGGTGGTTAGGGGCGGTCCCACTGGGCGGTGCGCGCCCGCGCCCCCAGGGCCGGCCGGCGGCTCATTTGCATGGGGAGCCACACTGGCCAATGGGCGCGCGCGGCCGGGCATGCTGGGAGCCGGGCTGGGCCGGCCGGGCCGCGCCGGCGGCGGCTGCGGCTGCGGCGGCGGGCGGAGCGAGGTGGGACCTTCTCTGGGCGGTGGTGGCGGCCGCAAGCGTGGTGGCTGAAGCGGTCGGACCCACACCGGGACCCGGGCGGCTGCGGCCTTCTCGGAGCCCCGAGAGCGCGCGGCGCGGGCAGCTTGTTGTGCGCCCCCGCGGGGAGGCGGGGCCCCAGGCCGGCCGGACACGATGAACTACCTGGTGAGTGCGGCCGACGCGGCCCGGGTCCGGGAGCGCGGGCGGGGTCCGTGCTCCTGCGAGCGCCGGCCGGCGTCCGCGTACCGGCTTTGAGGCGGTCCGGGGCAGGCTGGGCGGTCCCTAGCTTGAAAGAGTTAAGTGAGTGGCATTTCCTGCCGGACCTGCGGGTCCTGGGAACCGCCGGCCGCTGGAGCCTCCGCGGGGCCGCCTAGAACCCCTCTCCCGCCGTGGCGGGGGCACCCGGAGGCGAGGACTGCGGAGGATCCCAGAGCCTGTGTGCCCACTGGGCGGTTAGAAGGGCGGGACTCAGGGGCCGCTCGCCGGCAGGAAAGTTCCTGGATCCGGGAAAGTTGCTGGCCAGAGTCCCGCTCTCCCCCTGCGGGCCGCCGCCTGCTGGGTGACCTTGGGCCTGCGAGACCCGTCTCCGAGCCTCAGTTTCCTCAGCTATAGGGACAGGTCCGAGATTCCTTGGACCGTGAACTTCCAGGAGGCGTGGATTTCCAGGACGCGGGGTGGTGGTCCATCCTTGGTCCTTGTGTGTGTTTTGGAGTGGGGAGCTGCCCCTCCCCGCCCCCAGGCTAGGGGTTGAGCGAACAAGTGCGTGGTGACCGAGGAGGTGTTGGTGCTGCTGGGGAGCCAATCCTCGGTCTGTTAATGATTCACCACCCCCGGCCTGTCTGCGCTGGATTCCAGGCCTGGGGGCAGGCGCTTTTCCGCCTTTACCTACCCTGGTTGCAAATACTGAGGTAGGAGCCGGATCTTGGCGGCGGGAGTCCAGGGCTGCACCGTGACCCTGGGTCCCAGCGTTCGAGGTCCCAGCGCGGGGAGCTGGGGGGAGGAGCGGGGCCGCCACTCGGGGGGTCCCCCAGAGTGCCCAGCCCCTCAGTGCTGCGGGAGGCATAGCTCAGAGCAGTATTGAAGGAGTCGGAGAAGTTGAGACTTGCTGAGGGCTGGGGTGCTTGGGGTCCATGGGCCAGTTAGTGCCTGGGGAGATTTGGGGGTCTTGGATCCCAGACTGGGGGTGGTGGCTCACTTGTCTTGAGGACATGGAGCTTCTTTTTCCCTACCCAACCATGAGGGTCTAGGCTGGGAGGCACTCTCCCGGTTTGCCGTGACTCTTCTGCAGATTTCAGCCAGGCTGGGACATGTTCCTCATCCTTCTGGGCCGAGGGACACGTCCTGTGCCCAGTTCCTCTCCTGGCTGGAGAGCTGATGTTGTGAGGTCCCAGGGTGGCAGGGCTGATGGGCCTAGAAGAGCAGGTGTGTGCTGGGTGCTTGGGAGGAGCTTGTTGGCATGCCCTCCTGGCAGCAGCACCCACTACCCGCCTGCCCCGGGCAACGAAGGGGCCCTGTGGGAACTGGGTGGAGGCAGGGCAGTGCCAGGTTCTGCTGGGACAGTCACCCTTGATTCCAGGAGGAGACCTGGAGCCTCTGGCCATTACAGTTTGTGCTGAGCCAGGGTGTGAGGGCTTCGGGCTGCTAGGACCATCTCCTCAGGCCTGGGCAGGGGATCGAAGTAAGGTCAGTGCCACTCGGGCATCCTGAGAAGGAAAGGCCCCTGAGACAGCTGCTCTCCCTGTTGTCGTACAGATAGGGAGACCGAGGCACAGAGAGGGACAGGTACTTGTTCACACGGGATTGAATTCAGAACTTAGTCTCCTGGTACAGCGCCATGCTCTGCCTCAAGTGTGCTCTGGCCCCCTTCCCCCCAGATTGGGGGTGCTCTGGGCCTTGGGGTGCTGCCCTGCTCTACTGGCGGCCAGCTTGGTGGGGTCCTTCTGGGTCCAGGACGGCGCTTTTGTGGTTCCCTCGTGGCATCCATTGTTCCAGGAGTTCGCATCACCCTGTGCTCGTGGGCCTGGAAAACTCCCTCCCCCTCCTCCCAGGAGCCCACAGACAATTGGGGCAGCCCGAACCAGAGGCCAGGTGTGCTCCCCGGGAGGCTTCTCGGAGGGGTGAGGGACACTGTTGGAGTCGCATTTGGAGGGCAAGGTGTAGGGCCGGGGAGATAGGGATCATTCTCCAGCAGAGACACTGGGCAAACTTCTCTTTCGCTGGGCCCTCAGGGCCCCCAAATAAGGGGCTAACGGGTGGTCTCCCTTCAGGGAAGGGGGTGGGGCTCGGCCCTTGGGCCGGGGAGAGAGGCCCTGGCTCTTCTGTCTTGCTGCCCTGATTCCTTCCACTTCTAAGTAAGGAGTGAGTTACTGGCCTGGATGGCCGGGCCCCATCTCAGACCGTCATCTCTACTGTGCATCCCAGAAATCAGGGATTTGGTACTTTTATTTGAGTGAGAACCCCACTTTTGTACCATTGTGTCCCCCTCCATTCCTGCTGAGGTGGTTAAGGGTTGCTGCGAGTTACCATTCAGGACTTGAGAGTGGCAGAGCTGCAGGGGGCTTTAGGTGTCAAGGTAGAGAAACTGGGGTCCCTCCTATCCCTGCTGGGGCTGTTCCTTCTGCCTCTTCCCCTCCACGATGACATATCTAGGGCTGGTGTGGTCCCCGAAGTAAAGGTCTGCCTCATGTGGAGCCCTCTGCGAGAGACTAAATCCCAGTAGTGAACCTGCCAGCCCACTCAAGAATCCTGAGTCCTCCCAGCAAGGCCCCAGGAGCAGAGAAGGAGAGTAATGGGAAGTCAAGTGCGCAGGTCTGGGTTCTGCCATCCTGGGTCACTTGCCTGGGCTGGGTGGCAGTGGTGAGGGTTCTAAAGGGGTCGGGGACCGTTCCCAAGCTGCTAGCAGTTGGAGTGGGTTGCAGGATACAGGGCTCTGACTCCAGCTTGCTTGCTGCCGTCTGAGGTGTGTGAGGGGCTGCCCGTGCTGTGTACTCCGGTGGGAGGGCCCTGCCCATGCTGCCTTTCCTTCTCTGCCCGGCCTCCCAGGGGCAGGGTCCTGCTTCCAGCCCAGAGCTGGCCCGGCACACAGAGGCATCTGCTCTTGCTGCTGCAGCCAAGGCTCGGCCCGGCTCGTGTTTGTGTGAGGGAGCTGCTGGTGTGGCCAGCACTCGTGGGTTTCCGGTCCTTCCTTCAGCAGCCCTGCCCTCTAGGTAGGTGCTGAGCGGCAGACGGGGCTGAGGACCCGCGCACGGTCCCAGCTCTGTCCTCTGAGCCTCAGGCACTCCTGAGGTGGGTAGGGCAGGAGCCGCGCTCCCCTGGGGATGGCTCTGGAATAGAGGCTTGCCCACGGTTTTGCTCCTTGCTGGTCGAACACTGAGGACTGGAGCCCGGACCCTGGCTACTCACTTGTTCCTGGGTGTATTAGGGGAGTGATGATAAGGCTGGCTGGGACAGAGTTCCACCAAGGATGAGGGTGTGGGGACTTCTGGGAAGGGAAGAGACTGCCCTCAGAGTGGGAGGGGATGGTCAGGACCCTGACCACTGGGCCCCTGGTTGCTGCTTTTCCAGGGGGATTCCCAGGGCACCAGTGAGTAGAGGTTGTGGATGCAGACTGCCATTCACACACACGTGCGTTGGGCCTCTGTCCATTAGCCACTGGGGGCTCCTTGGGACAAGCAAACAGAATGCCCCAGAAATAATCTTGGCCCAAGTGTGAGACGGTTCTGGGTATGAAGGGAACTAGTGTTCCCCAAGTGACTACTGTGTGTAAAGCTCTATGCTTGGGGCTGGGGTGTGTGTGGGGGGGGGGGGGGGCTGAGGGACACGGGTGGAGGAAAAGGCCTGAGTTCCGCTCCTGGCTTCCAGGAACCTAAGCATCCCCCCGGGAGCTATCTGGCTCTGCTTTGTCATAGGGCGCAGGTCTGCCTCTGCTGCTTGCCGACTGTGTCCCTAGCAAGTCAAGGGTTTCCCTGTCTGTAAGGTGGAAGTAATCCGAGTGTCTCATAAGGCTAAAAGGGAGGACTGAGTATGCAAAAGAGCCTGCTCCTGACAGTGTGTCATTATTGCTATTACTGTGAACCTGCCAGTCTTGTCTCTCCTCATCAGTCCCAGCCACCAGCTCACGCCTTCCTGCAGAGTCAGGGTTTGGGGGTACCGAGAGCGTATCCAGCGTTCCCCAAGGCACTGGCGAAGCCAAGGAAGAGACCCACAAAGCCGTCCGATGGCTGCTGCCGTCCTCCAGACATGTGCCCGCCTGTGGCCAAGGCCCAGCGACTCCATGTCTGAGAGCCCACCCGGCCCGGGTGGGTCTGGTGCCCACAGGGCCCGAGGACACAATGAGGGCTATTCTGAGAGCCAGGCAGGGCCTGTGGGGTGGACCTGTAGGCTCCCGTGTGCAACAACCAGGGTGTTGTTCTAAGCAGGCCTGGCTGTCAGGTCACTGCCTGGGGAGTGTTGGCATCAGGCTGGGGGTTCTCTTCTCCCCTTCCCTCTGGGGTGAGTGAGCCCCACATGGTCTTCCTAGCTGCTCCCAGGGAGGCTAGAATACCATCATCTGCAAGGGGGATTTCTGCCTAAGCCTGCCCACGGAGGGCCAGGCTCTGAGCTCGTGTGCCTGAGGGTTCCATGCTGAAGGACGCAGCCCCCACCCCACCATCCTGGGCACCTGGGTCAGAGGGCACGAAGTAGGCAGCAATAAGACGTTTTGGTCAGCACTTCGAGTTGGGGGTGACAGGGAGTGCGTGCCCAAGGAGGGGCATGGGAACGTTCCTGGAGGAGTAGGGCACAGTGGAAGGTTTCCTGAGGCAGGAATGAGGTTGCCAGAACCCTGGGGTAGGTCAGTAGCACTGTCTGTGGTCCCTTGGGCACAGAGGGCTGGTAGTGTCTGCCCAGACTGTGATGGCACCCTGGCGGTGTGCCCCTCTAGAGGTCACAGCTGTGCCCCCTTACGAGGTGGGGGGAAGCACCTGATTGGCCCAGGCTCTGGGGGGCCGGCCCCTCTTCCATGCCGGGGCGAGACACTGGGTCCTGGGGAGTGTGTCCAGAGCAGAAATGCTCAGGTGCTATATGTAGGCTTTGCCCTGCCATGGGGCACCACCATTCCATGACATTTACTGAGCTGTCAGGCGCTGTCCCAGAGCCTCCTGCAGTGTGACTGGCTGCGGCCTGCCTGCCACTCCAGGGCCACAGCCCTGTCTCCCTCCAGCCTCTTCCTCCCCTTGGGCCTTGGCTCATGCCCATCCTCTGCCTGCGCGCTCTTCCCTAGCCGGTGTCATGGTGCCTGGTTTCCAGTCTTCACGAGTCATCTGAAATGTCACCTCTTTGGGGACGTCATCTCTGACCGCCCTGTATGCAGTGGCCCTGTCCCACATTATTTTAGGTGCCCTGGTTTTCCCCCCTGCCCTAACAAATCGTTGGCTCTTTGCTGCCTTTGAACGTAAGCCCCATGCAGGCAGGGGCCTGGACACGCTAGGCCTGTACCGTCTTGCAGAGCCTGGCCCAGCACCTGGCAGAGAGCGGGAGCCGGGCAAACCTTTTGTGGAACAAAGGAACAGTCCTGTGAAACCAGACTGTTAGCATGGGGGATCTGGATATTCAGAGAGGCTCAGGGACTTGCCCAGAGTCACCCAGCAGTAGAGGGAGAGCCAGACTCAGGACTGGTTTTAGCTGCTGCTGAGTGAATCCGAAGGGTGGGGGAGCGAGGAGGAACGTGTCTCGGGAACAGCTGGGGAGGCCTAGAGGCCCAAAGCTGGGGTGCTCGGCCAGCCGGAGCACCCCGGCACTAGCAGTGCCTAGGACTCAGGTGCTGGGCTGTGGAGAGGCTGCCTCTGGGGCTCCGGGTCGGGGCACCCGCTGATGCAGACGGAGGAGCTCCCGGTGCCAGGCGCTCTGTGCCACGTGCCCAGCCCAAGAGGTGCTTCCCAGCCTGGCTCCAGCCGCCGCAGACTATACAGTTGCAGCCCTTCTTGGCCTTGACCGCTCTGTGAGCTCACGCCAAGGGGGTGGGGGCTGGCCACCCGGGGCGCAGGAGGCCCCAGTAGCTCTCCTGGGCCTGGACAGATCCTCTCCCTCCTTCCCTCTTCCCCACTGGACCTTGCCCGCTGCAGAGCCTTCCAGCTTTCCTGAGCGCGGCACTGCCTGGCAGGGCCTGGCCAAGGCCCATCTGCCAGCCTTCCCTGGGCTGTCCTCCTGAGAGGTGAGGGGCCTCTGAGGGGCAGTCCCCTCCGTCTGCACCCCGCCCCCTCTGACTGGGCTGGAGGGGAATTTTCCTGTGACTCACTCTGCTGGCACTTCCTGTGGTCACCAGGGCAGGGGCTTGGGGGGGGACCCGTTGGGGTGGCTCTGTGTTCTGGGGTCACAGGGGGAGGGTGGGCCGGGTGTCCCGCCCCCTGACGGGATGTGATTCCCTCAGGCAGGCTGCAGACCATATTTGGGAAACTTGCCTTTCTTGCAGGCAGCCTGGGGATGGGGCCCCTGGGCCCCCCTGGGCTGCAGGACAGCCCCTGCCCCTGCCCACTCCTCCTGGGGCTACGGCCTCAGGACCTGCTTCAGCCTCCCCTGTTCCATCCTGCCTTGGAGCCTAGGAGGTAGTCCACTGTACTTTTTCAGGATGTGTATTTTTTTCAAACCTCAAGCCAAGAAGTGCTCATTAAATACAAACTGAGAAATTCTGAAAAACAGGAAGAGAAAGCATCCCCCGTTGTCCCAGACATTCACACTGTTATTCTTATCCTCTCTCCATTTTTTTTTTTTTTTTTTTTAAGTTCAAGTGACAGTTTATGGAGGCATGATCCATGCTTCGGTGCGTATATAACCATCATAGTCATGGCGTGGGCAGAGTGTCGCAGCAGCTAGCGGTTCCGAGGGCCTCTGCCCCGGTGCTCACCGTGGGGCCGGGGTGAACCTGCCTTCTGTGCTCTCTGTGAGCTGCCCACCTGGCCTGGCTTCTCCCCCCAGCCTGGCCCCTCTTGGTTCCCAGCTTCAGCATCTGGCTCTTTCTGGGTCTGGAGGCTCTGAGTGGCTCTGGAGAAATGGACTCCAGGTGATCCCCATTCCTCCCTCCCTGGGAGGCCAAAGCAGCCCTGGTCTCCTCTCATCCCTGTGCTGGGGACCCTCTGTGGTATCTCTGGGTCCAGCCTGGTCCTGGCACCTGCCTGAGGGGAGCAGCAGAGCAGAAACTGAGAACTGAGACACCAGGGCCAGTGAGGTTCTGGGCCTGCCAGCTTGGTGCTGGGGACCTCCTGCCTCTACCCCAGTCTCCCCCCAAGGCCGTCCCCAGGTCCCACGCAGGCCGCTTCGCAGTGTAGGCTCTACCAGGGCCACGTGGAGCTCATGTCCCTCTCCGGGAGGGCTTGCTGCCTAACAGAGCCCCAGAGCAGCGCCTGCTTCTTGGGTGGCTGGGAGAATTAGCAGCAGAATGACAGGGTAAAGGTAGGGCCGGGGGAGGGTGCTGCTCGTCTTCAGCCCTCCACTGTCCGAATGAGACCCTTTCTTGGTTTGCTGTATTTCCTCATTGACTCCTGCCGCCTGTCCCTTTTCCAGAAGTACCCATGCTGGCAGTGTCACGTGTGCAGTCTGTCCTGGGGTAAGTGTCTGGGAAATTATACGTAGGGTTGTTTCGTGGACGTTTATAATGTTTACATAAAGGGTTCTGGGTTTGTTACTCAGGACGGTGTGGCCGGCCTTCCGCGCCAGATCCCGGACACCTGCTGGAGCCCAGAGCAGAGTCACGGATGTGGCCTCACATGCTGGCTGG
This sequence comes from Mirounga leonina, assembly GCF_011800145.1. Classification (NCBI taxonomy): domain Eukaryota; kingdom Metazoa; phylum Chordata; class Mammalia; order Carnivora; family Phocidae; genus Mirounga; species Mirounga leonina. Next base: position 11,862,536 of record NW_023270469.1, read on the forward strand.
AACCCTGAGCAGCCTTCGTAGTGCTCTTGGCCAGTCCTTTCCCCTCCAGGCAGCACGCTGTTCGTATTTTGTTGGTTTTCTGTTGGTGTCTTGTCTTTGCCTTGCTGATCTGTAGAACGCTCCAGATTCTGGATTCATTCCGCTCTTGTCATTTGGTGACCCGTTACCCTGTCAGCTTTGTGTTATTCCCTCTCCAGTAGAAACCATTCCACTTTGGTGAGGTTGAATCCGTCTGTTTGTCCTTGTTGTTAACCTTAGGTTTTGTGCTTTTGCGGTCTTTGTTTTTAGAGTTGTATTTCATAATTTTTTCCCACTTCGAGGTCGCGAAGATATTCTCCCCAGTTTTTTCTTTTGTTAGAGCTAGAGTTGTATCTTTCACCCTTGGGTCTTTAATTGTCCTTTGTTTATAAGGTGAGGCGAGTGTGCAGATTGATTTTTCCTCGTACGGTGAGTGAGTTTCCTAATGCCACCCGTGAAGCAGCGCTGGCCTTCCCAGCTGCCCTGGGGTGCTGCCGTCTGGTCGCCGCCGGGGCTTCTGCCATCCGCCGGGCCATCCGCCAGCCCTGTGCTGGGGCACTGGTCCCGGGCGCGCGCGCCGATCCAGAATCCTGGCACATCCTTGCAGCCTAAAAAGAGCGTGCCCCTTTGCATTTCATTTTCAGAACTGACCTGCTAATTCGTGGACCTCTATTTCTCCATTTATTCTCGAAGGATTCTTTTTCTTTGGTCAAATTCCTTAAAAAAAAAAAATCTCCTGCTGGCATTTTTGTTATAATTGTAACTTATTAAGTAAGCTTGGGCGAATTGGCCTTTTATAGTGCTTAGTCATCCCACCGTGAACTTGGTATGTTTTCTCTTTTATTCAGGTTTTTCCCTGAGCCTTTTGGCAGAACGTACACATTTTTTGCTCTGAGGTCTCTTGCTGTCTTTGCTTGATTAATTCCTGGGTAACTAGTAGCTTGTTGTTGCTGTTGTGTGGGCTTTTCTGTATTTCTTTCTCATCAGTTGCTGTTTCTGGTTTGTTGGGATTATTACGTAGATGCTCATGTGGCCTGCAGATGATGACCACTTTGTCCCTGCAGGTCCCCTCCGCACACTCCCGTGTTTTCCTCTTGGTTGGCGGGCTGCAGGGCCGTGGAGTTGGAGCAGGGAGGGTGTGCATCCTGTTTGCTTCCCAGAACGTGCTGGTCATTATTGTCATTATTGCTGTCCTCCCCAGTGTTGGTCGGCGTTGTAGCGTGACTTTGGAGGGGTTTCCAAGAGTATGTTGAGTGCCATCCTGGACTACAGGTGGTGGCTGCAGTCGGGAGGATTTTGAAGAACTGTCAGGCCTATTTGAAAAATGCCAGGATCAGCTGGACCTCTCTGCCGGGAGCAAATAGGGGCAGAGGTTCCAGGATCTCCTCAAACCTTTCCTTTCTCAGTGCCAAGACGAGTTGCCTTGGGTGGCAGCTGGGTACCTGCCGAGCCCCTGGCATACATGCTTATGCCCCTCTGTGTCCTCTCTCCCCAGAATGTGCTGGCCAAAGCCCTCTATGACAACGTGGCCGAGTCCCCGGATGAGCTCTCCTTCCGCAAGGGCGACATCATGACCGTGCTGGAGCGGGACACACAGGGCCTGGATGGCTGGTGGCTCTGCTCACTGCATGGGCGCCAAGGCATAGTGCCTGGAAATCGCCTTAAGATCCTGGTGGGCATGCACGACAAGAAGCCAGCAGGACCCGGACCCGGCCCACCCGCCACCTCGGCCCAGCCCCAGCCTGGCCTCCACGCCCCGGCTGCCCAGTACACGCCCATGCTTCCTGCCACATACCAGCCCCAGCCCGATAGCGTCTACCTGGTGCCCACCCCCAGCAAGACTCAGCAAGGCCTCTACCAAGCCCCTGGGCCCAGCCCACAGTTCCAGTCTCCCCCAGCGAAGCAGACATCTACATTCTCGAAGCAGATGCCCCATCACCCTTTTCCCAGCCCAGCCCCAGACCTTTACCAGGTGCCCCCAGGGCCTGGCAGCCCCGCCCAGGACATTTACCAGGTGCCACCTGCTGCCGGGACAGGGCATGACATCTATCAGGTGCCCCCATCTATGGACGCACGCAGCTGGGAGGGGACGAAGCCACCAGCAAAGGTAAGCCTGTCCTGGCCTGAGCGGGCAATCTATCCCCTGGGAGTTTTGCCCAGGCCCTGGGTTCTGGGCCCAGGCCAGACCCCTGGGGTCTCTAGGGCTCCAGCAACAGCTGCATGTTTCTTCTGGGCCAAGATGGGAGGTGAGTGTTTGGGGACTGTGTTATCTGGCTACTGAAGATGAACAGGCACCCCCCAGCGAAGAGATTCAAGCTGGCCTTGGACCCTGAGGTGGCCTTCAGCAGACAAACCCCAGTGGGAGGGTGTCCCCAGCAAAGGATGCAGTCTCTGTCAAAGGCCTGGAAGTCTGGAAGGGGTGGGCAGGCAGGACTTGGCAGATGAAGCCTAAGCAGCAGACTGGGGACCAGCCCCAGCGTGGGCCCTGATGCTCCTGAAGAACCAGACTCCTGCCTGAGGGTGGAGAGTTTTGAGTAGAAGTGACTTGCCTAATCCATGCTGTAGTGAAGTCGTTCTGCCCACAGACTGCAGGGAACAGGGCCCGGTGGGGGTGTGGGGAGCACCCAGGAGAGGGAGGTGTCCCTGGGGGCAGCACTGGAAGGAGGGAGCTCAGTGTAGCGGTTAGGTGAGAATGGCTGAGGATCCATTGGAGTGGATGGCATAAGAGACTTTCCTTTCTCCCATGTCATGGTTTGCGCCCCCGTGAGTATCAGGGGCCACACCTCAGCCCATCTTTTTAACTCCACAGTCCTCAGCCCGGGGCTTGCGTCTCCTGGGCCCGGGTGGCTGCCGCATGAGCTCCAGCCAGCATGTCTGCATCCCGGCCAGCAGGGAAGGGAGGAACGCCAAGGGGAGAGGCCAGCCACCTTGTGCCCAGGGGCTCCCAGCGGTCCTCTGGGAGCATGTGTCAGCTCTGTGGGTGGGCTTGGAGCATATCTTCCGGCCGGGCCGGGCCCCCTGCACACCCACCCCTTCTCTCCCAGAGCGTGTTGGTGGGCCGGCACAGTGACCTGCGTGTGATGCCTAGACCGTGAGGAGGAGGATGCCTGTGGGATCGCCAGAGGAGGGCCTCTCAGAGGTCACCGTGTGGGCTGTTGCCAGGGGACACCGGGCCAGGGGACCAGGGCCCCAAGGGCAGCACCCTCAGCTCCACGCAGGCCTGCCTGCGCGTTGTCCCCCCAAGTCCATCTACCCGTGGCAAGGAGGCAGACCGAAGAGGGAGGCCCTGTCCCACTGCGTGCTCTCGGCCGAGTCGGGAGCAGCCTCTTTTTGCCTTTGGCTTGTGTCTTTCCATGCCCAAGTCCCTTGAAGATTTGGGGAGTGGAGTTTCTGGAAGCCCAGAAGCAGAGGAGGTGTCCCACGTACTTCTGAGGACAGAGTTGCCAGAGCCGGCTCTCCTTGTTTCCTCCATGTGGTTCTTCCATTCCAGCTAGCCCAGGAGGACCTTGAGAAACCCAGCCCATGCCGGCGGGGAGGGCCCTCAGAGCCAGCCCAGCACTCTGCGGAGGGGAGACCCCGGCAGGCAGCGTGCCCCAGAAGCCCTGGTGGGAGAGGCCAGGTGCAGGGCACAGTAGCCGGCTCGTAGGAGAAGCTGCCGACCTCTGTGGATCAGCTCCCTGCGGCCCAGACCAGGTCTCCTCCAGAGCTGCCCGTGGCCGGAGAGACGGTGGCTGGGTGGGCACTCTGTCCTCGGGGCCTGTCCAGGGTTGAGATGGGAGCCTCCCCCAGTCCGGCTGGGCCGCAGTCAGCAGGCACTCGTGTCGCCCTGCCCCTGCCCACGCCCCTGGCGTGGCGGCCAGGAGACCTGGCCGGAGGTCGTGCTGGCTGAGGGTGAGGCTCCATGGGCGCTGGCCACCAGGGTCACTAGCTCCCACTTCCTGCCCTACCTGCCCCTTCAGCTGCCTGGCCAGAGCCTGCCAGTGACAGAAGCATGCCAAGCTGGATTGGAAGAGCCCAGATGGGCCACTCCTAAGGTGGCTTTAGGGAGAGAAGCAGAGCCCTGCCGGGGAGGGGGCAGGGAGCAGGGCCTGGCTGCCGAGCCTCGGGCCAGGCCGGAGTCTGTCCCCCTGTACACTCACACTCAGTCACCGTCTCACACACACACAGAATCCACGGTTTGCACACACCCTGGGGAAGCATGCCCTTTCTCCTTCCTGCTTCCCTCCCTGAATCTTAACCGACAAGCTGGTCCTGGTGCCCTTGTCCTTCCAAGCGCTGGAAGCCTGTGGGCCAGGGAGCAGCAGCAAGATCCACGGGCTGGGCTGTGGACTTGAGCCCACAGTTGGGCCTTGGGTTCTGTGTCCCTCCCAGGCGAGGGGCTGGCTCTTAGGTGACATCTGGGCTCAACTGGCTGGGCCCAGTGGTAGGGCTGCTCAGAGCCTGCGTCCCTGAGGGCCCTGGCCTGGTGGGCGGCCCTCTGTCCTGGGGCCGTGTTGCCTTCCCCTGAGAAGCCTTGTTGCTCCTGGCCTGGGCAGCCTCTGGAGCGTCTGCTTTTATGTTAGGGTCATGAAAGCGGTGCTCATTTGTCATAGAAAATACATAACGTGTGAAAAAGCCCGGAGACAGGCGCCTGGGTGGCTCAGTCGTTAAGCGTCTGCCTTCAGCTCAGGTCGTGTTCCCGGGGTCCTGGGATCGAGCCCTGCATCGGGCTCCCTGCTCAGCGGGAAGCCTGCTTCTCCCTCTCCCACTCCCCCCTGCTTGTGCTCTCTCTCTAGGTCTCTTTCTCAAATCAATAAATAAAGTCTTAAAAAAAAAAGAAAAGAAAAAACGTGGAGAGGAGACTCCCCAGTCAGGAGGTGATCATTTTACCTATCGCGTATTCTTTATCTGTCTCGCGTGGATTTGTATGCACACTTTTGCATTTTGAGACTGTAAGTTCCACGGATTTCAAGAGCATTTTATGGGGTCCCTAAGGTGATTGTGATGGGCACCCCAGATTTTGTTGTGTCGCCCCCTCCCCTTGGGGCCTGATTGTATGGTCTGGGGTACAAACAGTGAGACAGTAAACGTCTCGCTACAGGCTTCTTTGCCCACATTTCAAGGTTGTGCTTCATAAACCTTGTGCTCCCCCTCAGAAGTCTTGGAAGCGGAGGCTCTTAGTTCAGGGGTAGAGGTCAGGTAGGGTGAGGAGGGACCCTGCCAGGACTGTGGGTGGGGTGGGAGGCCCTGCTACCCAGGAAGCCTGAGGTGAGTGATGAGGCCGCTGGCCAGGAGGGGAAGGGTCAGGTGCTTGGAGCCTGGGGCACCGTGGCCCGCATGGCCTGGGGGAGAGGTCAGGGCCACACCACAGTGTTAGCAGCCTCTGGGCTGGGGTGTGGCTGGAGGACGCTGAGGGCAGAGCTGAGGGCAGAAGCAGGCGGGTCCCCCAGAGAGGGAGGTGTTTCTGTGAGGTCGCTTGTGGGCAGTGCCTCTGGGTCAGGGGCCGCAGCTGTGCTAAGGGGACAGCTGGGCAGACACAGCTGAGCTCCATCCTGTTCCTCCTGGGGATCCCAGGAGCTGGGAAGGGGGCCGTGTCCAGCATATCCCTCGCTCTGGGTGAGAGGTTAGATTGTCACCTGCTCGGTCCCACAGCACTCCAGTGGTGCTCTAGAAGAAGCAGCTGAGGCTTTAGGGGGGTGGGGGGGATGGGGGGGTGCCAGAGCAGGAGCCAGCCTGGGTCACATGGGGTGACGTCCATTTTGCGGAAGGGGGAGACCAGTAGCCGAGCTACCTGGAGGGTGACTGCGGGCCCAAGCAGAATGCGGCAGGGGGTGTGGCCTTTCCCAGTGGGGTCTCTGGGCTCACATACCCCCCAGCCCCCACCCCACCCCGCATGCTCTACAGACGCCCTGCTGGGGCCCGGCCCTGCCTGGGTCTGTTGTGTGTCTTCATGTGGTATTGTGTGTTCTTTGCACTGTTGACATGTGTATGCGTGGGTCTGGGGTCAAGGGTTCTGTGTCTCCTCCCAGGCTCTGGCTATGTCACCCCACCCCACCCCCGAGGGCCTCGGGGGCCTGCTAATGGGGCCTCAGGTGCAGAGCAGGGCAGCCTGTGATGAGTGGGCTCAGCAGCTCTCTGGAGAGTAGGTTTCCCTAACAAGCTTTCCCTCACTGGTGGCTGCCTTACAGTTTCTTCCGGACGGAGAGCGTCTGCTGGCCAGTGTAGCTGCTTATTGTCACCCTCTCAGCTGCTGGAGTGGCAAGCTGCCCGTGGCCTGGGCCTGGGGTCCGGCCCCAGAGCCTTCCGCCTATGCTCCCTGTTCTCTCTGTCTTCGGGAGGCACTGTGGGCCTCGGAGTGAGCGGCTCCCTACCCCTCTTCGTGGGGCAGGCTCCCCACCTGCCTGCCTCCTGGAGTTCGCAGGGCCTGGAGACGCCTCGGGTCTCGCCTCAAAGCCCTGCCAACCTGCCACGTCCCGCCTGCCCCCGCCTGCCCCGCCTGTCCTGTCCGTTGGCAGGTTCTAGCGGCTAAAAATAGCTCTGGAGGAGACTCAAGTCTGGGGCTCAGGGAGGGAGATGAGTCTGGGGAGGGCCGCCAACTCCAGTCCCAGACACGCTGGGGGTGGGGTGTGGTGGGCAGGGAATACCCCACGGAAGCGCTTGGCCCGGCAGCTAACGGCGAGGCCCGGTTCTGCTCTGCTGCCTGGGAGGTGGGCAGAGGGTGCAGCAGCAGAGGCTGTGCCAAGCCCGGGGCTGAGCAGGAAAGTGCCGGTGCCCACGCCCAGGCCTGGGGTCCTCTGCTGCTCCTGGAGCACCTAGTGCTTGCAAATACACAGGACACACGGGCCTGCGGAGCCGGCGTCCGTGCCGTGGGGACCAGTGCAGGCACGGGATGCAGGGTTCTGGGGGCATCGAGCCCGAGGGCCAGCCCTGCTGCCCCCAGGGATGTGTGTGGGGAGGGCCTGAGTCAACTCCGTTCCAGACATCCCCTTTGACTAGGGAACAAAAGGCCTTTCTGTCCCAGAGCGCTGAGCATGGAGCCTTGTGGGGGAGGCGTGCCCTGAGCGGGGTTAGATCCTGCCGGCCCCTCCCACTAGGCCGCGGGCTCCTGCAGGGCCAGGGTGCTTGCCCGGAAAGAAGAGGCTGGTGTGAAGGGCTCTCAGCAGCTTGCTGTCCTGGATGCCAGGCCAGGGAAGGGTACCAGAGAGGGGAATGTGTTGGCTCCTTCTCTAGGCCAGCATCCCCTAAGTTCTTACCCTTTTCGGGTTATGGTGGTGTCGGCAGCCCCGTGGGTGTGGTGTACTGGGGAGTGCGGGGGTCTGGGCTCTAGTCTTGGCCACTCCCTCACACCCACACCCAACTTTCCAGCATAGCCCAAGAACTGGCCCTGAGGTCTGGGAGTCTTCGGTGGCCCTGCCTTCCGGAGTCTCCCCAGGATGTGCTTGGTGGATGAGGAGGGCAGGAGCACCACCTCCTGGAGGCCCCAGGTTCCAGCTGTTGGGACCTCCTGCAGGCCACCTCCAGGTGGGCGCAGCCTGGCACCGTCATGTCTGTCCCAAAGCTAGGAGGGGGCTGTTGGTTCCTGCAGTGGGGGCGGCCCCGTGTTGGGCAGCCTTTCTGAGGAGGGGGCAGCTAGGAGGTGTCAGGCAGGGCTATCCCAGTCATGGGCGGACCCTCTTCGTCAGCCCCCTTAGACCCTCTTCTGGGACTTTCCAGGTCATCCAGCTGTAGAGCACTGCCATTTCCTGGCCAGAGCCAGACAGCTCCAGACAAACCACGGGGGTTCTAGTGCTCCCCAGATGCTGCGTCACATTGAAGAAAGGGTAGAGGACGCAAAGGGACTCCTAGCCCCCCCCCCCTTGGAAACCACCCCCTTGCATAGACTCTCCCTGGGGACCTGAGGGTGTAGTGACAGGTTGGTGACAGTTGGCTCTCTGCCCCCAGGTGGTGGTGCCCACCCGTGTGGGGCAGGGCTATGTGTTTGAGGCCTCCCAGCCGGAGCAGGACGAGTACGACATCCCCCGCCACCTGCTAGCCCCGGGGCCCCAGGACATCTACGACGTACCCCCAGTTCGGGCTCTGCTTCCCAGCCAGTATGGCCAAGAGGTAGGCCCTGGGTCTGGGAGTTGAGGGACCTTGGGCTGGCCCCGCTCAGGGAGGTGGGCTTCCTCTGCCCTGGCCAGGGTGGTCCTGGGGTCGGTGCCGCGGAGTTTTTGCCCTTCCCGTCTCCGCTGGTGGCCCTAGCACCCGAGTCACTGCACCTTCTCTGCCTCAGGTCTATGACACGCCACCCATGGCTGTCAGGGGTCCTAGCGGCCGGGATCCGTCCCTGGATGTGTACGATGTGCCCCCCAGCGTGGAGAAGGGCCTGCCGTTGTCCAGCCACCGTGCGGTGAGCAGTCGGGGGCTGGGTGTGATGGAGTGGGTGCTGGGGGTGGGTTGGGGGTCCCATGTCTGCAGGCCTGGAGGCAGCGAGAGACCTGACCGCAGGCAGCGGCTCTGCCCCTCACTCACTCTGTGACAGAAGTGGAAATTGAGTGCTCCTCCAGCCTCCGCTTCCTCGTCTACACCAGGGCCCCTCGTGGGCCTTTAGCACGTTCTTGAGAGGATCACACAGGATATTAGCAAGGCGACCACAGGATTTATCGTTCAACACAGGACACTTCTGGGAGTGAAAGGGGACCAGTAATTAATTATGAGGGGGCATCAGGCACAAAGCAGGGCTGTCCTGGGTGAACCAGGGTGTCGTCACCCTAAATCAACCAAGCTCCTGCCACGGAGTAGAGAATACACAAGGGTGAGGCGGTGCGGGTGGTGTGGAAGCTGTCCTCCCACCAAGTGTTTGTAGTTACACAGTGAATGAACCCATGTAATCCTCACAGCAGACCTGTGAGCGAGTTCTTCCATCTTACGGCTGAGCAGACAGGCACAGAGAGGTTGAGTCGCCTGCCTTAAGTCACACAGCTAGTGAGCCCTGGAGCCAGGATGTCGAGCACAGGCTGGAACCTGTGTGGGTATGAACTGGGATGAAGTGTGCTGCGTCTGGATCTTTGGGTGGGCGGGCGGGCGGCGGCCTTGACCGTTCCTCTGCCCCCAGGTGTATGATGTTCCTCCGGCAGTGAGCAAGGACGTGCCTGATGGCCCACTGCTGCGTGAGGAGACTTACGACGTGCCCCCCGCCTTTGCCAAGGCCAAGCCCTTTGACCCGACCCGCCACCCGCTGGTCCTTGCTGCGCCCCCTCCGGACGCCCTGCCGGCCGAGGATGTGTATGACGTGCCTCCACCTGCTCCTGACCTCTATGATGTGCCCCCCGGCTTGCGGCGGCCCGGCCCTGGCACCCTGTACGATGTGCCCCGCGAGCGGCTGCTCCCTCCCGAGGCGGCCGACGGCAGTGCGGCCGACGACAGCGTGTACGCAGTGCCACCGCCCGCCGAGCGGGAGGCCCCGAGCGAGGCCAAGCGGCTGTCGGCCTCCAGTACTGGGAGCACACGCAGCAGCCAGTCGGCCTCCTCGCTGGAGGCCGCTGGGCCGGGCCGCGAGCCCCTGGAGCTGGAGGTGGCCGTGGAGGCCCTGGTGCGGCTGCAGCAGGGCGTCGGCGCCACCGTGGCCCAGCTCCTGGACCTGGCGGGCAGCGGCGGCGGGGGCTGGCGCAGCGCCGCCGAGCCTCAGGAGCCGCTGGTGCGGGACCTGCGCGCCGCCGTGGCCGCCGTCCAGGGCGCCGTCCACGAGCTGCTGGAGTTTGCCCGCAGCGCCATAGGCAACGCCGCCCACACCTCTGACCGCACTCTGCATGCGAAGCTCAGCCGGCAGCTGCAGAAGATGGAGGATGTGTATCAGACACTGGGGGCCCACGGTCAGGCCCTCGACGGTGGCCGGGGAGGCCCCGGGGCCACTCCCGAAGACCTAGACCGCCTGGTGGCCTGCTCACGGGCTGTGCCCGAGGACGCCAAGCAGCTGGCCTCCTTCTTGCATGGCAATGCCTCGCTGCTCTTCAGACGGACCAAGGCCCCCGTGCCGGGGCCGGAGGGGGGCGGCCCCCTGCACCCCAACCCCATCGACAAGGCCAGCAGCATCCAGTCCCGGCCCCTGCCCTCACCCCCTAAGTTCACCTCCCAGGACTCCCCGGACGGGCAGTATGAGAACAGTGAGGGGGGCTGGATGGAGGATTACGACTACGTCCACCTACAGGTAAGTGCCTTCCCCATCCCGGCTCCCTGGGGGAACGCCCTGGGGGAGCCTGCTGACCTTCTCAGGTCTCTAATTCTGCTACTCCTGTCATGGGGACCTTGATCCCCTCCATACTGAGCCTTCTTGTGGCCAAAAGAGAATTTGGGCCCCAGTAGGCCTCGGTGAGTCCCTGTGCCCTCTCTCTGACCTTCCAGGCCAGATGCACCCCCCCACCCAAACCGATTCCTCTACCCCCCTCAGGCCTTTGGACCAACGTGGCTGTGTCGTCAGGAGCCCTGCAGTGCCAGCCAGGGACAGCTCCTGAGCTCCTGCAGGAGCTGGGCTTCTCCAGTGAGCAGGGCAGAAGCAGCTGTCTTCTGTGTGGGGAGAGGGATTTCCTACCAGGCATGGGGAAAGAAAGAAAACCGGGAAATGGGAAGGTGGGGTAGGGGTAGGCCTCTGAGTGCCCCAGTAGGGAGCATTCCAGGTTGAGGGTCAGCAGGTGCCAAGGCCCAGTGGTCAGGGTTGGGTGAACAGGCCCTGTGTGCCAAGAGGAAGGGTTTGAATGTGATTCCTGGTATGGGAGCTAGGATAGGGAGGTTGGCCTGGCCACCTGGAGTGTGCCCAGCCCCTCCCTGGGCTGGCAGTTGGTGAAAGGGGCCCCAGAGAGGCGCCTTCTCGGAAGCTGTCCCTGCTGTGGGCCCGGTGCTTGCCATGTTAGCCTGGGCCTGGCCTGCAGTGCCTCCTGGTGGCTGCCTGAGGGGCCCTGAGCTCCCCCAGGCCGCTGGCAGGCTCCTGGCTCAGCCCAGTCCTTGTGCCTTGCCTCCAGGGGAAGGAAGAGTTTGAGAAGACCCAGAAGGAGCTGCTGGAAAAGGGCAACATCATGCGGCAGGGGAAGGGCCAGCTCGAGCTGCAGCAGGTGAGGATGCTCAAGGTCACTGGGTTCCCTGGGCTCGGGCCGCTGGTGAGCCCAGCACCCTCCCCCCAAGCCCACAGCCCTCCCTGCTCAACCGCTGACTGTCAACATGAGTGTTGGATTTCTGTGTGCGTTATCAGAGTGATTATGGCAGACATTTTGGGGAACACACGGAGAACAGTGTAAAAAGGCAGGAAACAAGGCCCCGAGGCAGTGGGGGTGCCCTGGGGCTAGTTTGCAGCCCTGCTCCTGGTCTGGAGGGGCCTGTCTCCTTGTGTTTTCGATAATTCTACATCTGCTTTTATCTCGAGATTGTTCCATGGCGTTAAACATTCCTCCTCAATTGTTCTTAAAGGCCACATGACATCTCTTACTGTTGAGTGTTTACGTTGTACCCACTTTCCCTGATAATGATTGTACTGCTGGGCTTACCTGCAGATGTAGAAATTTCTCTCAGGAAATGATTTCAGAAAATCATTTCCTGAGAGTAGGAAGGGGATTTTTTTTTTTTTTTAAAGAAATGAGGTATTTTATTCTAATTATGAAGATAATAAAAAATTAAAATACAGACTAGCACAAAATCAGCACAGAAATACCACCCGTCAGGTTTTCCGTACCAACCCCCCCCCCGCGCACGGGGAAGGATGGCAGAGGCCAGGAGAGCTTGCTGGCTCCACCCTGACCCTCACAAAGCCACCGTTTGCCCAGCAGTAAGGTGGGGATCATAGTGGGTCCATCTCAGGGTCAGTGGGAGAATTGAGTAAAGAATGTGTCATACCGAGGAGGTGCCTGGCCCACAGAACATACTCAGTAAAGGAATAAAGGCTCATAATTAGATGTATCTCCATCCATCCATCCATCATCTGTCCTTCTCACGTATGGAATCTCCACTGATTTAAGAAATGGACATGTGCTTTATCCTCTTTTATCTTCTCTGGACTCTGCCAGCGTTTCTTTATCCAGTCCCCTGTTGCTGGGACATTTCGGTTATTCCCAGAAGTACTTCTGTAAACAGTGCTGTGCTGAATATAAATCTCTTCACCTGATTGCTTGATCACTTAGGTAAATTCCTAGAAGCTGGAAGAAGAGACAGGAATATACACGGAAAACTCTATAAAGATCTAGCACTCCTCGACCAGGGACAGAAGTGCCTGTACAATCCAGGCTTATAAAATGTGTGGACACGCGTGTTGATTGCTTCATTTCCACATCAGTGAAAAATCGGGAACCCCCTGCCCCACATGTCTGCTGAGAATATTGGTTGAATAAATAAAATACAAACGTTAATAGAGTAGAATATTAGGTGGCTATTAAGAATTGCCAAAGAATGGGGGCGCCTGGGTGGCTCAGTTGGTTAAGCGGCTGCCTTCGGCTCAGGTCATGATCCCAGGGTCCTGGGATCGAGCCCCACATTGGGCTCCCTGTTCGGCAGGAAGCCTGCTTCTCCCTCTCCCACTCCCCCTGCTTGTGTTCCCTCTCTCGCTGTGTCTCTGTCAAATAAATAAATAAAATCTTTAAAAAAAAAAAAAAAAAAGAATTGCCGAAGAATGGAAAAGACCCCCCAGAGTCCAAACTGAAAATGAGTGTGCTCTCTCCCCCTGGATAAGGGAGCCAAATGGTGAGTCTCCCCCAGTTGCTGCCGAGTGTTTTAGGGATGAGGAAGGGGCAGTTCCATGTTGGTTTTGCTTATTAAATGAAGGCTTGAAAGCTTGGATAAAACAGCCTGTCTGTCCCTGAGCCTGTGCACAGCTGGTCCCAGCCTCTCAGGCCCCTGGTCGGAACCTGCTCTGGGGAAGGACACATCAGTCCACACGGAGGACTCCCAAGGCAGGGGCTGCTGGTCATGGAGATGCCCTCTCCCCCTGCGCTTACACGCACTGGCCAACGTGAAGCCCGTGACCCATTGTTAGGGGCGGAAGTAGGCTATAAAACACTGTATTTAGCTGACCGTTGAACAACACGGTTTTGAACTGCATGGATCCACTTAATACCTGGATTTTTTTTTCTCAATAAATATATTGGAAAAGTATTTTGGAGACTAAGACAGTTTGAAAAAGCTTGCAGATGAACCATGTAGCCTAGAAATACTGAAAAAATTATGTGTTGTGAGAAAAGAGCATTCAGTACATGTAATCTATAAAATATGTGTTCATTAGCTGTTTGTTACTGGTAAGGCTTCCAGGTAACAGGCTAGGCTGTTGAGGCTGTTGATGAGTCGTCAGCTTTGTCAGAAGTCATGCAGACTTCGACCGCACGGTGGGTTGGTGCCCAGGACCCGCATGTTTTGCAGGCACGTGTAGTGTTTCCAGTCTGCTGGTTAAAAAGCAAACAGGAATATTCATGTTTAAAGGAAAGCATCTTGAAGAATAGTCAGTATTTTTTTATGTGAATTTTTTTTCTGAAGTTTTACAAATACCATGACCTTTTTTTTTTTTTTAAGATTCTCATCTTTTTTAAGATTTAAAATACCCAGTATGGGGCTCAAACTCACAACCCCGGGGCGCCTGGGTGGCTCAGTTGGTTAAGCGTCATCTGCCTTCGGCTCAGGTCATGATTGCAGGGTTGTGGGATCGAGCCTCACGTCGGGCTCCCTGCTCCGCGGAGAGTCTGCTTCTCCCTCTCCCCACGCTCATGCTCTTTTGTCTCTCTCTCACATAAATAAAATCTTTAAAAAAAAAAAAACAAACAAACTCGAAACTGAGATCAAGAGTCGTACACTCTATCAACTAAGCCGGCCAGGCACACCCCCGTACATTTCTTCTGTTTAAAGTTTTTATTATGGGAAATTGAATACCTTTATAAAATTAAAGAAGGCAGGCCCCTGGGTACCGTTCACCCACCCCAACCCCTCTCCGCACAATTGCTAATCCGGTTATCTGACACCCTTGCCCCATAAAGCATTTTGGAGCTGTTATATCATTTTATCTGCAAATACTTTAGTATTTGGTTCTAAAAGATACTTGACCAGGATTGCATTCCACCAAAGGTTACTTCTGGGTACCCGGGATTCCAGCTGACAGCGGTCTTGTTTTCTGCTTGGTGTATTGGGGGGGGGGGGTTAAAGAATTAATTAATTAATTAGCGAGTGGAGGGAGGGGCAGCAGGAGGGACAGACTCCCAGGCAGACTCTGTGCTGAGCGCAGAGCTCTTTGCGGGGCTCGATCCCACGACCTCTAGATCATGACCTGAGCTGAAATCAAGAGTTAGATGCTTAACCGATGGAGCCACCCAGACGCTCGTTTGAATCTTCTTGCAACATATAGGTTGAAGACAAAATGTAGGGTTTTTAAAATTCATTTCAAAGTATGCATAGATCCATCAGAAGGTGCAGAGAGAGTGTACCCTTCACCCCCTTTCCCACAGTGAGTGCATCCTAAGTAAGCAGAGACCGATGTCCCTAACTATGGCGACTACCCGTTCTCTGTTTCTGTCATCTTGTGGCTTCAGAAATGTTACAAGAGTGGAACCCTACCTCCTGAGACTGGCAGGCGTTACTGGCGAGTCTCGGGGAGGCCACGGAGGCCGCGTGCTCCGGCCGTCGCCTGGAGGTGGCTTGCATCGTGCACTCCCGCGGGGAGCCATCGCCCTCCCCTCCTGCAATGTGGCTGTGGTTTTCACTGTGCTTTCCCTCTGCTGCAGCTGAAGCAGTTCGAGCGACTGGAGCAGGAGGTGTCCCGGCCCATAGACCACGACCTGGCCAACTGGGCGCCGGCGCGGCCACTGGCCCCGGGGCGGACGGGCAGCCTGGGGCCCTCAGACCGGGAGCTGCTGCTCTTCTACCTGGAGCAGTGCGAGGCCAACCTGACCACGCTGACCAACGCAGTGGATGCCTTCTTCAGCGCCGTGGCCACCAACCAGCCGCCCAAGATCTTCGTGGCGCACAGCAAGTTCGTCATCCTCAGCGCACACAAGCTGGTGTTCATCGGGGACACGCTGTCGAGGCAGGCCAAGGCGGCCGACGTGCGCAGCCAGGTGACCCACTACAGCAACCTGCTGTGTGACCTCCTGCGCGGCATCGTGGCCACCACCAAGGCCGCTGCCCTGCAGTACCCGTCACCTGCCGCTGCCCAGGACATGGTGGACAGGGTCAAGGAGCTGGGCCACAGCACCCAGCAGTTCCGCCGGGTCCTAGGCCAGCTGGCAGCTGCCTGAGAGCCGGTGACCACAGGGATGGGGGTCAGGGGAGGAGGGCACCTGCCCCGAGAGAGTCGCCATGCTGCAGGCGTGGGGACAGGCGCCCCAGCTCTGTCCGGGCCTGGTGCCCCAGACTGTCCAGGGATTTGTACATAGTTAGGATGGGGCAGGATATGCGACCACGCCTGCCCAGAGCCCAAGCAGAGCTGGGCCCCCGGGGAGCCAAGGCTGAGGAGTGGGCTGGTGGTCTTCCCTGCGTACACGGGGGGCTGGGGCCCAGAGAGCCCTGGGCCATAACCCACATGGCCTCAGAGGACCCCTTGAGCTGATCCTAGCCCCACAGCGGTGCCAGGTCCCCCGTCCCCCACAGCGCAAGCGCCACTGTACCAGGAGAAAAACTCTAGAACACTATTTTTCATTATTGGTTTTCCAATCATTTGACTAATAGTCTACATTTAAATAAAATTTTAAAAATGAAAAGCCTGTGATGTGAGAGTCAGGAGGGCTCATGGATGTGGGCAGGTGTGGTCTTGCTCTCAGATGCCACGGGGTAGGACCTGCAGGTTGAGGCGATTCGGGCTGAGGCTGTGGGCGGCTTCTTGGGAGGGTGAAGAAAAAGTGGGTCCCTTCAGGAGAAAACCAAGGTCCTGGGACACAGGGCTGGGCCAGGGCTCTTCTGCAAGGTGGGAGCAGGTCTGCCAATGGCCCCAAGACCTTGGGAGCCCAGGCTGCTGGAGAGAAGTTGAGCCGTCCTCTGACAGCAGGGCCGAGGAGGGGTGCAGCCCGCGGCAAGATCAGTGGAAAGCCAGCGTGGCCTGAAGCAGCTCCAGGAGGGCGCTGGGCTCTCCTGGGGCCTACATTCCAGGGCAGAGAACCCACTGAGGGCACCACGGAAACTCGTTTTCACAGACATTGCCCAGAACTTGGCTCTCAGAGAGGAGCTCATTATTTCAGCTGTGGGACTTCTTCCAGAGCATCTTTTCTGGAATTACACATAGACTTGGCCTCCAAGTTGGGGTTTGGGGGCCCAGAGGGCCCTTGCCCTGAGTCAGTGTGTCCTCCCCCAGCCTCTCGGGGTATGTCCCGCACTGTGGGGGAGGCAAGAGCCCTGGGACTCAGGAAGGTGCGGCTCCTGGCACTGACTCTTGTGTATGTGACCTTGGGCCTCGGTCTCTCTAACTCTACGAAGAAAGGGCAGGACCTGTCAGCCCTCTCGGCTCTAAACTCCACAGCAGGGACCCCAGTGAAGGCAGCCATCCTTCCTGCCCACCGCCCCCAGCACCCTGGCCAGGACACAGAAGTGAAGAGGCGTGTGGTTGCTCTCAGGGTTTTATTTGGGTTCTGCAGAAGTGGGGGGTGGGGCGGGGGTTCTCTAGAACCTCGAGAACCCAGGGAATGAACTTGGTGACGTTTTTGTACACCCCTGGTGAGAATGGGTGGCACTAGCTACTGCCCCAGGACACGATGCCCACCAGGGTCCAGGCTCCGTCTTTCTGGCAGACCAGGGGGCCACCAGAGTCGCCCTGCAGGAGGAGAAAGGACTTGTTCCCAAGCCCGAAGCGGGGTGCCAGGGCCCCAGTGTGCCCTGACCTGCCCCAGCCCAGGTTCTGTGCAGAGAAATGACCAGGGTGGGCACAGTGACTGAGCAGGAGACCCTTCGATGTGGGCCCCACGGCAGCCGCAGCTCCGTCACCGACTCCTGGAGGGCCTGGCTGGGGCAGGTGGCCGACCCTCTGACCCGGCCGGCGTCTGTACAGTGGGCCGCAAACCTCCGCCCCCCCGCGCCCCCCCTCCCCCCTCCGTCCCCCGCCGCGGGGCGGCTGGCGTGAGGATGCCACGGCCCCCGGGAGCCCCGCAGCACGCCCCGGCCAGAGCGAGCCCTGGGTCCGAGGCACCTGCTCGGCGGGTCCGGGCTTTGGCCGCGCCGGCTGGCGGGAGCGAGCGGGAGGAGCCGCGCGCAGAAAGGAGCCGCGCTCCCGGCCTGAGCAGGGGCGGGGCGGGGCGGGGCGGGGCGGGGCGGGGACGGCGAGCGCGGGCGGGGGTGGCGGAGCCGGGCCGCACCTTGCAGGGGGAGACCCCGCTGGCGCCGGCGCAGATCATCACATCGGTGGTCTTGCTGCCCCGGAACTTCTGGCCCTCGGCGTTGGACAGGAGGGGCAGGGCCGCCGGCTGCAGCTTGTCGGGGGTCTTGTTGGCTGCAGGGACACAGCAGGCCGGCGGGGGTCAGGGCCCCTCCCCCGCCCGCCCGCCCCACGGCGGAAGCGCTTGGGACGCTGGAGGAGGGGCCGCCGCCGGGGAAGGGGACACCCGGCCGACCCGGGCCCCGAACCACAGCTGGCCGTCGGACTCCCAGCCCGGACCCCGGGGCCAGCGGAGCACGGCCGCCGGCCCCCAGTCCGGGGAGGAGTCCGGCCTGGAAAGGGGGCAACGTGGACCTGGCTGCAAGTTCGTGAGGGCGATGCTTGCTGGTACGTAGGTGTTTCTCGGCAAGTTCGTCTTCAAGTACAGAGCGCTTGAGCTCATCTCTATTCATGTTTGGTAGGTTTTTCATTAAGAGGGTTTTAAATAAAGAAATAGAAAGATTTATGGCTTGCACTTTACGTGCTTGGGACTCGGACCAAAAGCCAGAACGAGTCTCGCTCCTGACAAGGCCCTGCCAGGACGCTCACAGCCGCACTGGGTCTTGCCGCGGCCCGTGGTGGCGCAGACGGAGCCCGCGGGGAAGCTGGTGCTGGCACTGGGCAGGCACACGGGGGACACGGTGCTGGAGAGCGGGGCCGGCCGGCGTGGCCAGCTTCAGCAGGGCGATGTCGTTGCTGTCCATAATCCTGTCCCACAGCAGGTGTTCAAAAACCTGGGGACACGTGGTGGGGGCTGGGCAGAGCTCAGAGGGAGGACTTGGGGGATTGAAGTGGGGGGACAGAGGCCTGGAGCCGCAGAGGGCTCAGCGCCAGGCGGACGGTCGTTGAGAAAGACGCGCAGATGGAGTTGCACAGACAAAATCTCTGGAAACTGGCATTTGACACATTGGTGATATTTAGTTTCTATATTTTTGTGCTTTTCTACCATGAGCAAAACTTAATTTTACCATCAGAAACAACCTTCCGTATTTGTAAAGGAGCTTTGTTCCTTGGGAAAGAAGGCTCTGGACCGAGAAATGCAGGGGTGAGGCCCAAGCGGGTTGGCCAGGATCGTCTGTGCCCACACACCCTGCCCCCCTTGCCCCTCCCTCCTCCCGGGCAGGGGGGCGGGGGGAGCAGCCCCACCGCAGCCTGCCCGCCTGGCGGTCCCTCCGCGATCCTCAGCGCCTGGACAGCCTCCTCATCAGAGCCATGATCAGACACCCCAGCCACCACATGGTGGCTCTTCCTGGAGAGAGAGGGGGTAGCAGAGGGTGCTCAGGCTCTGGCCACCTCGGAGGGGTGTCTGGGAACCGCGCCCGGTGAGGGAAGCCCCGGCCGAGCCACGGGGACCTCGACTCCCACGGGGACCCAGGGGCCTGGTTCCCCATCTGTGCAGCGAGGGCACAGGCCTAGAGCTGCTCTCCTGGACCAAGCGGGGGTCCGAGGCAGTGGGGGGCACAAGGGTGGGGGTTTTCTCCTGCAGCTGGTGGCTCTGCCTGTAGCTAGGAGGTAGGGGCAGCTTCTTCCCCACCCGCCGGCTGCCCCAGACCCTTCCCGCCAGGGGGCAGTGCCTGGACAGGGGGGTTGGGGAGGGAGTGAGGGTGGTTCCCCGAGCCCGGGCCTCACCTGACCCTGCAGTGGGCGACAGTGAGCACCCAGTGCTGGTTGATGAGGGAGCCCCCGCAGAAGTGTAAGCAGGAGCCAGTCTGGGGAGAGGGGAGAGGGACAGTCAGCTTCCCCTCTCCTGCCTGCCCCGCCCCCAGTCTAACCCGCCCCTCCTCAACTTTCCCCTCACCTGCAAGGACACCTGCCAGGGCCAGGAGCTGGGGACAGCGTCCTCCCCACTGACGATCCGGGACAGGCCACTCAGCTCGGGGTGGATGGCGAGGACTCCGCAGCCTCGGTGCCAGGGCCAGGGTAGCTGGTCAGTGGATAGGGCAGGGGGGAGACCCGGCACTTCCAGGCGTCTGTGGCCACCTAGCACCCGGAGCTTTGGCCACTGCAGGGCACTCAGCCCCTCCTAACCCAGCCGGCAGCTGGTGCCCTTGTGGAGGGTCCTGGAGGCTGGAGGACCTCTGGAGTTGGGGCCCGGAGCTAGAAGCCTGGGTCCGGAGACTCCCTATGTAGCTAGCTCCCCAACCCATTGTGTGCCCCGCGAGGAGCCTCCATCCCGCTCTGAACCCAGGGTCCTGGGTCATGGGGCTGGGATGTCCTGCTTGAGTCCCTGGTGCTCTCACGGCCCCCTGAGTCTGCAGCAGGAGCAGGTCGGGGTCAGAGTGTTACTCCACCCAGAGCGGCACAAACCCAGGAGGCTGCCCGAGTTGGGAAGAGAGAAGAGGCAGGGCAAAAGGACGGGCATGGAAGACGTTCCTGAGGCAGAATTCCTGTGGCTCGGGGACACATGTGGACGCTGGAGGAGCCCGGACGACCCCCTGCTTCTGAGCCGATGGAGGAGGCCAAGACGAGGCAGGTCCAGCATGACCAGTGGAGTTCGAGGGGCCCGAGGGACCTCTAGGTGGAGGAGGAGTGGGGAGCCCAGGAAAGGCACCCAGAGAAGCTGGCGGGGGGTAGCCAGCGGGGCCGGCAGGGGGTCAGCTGGGGCGGGTGATGAGAGGTGCAAGGACTTGGCCCTCCAGGTCCCAGCTTCTGGGGGTGCGGGGGGCCGGGGGTGGGAGAGGCTTGGTCTGGGGCTGCCAGGCCTGCCTGAACCTTGCGCTTACTGGAGCTGCTACCAAAGAGGAGAAAGCCAAGGACAACCCAAAGAAAGGCCATGGCGTGTGGCTCAGGAGGTGGGATGGGGCTGCCCAAATGACCCCCATTATATTCCCCTAGCCCACCAATTACAGCCGGCCTCGCCATCCCTTCCTTATCATGAGTCCCTGGGCTGAGGAGCACCTGACTCCTGTGCAGGCCTGGGAAAGTCGCAGCCCTAGGGAGCTGCTCCTGGGAAGGTTCCTTGGAACCACAGGTGTGTGCGGCCAGCAGGTGGCTCATCCCCCAGCTGTCCACTCCCCGGGGGTGGGGGCCCTGAGCACCTTGAGCAGGGCCTGGATGGCCAGGACCCTGCTGCCTACGAGGGTGGGAGCAAGGAGTGAGGGGTGGGGGCCAAGATCCCACTTCATCTCTTGGGAGCAAGACTAAAAAAGGGCCCTCCAGGGACCTCCTGCCATTCGTCCCAGTGAAGTTGCAAGTTCAGGAGCAGAATGAGGTCTCAGGGGCCCCAACACAGGAGAGCACATCATCAATGTGTCTTTTATTGGTTTATTGAGGCTTTGTGGGAGCAGGTCAGTAGGGACAGCGGGGTGGGGCTGGGGACTCAGTTGGCTGCCAGGATCTGCTGAACCCAGGGCATGAGCTTGGTGACGCGGGCATACACGCCAGGACTGGAGGTAGAGCAGGTCCCACTGCCCCAGGACACGATGCCCACCAGGGTCCAGGCTCCGTCCTTTTGGCAGACCAGGGGGCCACCAGAGTCACCCTGCAGGGAGAAAGAGGGGCTTGGATCTGGCAGCCCGTAGACACCCGGCAGGTGCATACTGGAGGGATTATGAAAGAAGCTGCAGTAGCTCCTTGTGTGGTTTGTGCCCCTGTAAGGCTGGGCCATCACCAGGGGCCCTCGGATAGAGGCCTAATAAAGCGGGTTTGATTGATAGGAAGGAAGCATGGGTGGTGCTGGCCTGGCCGTGGAGCCCGACTCTTTCTGGAGACTTCTGGGCGCCATAGTCCACTACCCAGGCTGTACCTTGCACTGCTCCAGTGGGGGAGGAGGGGGACATTCGTTCAGACCCTGATTTCAACGGACTTTTGCAGTAGGGCAGTTTCAAGATCAGAGCCCCCTGTCCTGGCATCCCTCTGTTGTGGTCACTGGTGATCAGCCAGGAGAACTAAGCATTTTCGCGACTGCTCAAGCAGGAATTCAGGGACAGAGTGTCAGGCCCTCCAAAGAGGCCTGCGTGTGCCTTCCATCTCCTCTCTCCCGCCAAGCCCCTGACCCGGGACTTTGCCGGAACCCACCCCAGGCTGGGAGGGAAGGGGCGCCAGGTGAGTCCAGGAGGCCATACCATGCAGGAGGACACGCCACTGGCCCCGGCGCAGATCATGAGATTGCTGATCTTGTTGCCCCAGAACGTCTTGCACTCGGCGTTGGACAGGAGGGGCAGGGTCGCCTGCTGCAGCCTGTCAGGGGTGTTGGCATCTGGAAGGGCAGGGTGGGCAGTCAGCAGGCACGGCCCGGCCCCCCACCTCCCACCCACCCGGCTGGAGGGTGCTCACTGCTGTGTTTGGTCAGGCCCCAGCCCGTGGTGACACATAGGGTCCCGGCAGGGAAGTCGTCATTCTCAGCGGGCAGGCACACGGGGGACACGGTCTGCGAGAAGCGGGCGGGCGTGGCCAACTTCAGCAGGGTGATGTCGTTGTTGACGGTGAATATGTTGAACTTGGGGTTCTTGAAAACCTGCGGGGTGGGGTGGACAGCGGCGGATGGGGTCCGGGAAGAGGTTGACGGGGGGGCTGAAGCAGGACACCAGGCCACCCCAGGTCACCCCAGTGCTTCTGTCTGCACAATGGCCTGTTCGACTTGGCAGCTCCTTCTACAGCCCTGGAAGCCCGAGGCTAGGCCCAGGACCACGGTGCAGACCTTGAACACCCTGCTTTCTGCTTTGCCCCCTCCTGATGGGGTACCAGGGTGGTCGGGAGCATCTGGGGGTGTTCAGGCCTTAGCCTGGGCGGCACACTCCTGAGGGCCTGCCCCCCCCCCCCCCCGCCCTGGGGTCAAGCCTGGACTCCAGGGCCACCATACCTTGGCAATCTTCAGCACCTGGATGTCCTCAGCATCGGAGCCCTGGTCAAACTCCCCAGCCACGACCAGGTGGGAGGTTCTGGAGAGGGCCCGAGAAAGAAGGAGGATCCTGCTGTGAGGCGGTGGGGCCATGCGAGGGGGTGCAGACTGCATGTGTGTGCCTGTGTATCTTTGTGCATATGCTCAGAGTTGTTGATCCAGAGATGGGAGCGCAAAATATCAGTAATTGCCCCCGAAACACCTGCACCTACAGCATGCCGGGTGTTTCCTTCCTGGTGACCCTTGGGAGACCAGCATGACTTGGATTTTCTACACATTCCCAAACAAGGAAACTGAGGCACGAGGAGTTAAAGGTCCAGCCCTCAGTGCTGAGAGTCTCCCCCCCGACCAAGGGGTTTCCTGGGGACCCTGAGTCCTCACCTGACCCCGCAGTGGGCGGCAGTGACCACCCAGTTCTCGCTGATGAGGGAGCCCCCGCAGAAGTGGAAGCCAGTGCTGTCCTGGAGGAAGACAGACGGGTCAGTGCTGGCTGGACACCAGCAGCCCCCAGCCTGGCCCCGGGTGGGCCAATACCCCCATGTGTCCTCCACTCAGGGGCAGAATTCCCCCCTCACCTGCAAGGACACCTGCCAAGGCCAGGAGCCCGGGACAGCGTCCTCCCCATTGACGATCCTGGACAGGCCATTCAGCACGGGATGGATGGTGGGAACCCCGCAGCCTGGGGGTGGGAGTACGAGGTAAGGGATGGAGGCCAAGCCCTCCCCACCCAGGTCCCACTCTCCCAGGAACCCCCAGGGACAACTCAGTCTGACGTGTGCTTCAGCCCAGACAAGCCCAACAGGTTGGCTTCGAAGTGGTGGCCAGGCCAGAGCACGAGATGGAGGCAGGGCTCTGGGGGTGTGAACCCAGCCCCACCACTGCCTCGCCTTACCATTCTGAGCGTTTTCCCATCTGCAAAGAGAGGGTCATATAGCTGCTAACCTCACAGAGTTGGGATAAGGATCCAAGAAGACTTGGATCGGCCGCCTGGGCGGCCCGGTTGGTTGAATGTCCGACACTTGATTTCAGTTCAGGTCATGATCTTGGGGTCCTGAGATCGGGCCCCAAGTCTGGCTCTACGCTCAGAGGGTAGTCTGCTTCTCTCTCTCTCCCTCTCCCTCTGCCCATCCCCTCCCTCAAACTCTCTCTCTCTCTCTCAAATAAATAAATAAATAAATCCTAAAAAAAAAAAAAAGCAGCAAGAAGACTAAGCAGGCAAAGCAGGAACTTGCTCTCTTCCTGGCACAGAGCAAGGACTCAGTGAACACAAGTTTAAAAGTGCTGGGTTCGAGGGTCCCAAAGGGTTGTGGTGGTCCAGCCACGCCTGCCCGCCTGCTCACCCTCTGAACTTGTTTGGGAGCCACTAGCTGTTCAGAGAATTTTCGCTCCCTCGAGTTGGCCTCCCTGTCCCTTGCACAGTGTGCAAGGCCTCAGTCAGCCCCAGGACGGCCCACCTCCTGCTGGGGGCCTTGCACTGGCTAGTCTGGTCCAATCCTCCCAGCACCCCCATCGTGCTGATGGGGCTGGTGAGGCTCAGAGGGGGAGAGAGACCTGCTCAGGCTCACACCACCGTGTGCACCTGAATGGGGAGCAGGGACCCTGTTGCCCCTTCTGGCCCCGGGGGTTGAAGGGGAGCAGAGACATCCCTTCTGGCTTCTGTTTGCCCCGAACTCACCGAAGGCTGTGCCCAGGAGGGCGCAACAGGAGAGGACCCAGAGGAAGGCCATGGTCAGGGAGGTGTATGGTGCCTGTCTGGGGAGCTCCCCGTTATATCCCTGGGCACCAAGCTGTTATCTGCCAACCTTGAGGTGACAATCCCTTTCTTGGGCATGTGCCCGAGGACGTAGAATGAGCCAGAGCAGGGCTAGCATCGGGGCATGGGATGGCAGCACCTGCGGCCCATGGTCAAGCTTGGGTCTGGGTCAAGGGCAAAGGTGGGGCCAAACAAGATAGCCATGGGGAAGGGCTCAGAAAACTTGGGCTTCCTCTTCCAGGAAGGGACTTCTGGACACCAGCCTGGCCTGGGCAGGGTTTGAGCCCCAGCCTATTCTCTCATGGCCAGGAGAACCTTGGACAAGTAATTTACTTGGTCTGTTAGTTATTCTAAAGCCCTGGGCAGTGTGGTCAAGGAGGAAGGAGGTGTGGGGACCAAGGTGCTGGTGGCCAGGGCTGAGAATGTTCCCCTGGTCTTGGGGATGGCCAAGCAGTCTCCGTGAAGGTTCCATTAAGTATCTGGGGCGGTCACTTGGGCTATGTGCAGCATGGCTCAGAGGGGCAAGCCGCGCACTGCCTGTTCACACGAGGCCAGGTCTTTTCACCGAGGCGCCATAGGCCCCTGGAATCGAGTGTGTGGCATCCTGGAACCATGGCCTCAGTGAGAGCTGCTGCCGGCTCGATCAGGCAGGAAATGGGGTTTGGGCCGGGGGCAGGCAAGGAGGCCGGCTTCTGGCTTGGGCGACAGGGTGGACAGTGGGGCCCTTTCTCAGCACTTGAGAGTGAGGCTGCCAGGCACAGAATGAGCCCCACAAAACACACAAGGAAAAATGGTATCTCATGGCTGCTTTTAATTTCCATCGCACTGATGGCAGCGTGCTCCATAGTACAGATCTCAGCACAACACAGCTGTGCAGACTGGGGCAGGTTGAGTGCTGTCTCTGGTTTTGTTTCTAAGTATGTAAAAGGGGATGCTTGTAGTATGGATCCCACATGATGAAAGGGCATGACCCATCCCCAGCTGGGACCAGGCCTAACACACAATCCGTGCTGGCTGGTCCTCCGTACTCCTTCCTGAAATTCCTATCGGTGCCCTTTCCACATTCTAGCAGCCTGTCCGATGACAACGCGGGGTGGCCACACTGTATCAGGTGGGAAAGCAGGGCCCAAAACAGGAGGCAGAGGGTGGCCCCTTCTTTTTTTTTTTTTTTAAAGATTTTATTTATTTGACACAGAGAGAGAGAGCACAAGCAGGGGGAGCAGCAGAGGGAGAGGGAGAAGCAGGATCCCCACTGAGCGGGGAGCCCGATGCGGGGCTCGATCCCAGGACCCTGGGATCACGACCTGAGCCGAAGACAGACGCTTAACAGACTCAGCCACCCAGGCACCCCAGGGTGGCCCCTTCTGTGAGACCATGCTATCCCTGCAAGCCCCTTCATTCTTTCCAGCCCAGCTAACCAGGCCCATAGTGGGCTGCAACCAAGGAAAAGAAATTTCTCCTGCTTTTAGCAAGCGTACATGGGGGAAAGCAGTGGGAGAATTTAGTGAGAAGAGTTAAAAAAAAAAAGTGCATTCCTACCAGCTAAGGAGTTATCGTGATTAATACCGAGGCAGGAGGGCCTCACCCAGAAGGGGACATTTAGGTTTCGGGCGCAGCGGAGCGCGCCAAGCACAGCCCGGGAGCTGTGTCCAGGCCGAGGCGGGAACTAGAGCGAAGGGTGATGCTCAGGAGGCCGCCCGCAGGAGGCAGAGGGCACTGATGAGCCCGGAAGGCAGGAAGCCAGGGCAGAAAGCGCGGGGGCGGGGGGGCGACCGAGGAGGGCCCTGGTGGAGACACGGTCGGGAGCGGCTGCGGCCGCCCGGCGCGTCGTTCCACCTGTGGAGCCGCAGTGGCAGCCCCGGGCGGCCAGGGGGCCGCGGCCGCAGGGCTGGCAGGACCCCAGGTGGGAGGGGCGGGCAGGCGGGGGCGGGGCCGCGGCCTGGGAGCCGAGCGCGCGCCGAGGCCCCGCCCCCCCGCGCCCCAGGCTCCCCGGCTGCGGAGGTGTGGGAACGCGCGCAGCTGCAGGGCGGGGAGGGCGGGCCGCACGTGCGCCCGCTCCTGCGGGGCGCGGGGCCGGAAGTTCGCTGGGGCGGGGCCGGAAACTCGCTGGGGCGGGGCCGGAAACTCGCTGGGGCGGGGCCCGCGCCCTCCAGCCCGCCCCGCCGCCGCCCCAGACCCAGAGGAAGGACCCCTGGGCCCGGACGCCGGGCGCCCCCGCCCCGCGCGGTTAGGCCTCGGCCAAGCGGCCAGTCGTCAGGGTCCCAGGAGGAGCCGACGCATCTCTGGACCCAGTTGTTCAGCCAATCAAGTTGACGGCGTGGGTTTGGAACCCTGCCCCCCGCGCTCCTGGAGCGCACCCGTGTCCACTCTTGCACACTCCCAGGGAGAAGGTATGGCCTGGTTTGCGGGTTGTGTGCCGTTCAGAAAAGCTTACCTCCGCGCTGCTCGGCTCGTTGCAAGCGTGTAGCAGCTAGTGTGTTTAGCGGGCACTGCTGAAGCAGTTCCAGGAAAAGGGGTGGCGCAAGGCAGTGCACTCGGGATGACCAGCTCCGTGTGCGCGCTGGGAGCAAACAGCAGGGGGACCGCTCTTGCCCAGGCAGCCTGTGCTTTGCCGGGGACCTGAGGCCCTGAGCCAGTCCCTGCGCAGCTACCTCCTGGGATTTGGCCCCAGGTGGAGGTTGTGGGGTGCGGGGTGTCTGGGTCCTGCCTGGCCTGGAGGGAGGGCGTCCTTCCACCACTGACAAGTCTAAGACTGGTATTGCTTGAGGCCGGCACTCAGATGTCCGTTTCCTTAGGTGAGGGGGTCCCTTCCTCTTGAAGGCCTGCCTCTCAGGAGGTCAAACCCCAACCCTCTTTTTTTATTAAAAATAAGATATAGTGAAGTATAATTTACATGTGATGAGATGCACAGATGTTAAGTGAACAGAGGGATGAACAGATACACACACACACACACACACACCATAGTGTAACAAACACCACAACCAAGATATAAAATAATGCCATGACTCCAGAAAGTTCCCCCATGCCTCTTTCCAGCTACCCCTCCTCTGAGGCAATCAGCAACCACTGTTCCTATTTCTTTCACCACAGATTAGTTTTGCCTGTTCTAGAAATTGATATAAATGGAACTGTACTGTATGTTGTCTTTGTATCTGGATTCTTTTCACTCAGCCAGATGGTTTTTCTTTTTTTTTTTTAAG
Source organism: Mirounga leonina (assembly GCF_011800145.1). Taxonomy (NCBI): domain Eukaryota; kingdom Metazoa; phylum Chordata; class Mammalia; order Carnivora; family Phocidae; genus Mirounga; species Mirounga leonina. The sequence goes on from NW_023270469.1 coordinate 11,889,664, forward strand.
ATTTTATTTATTTATTTGACAGAGAGAGACACAGCGAGAGAGGGGACACAAGCAGGGGGAATGGGAGAGGGAGAGGCAGGCTTCCCGCGGAACAGGGAGCCCAATGCGGGGCTTGATCCCAGGACCCTGGGACCATGACCTGAGCCGAAGGCAGTCGCTTAACGACTGAGCCACCCAGGTGCCCCTCAACATGAATTCTAAAGGGAGATAGTCCAAGGCTGATGTGGCAGTTCAAAAACCTGTGGCGTTTTCCTCATGGCTCCGATATGGCTACTGAATGTCCGTGCATCACAGCTGCATTCAGGCAGGAAAAGAAGGGGGAGAGAAAAAGACAAAAAGCAAGACCACCAGAATCTGTCCCATTAAAAAAAAAAAAATCTTCCTGGTTAGCCCCCATCCAATGATTTCTGCTTACATCTAATTAGCAGAGCTATGTCTCCAGGCCACCTCCATTTGCAAGGGGGGTGGGGGGGTCGGAAAGGAAGCATTTTAGCTGAACCTTCTCTACCTCAAACAAAATTTGGAAGAATGGCGGACGAGGTTTTAGTAAGCTCCCAGCACCGACTGCCACACCAGGGAAACTGTTTAACTCTGAGGTTGGAAAAACAGAAACTGATTCTTTTTTTTTTTTTTTAAGATTTTATTTATTTATTTGAGAGAGAGAGTGAGAGAGAGAAAGAGCACAAGAGGGGGGAGCGGGAGAGGGAGAAGCAGACTCCCTGCTGAGCAGGGAGCCCGATGCGGGACTCGATCCAGGGACTCCAGGATCATGACCTGAGCCGAAGGCAGTCGCTTAACCAACTGAGCCACCCAGGCGCCCCAGAAACTAATTCTTACATCTTTTTTCTTTTCGTCAATGACCCAACTCTTAGGCCTTGACTCCTTCAGGGTTTAGGCATTTGAAATGGAACAGCCCAGGGTCCCACAGTTCAAAAGCCCTGACTTTTTGTGCAAGTCAGCGGTCACCAGCAGAACAGAAAACTCTGTGTACTTAAGGCAAGGATGAATTTCTTAAGAGGCTCAGTGTTGTCAGGATGGTGAGCTGGAAAACCAGGCTCAGGGCTCAGCTTCTGTTCAGTTTCATCGGCAGCATTTCTCCCTTTTGAGCGGTTCCTGAAACAGGCTCGTGCAGCCGAGACGAGATGGAGTTGCGGGGGCCCCCGTGGGAAACCAATAGCCCCCCTCAGACAGGGCAGCTCGCGCAGACCGCTCCTAAAGGTGCGGCTTCGGGAAACCATCGGGCGACGCGAGCTCAGAGCTCACAACAGTGGGGAGATGCAGGGGACGTTAGTTGCACGCCGGAGGGTAACACGCGTGGGGGAGGCTCCCACGGGAGCATGGCCTTCGTGGAAGACAGTGAAAACCGCCCAAAGGGGGGGGCTCTTCCTTCAGAGCTTGCTATCCATAGCGGGGGTGGGGGGGTCCTGCAGCTTCACTGGCCTCGGGCACAGACTCAAGGCAGGCAGGGGCGAGGGGAAGGTTTGTCGCGGACAGAGGGCAGGCTGGAGGCGTGCCCTGATCGCAGGCTGTTGGCGCGGGGAAGGGGGGCACCCCCGGTGAATGGCTAGGGGTGCATACTGGGCCGGTCCTAAGCTGGAAGCTGGGGCAAAGATGAGGAAAGCGGTCAGTTATGAATCAAGTCGTGGCTGTCTAGGGTGGGCTGCTGCTGGCTTGCTGGGCTGGTTGCCGCAGACGGTGGGTCAGGGTTCTGTTCTCTCTGGTCTGGCTCTTGTCCGTTTCTATCTTCAGTGTCTCACCTTCCATATAAAGTTTGAGGGTGCAAGGTGTGCGTACAGGGAAATGGGAAGGATGGACTCTTGTTATGGGCCAGGGAGTGGTGCGGATGGGCGGGGGAGGTTCTGCGGAGAACAGGCTTTGTCTCAGAAGGCGGCAGCCCCAGGTCGGCTCAGAGCTTTTGTGCGGAGCGAGACTGGCTCCCGCAGATGGGGGCACGGGAGCACCTGTGTTGGCAGGAGGGGGTTCACGGAGATTTGAGGGTTCAGAGTTCTCCAGCCTTGCTCTGTCTACCTAAAGTACCCCACTGCTTCCCCACCAGCTCCTTACCTGATGGGGTTGAGTGTTTGTCAGATTCTGCAAGCCTCCAAGCCCTAAATCAGGCTCCAGGCTCATCTGTGGCCGTTTCGGTATAAATCATGTACTGTATAATTCGCCCATTTAAAGTGGATGAATCGATGGTTTTTGGTTTATTACATTAGTTTTTTAAAATTGTGGTAAAATATATATAATATGAAATTTGTCATTTTCATCATTTTTAAGTGTACAATTCAGCGGCATTAATTACATTCCCGATGTTGCACAACCATGCCCCCAACTCCCAAAACGTTTTCATCACTTCAAGTGTGTCCACTGAACCATAACTCCAATTCTCCTCTCCCCCAGCCCTGGTAACCTCGAATTTAATACCTGTCTCTATGGGTTTGCCTATGATGGATGTTTCATGGAAATGGAATCGTGCAGTAGGTGGACCACTGTGACTGGCTTCTGTCTTTGAGCATAATCCTTTCAAGGCTGATCCATGTTGTAGGACATATCCACAGAGACTACACCATTTTCCATCCCGTCCAGCATTGTACGAGGATTCCAGTTTCTCCAATTCTTTGCCAAAGCCTCTTATTTCCCTTTTAAAAAATTATAGTCATCATGGTAGGTGTGAAGTGGTATCTCATTGCGTGTTTTTTTTTTAATTTTCAAATTGTGGTAAACTGCAAATAACATAAAATTTACCATCTGAACCATTTTCACGTGCACAGCTCAGTGGTAGTAAGTGCATTCACAGTGTTGTACACCCACCCCCAACATGCCCAGAACTCTCTTCATCTTGCTACACTGAAACTCTGCACCCATTAAACTATAACCCGCCATTGTCTCCCCTACCAGCGCCATGCAACCATCATTCTACTTGCTGTCCAATGACCTCCTATAAATGGGATCATACAGTGTTTGCCTTTTTGTGACTGGCTTCTTTCACTGAGCATGATACCCTCCAGGTTCGTCCATGTTGTAGCCTCTGTTGGGATTTCCTTCCTTTTTAAGGCTGAATAATATTCCCTTCTATACGTAGACCACATTTTGCTTCTCTGTTCATCTGTTGATAGACATGTGGCTTGCTCCCATGTCTTAGATACTATAAAGAATGTTGCTACAAATATGTCTTTGGGAATCTGCTTTTCATTCTTCTGGGTGTATATGCAGAAGTGGAATTGTGCGATCATGGGGTAAATCTGTTTTTAATTTTTTGAGGAACTGCCATTATGCAAGGGATCCCATTTCTGCCCATCATTTCTCATTCTTATTTTCTGTTTGTTTGTTTGTTTTGGCTTCTATTTGCCATCCTAAAGGGTATGGGCTATATCTCACTGTGGTTTCGATGTGCATCTCCCAGATAACTGGTGGTTTTTATCATCTTCTTGTGTGCTCCTGGACCATTGGTCCAACTCAACTCTCCAGTATTTATCATCACCGCTGACCCCGTAGGGTCTCGGTGCCACAGTTACCTGCCCTCCAGGGCCTGTTTCCACCTGCCCTTCAGCCTCTGCCACCGCCAGTGTTAACTGGTGATGCCATAGCATCACCCCGTGGGCCACCGGGGTCTCCTCTTCCCTGACAAAGAGGTTCTCCATGGACTTCTCCAGTCTGTGAGCATCGCTTTCCCAGAATCCCATGTTCAGTGGGCCCAGGGACACAGCCACTCTATCAGTCACGGTCTTGCTGGAAAACAGGCGGCACACTCAAAATTGGGTGATTGAGGTGAATTTATCTTTTTAAATTTTTTTAAAAAGATTTTTATTTATTTGACACAGAGAGAGCAAGTGACCCAGAACATCTGTAGAACACTTGTAGATGATCTTGCACTGAAAATACACTTTGCTGGGCCCCCGCCACCTACGTTCAGTGTACTGGAGGCCTCCCGGCGACCACAGCCGGGGTTCTTTGAATCCCATGGTGGGATTGCCTATGATTAGGAGCTGGGATTCCTCCCCATTGCCCTGGCAGCGGCTGGTTCCAGGGACTGGCTACAGGCTGCACAGAGCTGCGCTCTCCAGGGCCCTGGCTCCGGGCTGGGGCGCCGGCGTCGCCTGTCACAGAGCCTTTGGGATGCCAAGCATTGCCAAGTCTCAGGGGTGACGAGACCTCAGAGCAGCTGCCCTTTTCCCAGGGGCTGAGGCATCCCAGGCTGAGAGCCAGCCCTGGCTGTTTGAGGGGCTTGACCCCCACTTACCGTTCAAGGTCTTTTGATAACAGGGAGGGTGGCCCTCGGGCTTCTCCAGCTGGACAGGGCCAGAGGGGCTGGGCAGGGCTTGGGGTGGCCCAGGAGACTTAAAAGCAGGGCCCCCAGCATGGTTGTCCCATATCTTCCTGAGAGCAGCAACATGGCCTTTCTCTGGCTTCTCTCCTGCTTCGCCCTTGTGGAGGCTGCCTTCGGTTGTGAGTGTCGGGACCCCAGGGGTGGGCCTGCCAGGCCTGGAGCAGGCTGAAGAGGGGTCCCGAGCCCCCAGTGGCTCTGCATCCAGCCCCAGGGAAGGAGCACGAGGGGCTCTGTCCAGAGCGAGCCCTGGGGCCCAGCCAAGAAGGAGTTTGGAACCCCGTTCCCTGCACGCAGCGGCCTCTCCCCAGACTGGCAAGCTGAGGCAGTGGGGAGCACAGGGGTCCTTCTGGGGCTCTCTGAGCACTTGGACTCTGAGCCAGGAGGGTGCCAGAGACCAGTCTGGGCCCCGCTGAGTCCCGGGGCCCCAGGCCTGGCTCGGGCAGGGGTACTGTGAGCAGAGGAGGGGAGCGGTCGCAGGAGACTCTCAGTGCCCGTCCTCAGATTTTTATTTATTGTGCCAGGCACTTGTGAAGTCCTTTATTTTCCATTAAAAAAGAAGAAATGGTAAAAACTACAGGAAATAATATGACAGCCACGTACCTACCATCAGGGTTTTGCAAATATTACTTTTTTTTTGCTGACTTGCTTCAGGGATTTCTTTTTAAAACATAAACTAGGGGTGCCTGGGTGGCTCAGATGGTTAAGCATCTGCCTTCGGCTCAGGTTGTGGTCCCGGGGTCCTGGGATCAAGCCCCGCATCGCATCGGGCTCCTGCTCAGCAGGGGGCCTGGTCTCCCCCTCCCTCTGCTTCTCCCCCTGCTCACGTTCTCTCTCTCTCTGTATGTCTCGAATGAATAAATAAAAAAAAAATCTTAAAAAAAAATAAAATAAAACATAAACTAGATTCAGCTCAAGCCACACTCTCCCTCTGACCCTCGTGGAATGTGAGCCCGATTCCAAGCTTGCTGTGCCTCATTTCTGGGCAGGCTTTTACCAATTTACTACATACTTAGAAATCCACAGATACCATACAAAATGCGTACAAACTTCCACACACAGTATTATACGCTACATCAATTTTAAAACGTGCCCGGGGCACCTGGCTGCCTCAGTCGGTGGAGGTGGAGCTTGCGACTCTTGATCTCAGGGTGGAGAGTTCAAGCCCCAGGCTGGGCACGGAGCTTACTTTAAAAAAAATAAAGTGCCGGGGCGCTTGGGTGGCTCAGTCGTTGGGCGTCTGCCTTCGGCTCGGGTCGTGTTCCCGGGGTCCTGGGATTGAGCCCCACATTGGGCTCCCTGCTCCTCGGGAAGCCTGCTTCTCCCTCTCCCCCTGCTTGTGTTCCCTCTCTCGCTGTGTCTCTGTCAAAAAAAATAAAAATAAAAATAAAATAATAAAGTACCTTTTGCCGCCCATGTAATGTTTTAGATTTATCCCCGTTGGTGCGGAGCCCCATCGCTGTAATCACTGTAGTCAGCTGTATAAATTCATCCTGGGATAGTTCTGTTTTTGCTGTTACAAAGAAAGCGATTAGTATGCTGACATGTTCTGGCAAGAATGCTCTGCGTTGGGTTACCCAGGGGCAGCAGGGCAGGCACTAGCCTGTGTTACCCAGGGGGGTGCGGTGACGGCTGCAGGAGCCTAACTTGACTTGCGCAGGTGCCGAGAATACCCCCAGGTCCTCACGGACATATTAAGTACACTTGTTTTTTTCTCAGCGTCTGGGACGACTCAAGCCCTCGTTTTCTGTTTTCCCCATGTGCCCATGTATGGGGCAGAACCAAATTATTTTATTTAATAAAATAATTAAGAAACATAAACTTTATGCATGAATAGTTCCTGAAATCTCTGGAAAAGAAAATTCAGCGAGGGCACAAGGGTGGAATGTACCATTTCCTACCCGCCTGGGCAAGGCGTCCTAGTTCCAGATTCCCCGTGCGCTTGGGATTAGCCAATTTTAATCTCACTCCTCCCATCCAACAGGTGAGTTTTGACCTGAGAGGGGAGCCTTGTTTGCTCCCCTGTGTACTGAGGTAAATGAGCAGTGGAGATTCAGGGACACTCTGAGTTCTCACAGCAAGAAGGCTGGGAGTCCAGTCTGATTTCTCAGCCTGTTTTCTGCTCCTTCATCAGGAAAGCCCTGAACATGGCAGCATGAGTAGGGTTAGCAGGCTGCATGTGGGGATCCTCATGCCTACAGGTTGAGGACTGCAGCAGAAGTTGCCTGGGGGTGGTAGGAGGGTGGTGTGGGGTCCTGCGCGGGCCTGGAAGAAACTAGTTTTGCAGATTGGCCCTGGGCCTCAGCCTTCTTCCCCCTCCTCCTGCCCCCCCCACCAGACTGCGGGGTCCCCACCATCCATCCCATGCTGAGTGGCCTGTCCAGGATCGTCAATGGGGAGGACGCTGTCCCGGGCTCCTGGCCCTGGCAGGTGTCCCTGCAGGGGAGGGGGGAATTCTGCCCCTGAGTGGAGGACACACTGGGCTATTGGCCTACCCGGGGCCAGGTTGGGGGCTGCTGGTGTCCAGCCAGCACTGACCTGTCTGTCTTCCTCCAGGACAGCACTGGCTTCCACTTCTACGGGGGCTCCCTCATCAGCGAGGACTGGGTGGTCACTGCCGCCCACTGCAGGGTCAGGTGAGGCCTGGGCAGGCTCAGGGCTCTGCTTCTGGCTACGTTTCGGGGTGAGGAGGGAGCAGGGCCCACTCCTAGTCCTTAACTTCCACGTGATTCCTCTAGCACATCTCACCTGGTCATGACTGGGGAGTTTAACCAGCGCTCAGATGAGGAGAACATCCAGGTCCTGACGATTGCCAAGGTATCCCTGAGCCCTGTCCCACTGGCCTGGGGGGCTCAGCCGAGGGGCTCGGGGCAGGAGCAGGAAGGACAAGACCCTTGGGCTGCTTGAGACACAGGAGCCCAGGGGTGGATGGGACTGCCCTCCGAATTCTCATTCCGGGCTCCTGTGGGTCTGTTTCTTCCACGGGCTGCCAGAGAAAGAGCTTATCTCTTTGCAACCTGCAGATTGCCAGCGAATCCGAGGGCTTGATTTTGTTGTTCTGGCTCTGCCCTATAGGTTTTCAAGAACCCCAAGTTCAACATGCTGACCGTCCAAAATGACATCACCCTGCTGAAGTTGGCCACGCCCGCCCGCTTCTCCCAGACCGTGTACCCCGTGTGCCTGCCCAAGGCGACAGACGAATTCCCCCCTGGTTTGCTGTGTGTCACCACCGGCTGGGGAAGGACCAAGTACAACGGTGAGCAGGACCTGGCGTTTCCCCCCAGGAGATGTGTCTGCGCTTGGGGCTGCCTGAGTAGCGGGAGTCTCCAGGGGGGCACCCCTGTGGCTTTTTTTTTTCTTGTCTAAATTGCAACACAGCCATAAATCTTTCCATTTCTTTATTCAAAACCCTCTTGGGGAACCTGGATGGCTCAGTCGGTTAAGCGTCTGCCTTCTGCTTGGGTCATGATCCCGGGGTTCTGGGGTTGGGCCCTGCGTCGGGCTCCCTGCTCAGTGGAGAGCCTGCTTCTCCCTCTGCCTCTGCTCCCCCTGCTTTGCTCTCTCTCAAATAGATAAAATCTTAAAAAAAAAAAAAAAAAAGAGCTTAAGCGCTCTGTACTTGAAGACTAACTTGCCGAGAAACACCTACGTACCAGCAAGCATCGCCCTCACGAACTTGCAGCCAGGTCCACGTTGCCCCCTTTCCAGGCCGGACTCCTCCCCGGACTGGGGGCCGGCGGCCGTGCTCCGCTGGCCCCGGGGTCCGGGCTGGGAGTCCGACGGCCAGCTGTGGTTCGGGGCCCGGGTCGGCCGGGTGTCCCCTTCCCCGGCGGCGGCCCCTCCTCCAGCGTCCCAAGCGCTTCCGCCGTGGGGCGGGCGGGCGGGGGAGGGGCCCTGACCCCCGCCGGCCTGCTGTGTCCCTGCAGCCAACAAGACCCCCGACAAGCTGCAGCCGGCGGCCCTGCCCCTCCTGTCCAACGCCGAGGGCCAGAAGTTCCGGGGCAGCAAGACCACCGATGTGATGATCTGCGCCGGCGCCAGCGGGGTCTCCCCCTGCAAGGTGCGGCCCGGCTCCTGCCCTCCACACACCTGTCCCCCAGGTGAGGCCTTTCTTCTGCAGCTCTCTGCACATGGACACCGGCTACTCTAGGCTTTGTTCCACAACAGATGCACCATTTGCTTTCCCACCAGTGATGCATGAGGGTTCCAATTGCTCCCCATCCTTGCCAGCTGTAGTTATTTTCCCTTTTTAAAAAAATTATTAGCCCTTATCCTATTTTGCAAAGAATTGCTTTAAATATGTACTATTTCATTAATTCAATGGTACTGTTAATGGAATAGCTTTAAAAAAAAAAAAGTTTATTTGAGAGAGATAGAAAGAGAGAGAGCGGGGGAAGGGGCAGAAGGAGAGGGAGAGAGAGAATCTCAAGCAGACTTCACACTGAGCACAGAGCCCCATGTAGGGCTCGATCTCACGACCTTAAGATCATGACCTGAGCCGAAGCCAAGAGTCGGATGCTTAACCAACTGAGCCACCCAGCACCCCTGGAATAGCTTTCTTAATTTCCTTTTCATGTGTATTATAGGGTACAGGTATATAGAACCTCAACTGATGTTGTGGTGTATTGTTTTTGCACCTTGCAACTCTCCTGAAGTTATTAGCTTGAATCGCTCACTTGTTGATTCTTTGGGATTTTTCTATATGTAGGATCATGATATGTGCAAATAGAGATAGCTGTACTTTTTCCTTTCCAATTTTAATGACTTTTATTCTTTTCCTTGTCTAAATTGTTTTGGCCACAATTTCCAGTACAATATTTGCCAGCAATGGTGAAAGCAGGCATCTTTGTCTTGTTCCTTCCTGATCTTAGGGGGAAAGCTTTCAATCCTTCACTATTGGATACAGCATTACCTGTGTGTGTTTTTCATCAATGCCCCTTAGCATCCAGCAAGTTCTTTTGTATTCTTAGTTTTCTGTGTGCTTTTTATCATGAAAGGATGTTAAATTTGGTCAAAGGTTTTTTTCTGTGTCAGTTGAGATCGTTATATGGGTTTTTCTTCATTCTGTTAGCATTGTGTATTCCACTGGTCCATTTCTTATGTTCTTATGTTCTTATTCCAAACCCTTTCGAGCTTGGGATAAATCCCACTTGGCCAGGTTGTATAATCTTTTGAGTATGCCGGTGGATTTGGTTTGCTAGTATTTTATGGAGAACTTTCACCTCTATATTCATGAGACATACTGGTCTACAATTCTCTTTTTTGTAGTGTTTCATCTGCTTTTGGTATCAGGGTAACACTAACCTCCTAATTTCTTTGTGTTTATTATTTGTGATTTTCTAACATCTTAGTTTGGCTCTTTGGCTCATTCATTTTTCTGCCTTTCCTCTTTCCGAATATAAATATTTCAGGCTTTAAATTTCCCTCAAAGCACTGTTTTCATTGCAGCCCATAAATTTTGATATATAATATATCGTCCTAAGTTTTTCTATTTTCATCATGATTTCTTCCACTCATGAGCTATATGGCAGTGTGTGCTCTCCTGCTCTGGTGAGCTTTTTACCAAAGAATGACATAATAAAAGAAAAAGCACAAATTGTTTATAGTTTGATTAACTTTTTTTTTTTTTAACTTTAAGTACAATCTACCCCTCAACATGGGGCTCAAACTCTTGACCCCAAGATCAGGAATCACGCATTCCTCCGACGGAGCCAGCCAGGCGCCCCAGTTCGATGAATTTTTCTGAGCACACATTCACACAGCAACCAGACCAGGAAACAGCACCGAGCCTCCAACGCCCCCTCCGCGGCCCCAGCAGAGTCCCCACGCCCACCTCAGTGACGTGGGTTGGCTCTGCCCGTTTGGAACTTCATACAAATGGAATCCTACGGTTGCACCCTTGAGTTTTTCCAATCTAAGTTTTTTTTTTATTTTTCCTTCAACCTGAGGAATCTATCTCCATAGTTTCTTCGCCCAGAGAGTTGTATCCGTTTCTGCTTTTTCTTCATCTCGTTTTCTGGGACCCCTGTTTTCTAGGCACTGGGGCATTTCCTCTTCTAGCCTCCCTATTTCTTTTCATTTGCTGTTTCTTCCAAGAGAGTTTCTTAACCTACCTTCTAACCCGTCAATTTCTTTTTAAAAAACTGATTATTTATTTATTTATTTAGTGCGGGGGATGGGGGGGCATTGGGGGAGAGGCAGTGGGAGAGAGAGAATCTTAGGCAGGCTCCACGCCCAGCATGGATAGCCCCACGCAAAGCTCGATCCCACGACCCTGAGATCATGACCTGAGCCAAAATCAAGAGTCAGACACTTAAGCGACTGAGTCACCCAGGCGCCCCACAATTTCTCAACTGTCTTACTTCTATTGAGCCTTCTATTATGTTCTTCAATCACTGTGGTTTTCATGCCTATCATTTCTACCTGGCTCTTCTTTTTCTAGTGTCTTGTTCTAATTTGGTATTGCTGGCAAATGATCTTACCTTGTTTAGTATGGTGTTTAGGCCTATTTTAAGTCTTGGTCCATTTTTTCCCCCCTCATATCTGTTTCCAGTGGAATCTGTAATTCCCGTTTGTGGATATCTTTTGAAGGAGCTGAGGTCCTCAGAATTCTCATTGTTTCGGAGAATGGGGCATGGAGAACCGGGTCCTCCCACACACATGGGGAGACGCCAAAGCTGCTGGTAGGGGTCAGTCCCTTGAGCTTAGGACCCAGAAGCAGTGGATGAGCCCCAGGTACACAAGCACAGCTCATCTCTGCCCTTCCTACCAGGAGGCTGCTCTGGGCTACGCTGGTGCTCGGTCCCCAAGGAGCAGCTGCCCCCAGAGGGGGTTGAGGGGGGGCATGGAGGTGGTCTTTCTGTCCTCCTCAGCTCCTCACCAGCACAGAGTTTCTGCACGACCCATTTATCCAAGGACATCTGCACTAGCTGTCATAGGTGGGCCCGGGGCAGGTACCCACTGCCCCAAAGCACTGGAGTTGGGGAAGGAACAGACAGAATTCGGACAATGCACTTCTACTTTATTCTCCCAGAGCGGAGCCCACAGCCTCCTGCCATTGGTCACAGTCGTGGCCACACACAACCCGCGGTTCAGAACGTCCTTTCCTCTCCCAAGTCTTTCTCCCACTTTTCTATCTCCGTATTTTCCTCTAGATTTCCCTGAAGATTGATCTTGGGGGAGGCTGCCTCCTGGAGCTTGAAAATCGCAATCCTGGGTTAAGGCTGCCACCTAGTGGCCAGTTTGAGAACCGCATGGCTGTGCCTTGCCTCCGACTTCCTTCTGACTCATTTGGTGCAAAATAGAAGGTGAGCCAAATAAGTGATTTTGCATTACCTGGTAGCCTTACTAAAAAAGTGAAAAGAAATAGGTGATTTGATTTCATTACTATATTTTATTTAAGCCAGTATATGCACATATTATCATTTCTGCATGTAATCAATGTTTTAAAATTATTAATGGTATATTTTACATTCTTTTTCTCATATGTGGTCTCTGAAATCCAGTGTGTAACTTGCATCTACAGCACATCTCAAGTAAGATGCTAAATTTTCAAAAGGAATACTTGATCCGCGTTAAGGTTCATAAAAATTACAATTGAAAATGTTGATTTACATATCCACGTTCCAAATATACATTTTTACAATCAGTTAAGTACAATTAAGCAAACACTCCACGGTTGAACTAGGAGTCGGTCCCCGTCTGCAAACAGAGCCTCTGGAGGACGGGATCCGCTGCTGCGTTTTCTTATTCCAATAGGTATGTTTGACACGATGCATGCTCCCCACCTTCTTTCTGCCCGGACGCAGGTGAACTTGCTTCCTACCTAACTGAAACGTCTGAATTGATCAGACGAGAATGTTCTCCATTCACATCGGGACAGTGTCACACTAGTCACTGGCCACCCATCAGCCCGCATTGGAACCCACAGCCTGCTGGATCCTGGGACGGCTTATATAGGGACTGTGGACACCCCAAGTGCTAGGAGTGGAAGTTGTCGGCAGGCCGCCCTCCGCTCTCAGGCCTCTCTAGGGATTTCCTCAGCTGAAGAGAATCATCGAGAGCAAGGCCATGCCTCCTTTCTGGGCAGCCAACAGCCCTGATTGGTCAGGGGGTTTGTAAAGGCCCGATCTCTTCACCTACAGTGAGGGTAGTGGTGAAGCCCACCTTGTCCCTGTGCCCAGCGCTGCGTCCCGTCCTTCCTGGACCAGGTAGGCAGCACCCTCTGATAAGCTTCCTTTATGCGGAGCTTCAGCTAGGAATGGGCTCCAGAAGCAGGTGCAGGGTGGGGTTCTGGAGCTGGACCAGGGGCTGCTGGGTGGCAGTGAGGACCCCTGGCCTCTGCCCCAGCACAAGGTAACAAACAAGTTGTTAAAATGTTTACCGTTGACGAATTGGGCAGTATTCTGGTGGAAGATAATTCACCAGGGGGGTCCCTATATCAGGAGTTTGAAAAACCTGGCAGGAGGGCGAAACCATAAGGACCGTGAAATGGCGTGGCTGTTGCTAAGCCCAATTAAGTTTTTGGGGAAAGAAAAGAAAAAGCTGAGAGCGATTCTCAGGCAATTAGAAGGTTGCTGTGAAAGCCGGTGTGCCTTGTTGGGAGCTCGGAGGGCGCGCTCCCTTCCCGGGGCCAGGACTGACTCACAGCGCAGCCCGGTTCTGAGGCTGACCTCAGCCGACACAGGCCTGCCGGGAGGTCAGGGCCCTGCAGGGCAGTAGGCTCCCGGTGTCAGCCCCACCTCCCCTTCTGGCCATGATGCTGTGGCAGGTCTGGTAAGTGATGACGGAACCTGTACCCCAAAGGTGCGCTAGGACGCAGCTGGCAAGTGCTGCAGGGCCGTGGGGGCTGGGTCAAGGGCGGCAGAACCTCGCCCTGGAGGAGGGAGACTGCAGTGATTCGGGAGCACTCCTTCGGGGTACAGCTTTGGGCCCCTGGCCAGGCCCCCGGGGGACGGCGCCCCGGGCTGCCAGGATGGCTCCCAGAAGCCCGGAAAGCAGCCGTGGGCCACAGTGGATGAGGCAGAAATGTGTGTCCGGGGGGGGGGGGACAGGGGTTAGAAGGTGCAGAAGTAGGCACCGGAGGGGGAATGCGCCCCGTAAGGCAGAAGGCCCAGGGGCTGGCTGTTCCACGGGAAGGCTCGGGAGATGGGGCCACGCAGCAAAGCCCGAGAGAATGTGCGGATGAGAGAGGCCGCGGCGGGCAGGGGCCATGTGCTGGGACCCCAGGGAACTGGGCTACGTGGACGCAGTTACCCTAACCGGTGGCCTCCGGGGTCCTGCCCTTCGCGGATGGGGAGGCCGAGTCCTCCGGCCCACAGCCCTGGGGCAGGACAGCGGGAGCGCTACCAGGGGCCCGGCTCAGTCTGTGCGGTCAAAGGAAATCAAGGACGATGACCGGCAGGCTGAGCTGCCTCCCCCAGTCTGGCGTTCTGGGCACCTGCGAATTGCAGCAGGCCTCCTTTGCCGCAACCAGGAACAGGTGCGCCCCCTGCTCTGCACTCCCCCGGGGCACCTGGGATGCCCTGCCGTTGGAGACCACCTGTCGGGCCCTGGCCTCTCCTCTCGCATCTGGATCGTGGGCTTGGTGGGGCAAGAGTCGTTACTCTGTGAGGAGGGCTTGCTTCGCAGAGCGGGGAGCTCACCCCAGGATTTCCCACATCCCATGGGAACTCACCGGTGGTGCCAGGGCCCGGCATTTCAAGGACCCCCTCTTTATGGTGAATTTAAAACAAGTGTGGGAATGCAAGCCCCGGAAGGGAAAAATGAAGTCGAAGGGTGAGCTCTTCAAGTCCACCAGAGATCTCTAAAACAAAGGAAACTGGGGGTGTGGGGCAGCCTGGCTTCTCATCTAGAGAGTCTGGCGGCGGGTTTATTTGAGATAACCGTTCTGGAAGCGGATGCCCTGGAGATCAGCAAGTCTAGTAAGACGCTGGCCTACAACCGAACCCGTGGTCAGTCTGTGCTGCGAGGCCCGGGAGCCCCTGGGGACGACATGAGCAGCATCCGTAGCAGGTGGCTTAAAAGTCAGGTAGAGCATGTTTTACCAAGGAATTACACATCGAATTAAGATTATAGTAGCAAATCCTGTAATGATTACGCAGGCACTAGTCTGAAATCCAGCACGTAGCCACGGCCCCAAACTGCGAGTCCAGCTGTGAAAGTAGCTTGGTGATCTCCGAGGCCCTGGGAGTCTCTTCAAAGATGTAGGCAGTATTGTGGACTACCTTAACATCTTGGGCTGTCGGCAAGGTCTCTGACACACGGTATTATGGCCAGTTAGCTTGCAGCCCCACGTGCTGTGCAGAAATGGGACGGGGGGGGGGGGCTCGTGAATATCCTTTAGACATGGCTTGCAAGGGGACACTGTCCAAAAAGAGATTCAGGCCCTTTGCCGCCCACATGCATGGCATGCTGGCCTGAGCCCCACCAACTGGGCTCTCCAATGTTCCCGGCTTTTCCATCCTGTCATGCAATCACGGGCTGGAGCGGTACTTTCCCAGCATTATGTCGGTGTGAGGGTGAAGCCCAGGGGTCTACCAGTAACCCTAACCCCCAGGCCGTACACGGCCTGAAGATCAGCCACAGCCGTAGAGCGCAGCGTTGGACGAGCTGGGTCGGTTCCCCAGGGCCCAGCTGTTTGTTGACTGACTGCTGGGTACAGAGCTCTCAGCAGCTGAGGTGGATTATCTCGTCTAGTGGGGGGAAGGCCATGCCTTGCAGCTTTCACGTGGTGCTCTCACTCCTGAGTATGGCTCATGTCTCCCAAGCAGAGCGTTTCTCTCCCTCTTGGATACCCAAACCATGCCCCTGTGGGTCCCCGGGAGAGGGTTTCTACTGCCTGGAACCCAGCAGGGATTTTAGCGGCATGAACCAGCCCTCACTGCCACTATATTTGGGGAGAGCAGCCGGCAGGGAGGTGGCTCCTTTTGGAGTGTCCCCACCATGGTCAGGCCTCCCAAGGAAGTGATCTCCCACTAACTCGATGGGCTCCTGACCTGGGAGGGGAGGGGAATAAGGGATGGGGGGCCTCACATTGGGCTGTCGGCCCCGATGAGCTCACCAGTGTGGAGTAGATGGTGCGCTGCTGGGAAAATCCTACAGAAGCGAGGGGTGGAATCAGGATAAAGTAAAAAGGACACTATCCTGGAGGGTGGGAGCTTGAGGATTGCCAGAGATGACAAAAAGTGGAATTCGTTGGGGGGGGGTCTCTGAAACAATTGGTGAGTGGGGTATGTGGGGCGTGAAGTTCCGGGGGGGCAAGAAGCAAGCAAGAGGAGGGTCTGGGCAAGACTTTGATCCGTTTCAGGGGTCACTTGCCTGAAAGGAACCGAAGGGGAGTCTCTTGAAGGAGCCAGCCGCCTGGGGGTGGTAGCCAAATGTGAGTTCCCAGGAGCACTGTGTTGGAGAGTCCACTGCTGAGTCTCCGGACAGGTAGATGGGCACCCTGGTCAGAGTCTGCCCTGTCAGGTGGCTAACAAGGAAGGAGACGCCCTGCTTTGAGGAGGAGCTCTGGGTGAGGGTCCCAGAGGGGAGTCTCCGGGGAAGCATCGGTGATGGCGCGGGCCTATCTGGAAGGCCCAGCAGAGGGCGCCAGGGGCCAAGGAAAGTCCGTCTGTCGGCAGGCGTGCGGTGGGTCTCCCCAGGGCTGTGTACCCAGCCGCATGGTATCCATGGTCTCGTTGGGGAGCAGAGAATGCACTTGTGTGTCCCAAGCTTGGCTGCAGCTGTGGAGAGAAGGAGTCCAGAGCCCGAGCCCGGCTTGTTCAGGCACGAATCCCCCTGCCACCTGAGCTTGGGTGGGCCCCTCACCAGCGGCTGGGAAGGGTGGGTGTTGGCTGGAGCGAGGGGGTCCGAGGTATGGCTGAGAGTGGCCTCGGGTGGACGGTTAGTGTGTGTGACTGTGATGGGAAGTGGGGCCTCTGCTCAGTCCTTCCCCGTGTGGGTGCCCCAGATGCACTTGCCCTCTGGGGAGAAAACTGTCCCTTGGCTGTTGGTCAGACCAAACCGCAAGGTCGTTAGCCAAAGCCCAGGAGTCGGGGACAGTGTGGACCTGCAGAAGGCCCCGTGTCGCCACCTCCTCAAGGGCGAGGCCAACAGCTGCAAGTTCCGCCCACTGGCTGGGCCGGAGCCCCCTCCAGGACTAGAGGCTGCCACGGCCCCCCGGAGCTGCTTGGTGTGACGGACCGTGGTACCGCCATCGGTGAAGAAGACTCCTGTCCGCCACAGACGGCCGAGGGGCTCCCCCAGGGGGCGGCGGCAGCAGGAGGAAGCAGGGTGTCCGTCTCACTTCCTCAGGGCTCTCGGGCAAGGGAAAGGCCTTGGACGCCAGGTCAGCCCTCTCCCGAAGGCCCCCCTCCACAAGGGGGCCTCAGGGGCTGTGCCAAGCTTCTGCGGGCCGGCGTCTCTAACCTCAGCCAGTACGAGAGCTTGTTCTCGGGGCAGTACTGGGTGGGCGCTGGGTAGGGCCTTGGTCCCTCAAAGAGCCCAGTAGGATTCCGGAAGCTGGTGCTCGGGGGGCGCATATGGGGCTGGGGGAGGGCGCTTAGGCCGCAAGCCCGTGGGAAGCCAGGTGGACTCGTGGCTGCTCCAGAGACTCCAGGGGGCGTAGTCCGCTGTGCCAAGGACCTGCGTGGGAACGCAGAGCTGGGGGACTACCGGTGAGGGGGCTGGCCTGCGTGCTGGGCAGCTGCCGAGGGCACCGCTGGGCCTGGCTCCGTGGAAGGCGGCAGACACGCACGTGGTTGCGTACGGAGGGCGAAGGGCTCGTGAGGGCTGGAGAACGTGTCCTCTAGAACATGAGGAGGCTGCGTAGGTGTGGCGCCTGTTGGAGTGTGGTGGGTGGTTTAAGGGCGAGTGATGCCCGTCTGATGGTTGGGGGAATTTCTCAGTCCTTAGAGAACCAGGTGATGCCCGGAGACGCGACGATTGAGGCCGGGCCTTGGACCCCGTGTGGTGTCGGTGGCCGGTGCAGGCGTGCGAATCTGCTGGGACCGCCTCCCCGGGGGGACCCCTCAGCGTAACGTCATCAGGGAAGTGCCCCAAACAAGACTTTTTACCGTAGGGCATTGAAATCCTGGTGGCAGAGGTTACATGGAATTGTAGGGGCACCTGGGTGGCTCAGTCAGGTAAGGGTCCGACTCTTGATTTCGGCTCAGGGTCATGAGATCGAGCCCCATGTCAGGCTCCACGTTGGGTGTGGAGTCTGCTTAAGATTCCCTCTCTCCCTCTCCCTCTGTTTTTCCCCGTGACCCACTCACTGTCTAAAAAATGAAAAAATAAATCCCTCTGGGAACTGCATAAAAGTAGCCCTTCCAAAGTGAAACCAGACTAGGCCTGGAATTCCTCTGTGGGGCAACAAGCAGAACACATTAGGTACATGAGTGACCACGAAGGACGCTCCTTGTGCCCATCGTACGTGCTCAGTCGGTTCTGTGAGAATGGGAATCCGAGCCTTAGGGGAGCCTCAGTCCATGGTGAGGTGGCATCATCAGTGACTGGCTTGACTGTCGGCCACGTGGGGCCATTACAACGGCGGAGGGTGGGCTTCCTGACTCCTGTCGTCACAGCTTTAATAACAGGGCCTTGGCTTTCAGGGCTGGTGTAATTCCGTGTTCGGGAGTGCTGTCCTCCCGAGGTGAGGAAGAGTCCCCGGCATCCACGTGGTGAGTCCCATTAGGAAGGCCAAGAGCTTGGGTTTGTTCTATATGCCGAGGTGGTGACAATGCACCCACAGCTGGAAAGAGCGAGCCAGGGGGCCGCCTCCAGAGGAAGCTGAGGTCACTGTCCTAGTAGTTACATCTGAATGCGTCTGTATGTCCTTGATGGTTTCACTGGCAATGCCTTGTAGGTAGAAGGACTTCCCTTCAGAGAACTTACAGGGATTTCCTAGGATGACGTTGACTTGGACGCTGGTGTCTCATAGGGCCAAAACGGACTGCATATTTTTATTCTCGGTGGGCCACCAGGTGGTATAGGGGCGATTCTCTCTGGGAAGTGGGACAGGCGCTGGGGGGCTGCTAGTTTTGTAGGGTAGGTGCTTAGGTGACTGCCAATCCTGGAGGTTATTGAAGGGGGCAGAGGGAGTAGCCAGGACGGGCTCGGGGTCACAGGGCAAGTGTGTGGCAAGAGGGTGGACAGCAGAGGGGGGCTGTAGCTGGGAGAATGCTAGTTTCAGGGCCTGGAGTTTAGAGAATGGCTGTCCAGAGAGCAAGTAGACAGGAACCCCGAGTTTTCATAACTCCCAAGAAAGGTTTACCTGTTTACCTTAATGGGCAAAGTTGGACCACGGGTTTCCTGGGGAGGGAGCGGGCAGCCTTTTCTATTGAAGGAAATTTGCTGGAGGGGAGGGGCATGAGTCTGAAGTGTCTGGGTGTCTGGGGTGGAAATCTCCTCGGTGTCCAGTAACCATGTCAGTGCCCTCCAGGGCCTTGTGGACGGTTTTAGCAATCCCAGTAAAATGTAGTAGCCGTGCCCTGTAACTAGGGGGAGGACCTTGCAAAAAGAATTTCTCTCCACTCTGGGTCAAGTGAGCTTCCTCAGGGTTGGAAATGAAGAAGGGGTCATTTGGGTCACTATGGTCCTGTCAGTGATAAGCCCATTTGTGATACTGTGATTTATAGTAAATACATATATCTGGTCTTTGTCCCTGTCGCCGGCACAGAGCACCTAAAACCTTTGCGATGTCCTAAGTGGTGAGAGCAGGAGAGGTGTCTTTTGTTAGGTTAATCGGGTGACTTTTGGAACCCATTTAAGGATGGGGGGCGGGTTTCCAGTGGAGCCAACTTTGTGATTAGAGAGTTGGCACTTTGAGTCACACCCCCTGACCTTTGGGGCCCGGAGAGGAGCTGGAGATGGGGTTCAATCACCAGTGGGCGATGATTTAATCAGTCGTGCCTATGTAATGAAGCCTCCACAAAAGCCCAGAAGGTCAAGGTTGGGAGAGGTTCAGGGTTGTTGAACAGATGAGGATTCAGAAGAGTGGGGCCCCCTGGAGAGCATGGAATCTCTGTGCACTTTTCCCATGTACCCTGCCCTCTGCATCTCTTCCCTCTGGCTGTTCCCAACTTACATCCTTTTATAATAAGATGGTAACCTAGTGAGTAAATCGGTTTCTTGAATTCTGTGAGCTGCCCTAGCAAATGAATTGAACACAAGGGAGGGCTCTGATTGATGGCCAGTTGGTCAGAAGCCCAGGTAGAAACCTGACGTGGTGACTGGTGTCTGAAATGGGGGTGGGGTGCACAGGCAATCTGTGGGACTGAACCCTTAACCTCTGGAATTGGTGGTTTACAACCTCAGGAGCTCTCTGGGTGAAATTTGATACCGGCCTCCATGCAGGGAGGGCAAGGAGAGACTGCAAGGAGAGGTGGGCCACCGTAGCCTGGCAGGCGGCAGGTTTCATGAGCAAGGGGATGGCCATGAAGGCTCTCTTGGGCAGTTGCACCAGGAGCAGATCTCCACACCCGCCCACCAGAACCTTACTGGTTCCTAGGGAGGCCTTAGTGGGGTTCAGTCGTGTATCCTGTCCAGATGGCCTCAAAACACATTAATCACTCAAGGCCGCATCCTTCCAAGGGCTCCTCCTACAGGGACGGGGGGGGTGGGGGGGCGGGACATAGATTCCAAGGTCAGGGGGAGGGGTCAGGAGTTTCTGACTGACAGGGCCTAGTTTGTGGGTCAGTAGGTGGTCCTGTCCTCTCAATGATCTCCTCCAACAGGAGTCTGATGCCCCCCCCCCC